>NC_139605.1:112614770-113130582 GCF_964270895.1 Podarcis filfolensis | reverse complement strand
CCTCAACCCCTAGTCCCCTAGTGCTGGGTAACCTCTGGGATGTAACTGACCGAGACATTGATCGCTACATGGAAGCACTTCTGAAGAACTGGCTCAAGGCAGGTTCAGGAGCTCCATTCCTCCAATATGTCATACAGTCCCGCCATGCTCCCAGACTCAAATATATGATTGGTGCTGCCCCGATAGCCTATGGCTTACCAGTGTCTCTGCAGTAGAAAACAGGGCAAAAGCATGATACCTGGTTTCTGGTGGGAGGGATTTGAAAGGACTCAAATTACAATTTTTTTTTTTGTTGTAAACGCTGAACTGCCTTAAATGGAAACTGCTGCTGGGGAGAAGGATAAAATATCTGGCCTATTGCAAGCTGGGTTGGTCACCAACTACCTTGCCTGACCTTCGGTGGAAAGTCTGTACTGCCTTTACATGGGATGCTCCTAGTTAAGCTTGCTGCTCTTTGCAATATGTAGCGTTTGCACAGTGTACAGTTTGCATTTCCAGTGATTAATTAAGTTATTTTAAAATTGATTTGTATTTTAATGTTTCAAAGCCTGAATAAAAGTTATAACAAATAAAGTGTGTGTGTGTTTGGCAGAGGGGGGAGAAAAACTGGTTAAGCTTGGAACAGGTGCCAAAAATCTAGTGCTGGCTGATGATTCCTGGAAGTCTTTCTAAAATCGAACATGGATTTACCATTCTAGCACTTGACCATGCTGGTTTAATATTCTGTTCTGGTTTGACCCAAGCAGCTACTGCATGCCTGTCTATCTTCTCTTGTGGGTTTATAATACCCCCACATCATCATCTCCTTACCCCTCACCATGATGAACAGAACAGGAGAATTACACTGAACAGTTTAAAACAAAAATAGCAACAACAACAAATGAAGAATGTTGCATAATACGCACAGGTTCCCACATGAAGTCAAAATTTGGGTTATCTTGGTGCAGAACCTTTTAAAGAATACTAACCTTAGGCACGGTTTTGTCTACAGAATTAGGAGCACAGAGCTGTATAGACATTTCCTAGATTTATTGTAGGTGTGCCCCAGACCACCAGAGAAACCAAGCTGCTTCATTTCAAAAGCTCTAGAATAAATGTATTTTTCTCAGCAGATAGTTAGGCACTTCCAGATTTTGCTTTAAAAAATGTAAAATTGAGCGCCCTTGATAGTCCCCAGGTTTTGCACTAGGATATTGAATAATTTTGTGCTATGTAACCTTCTGTTACAAATGATTTAGTAGTTACCTGCACACAAACAAGGACCAGGAAACATCAATTGCCCCCCAGTACCACCATTAGGAATGCAACTTGCATCCCAGAGAGATGTGTGATATTTTTACTATAGCCACAACATGTGTGGGATGTTTGGAAAGAATGTTGGATGTCTGGAAGAATAATGAAGGTGATCCTTTTCTCTCATGTATCACAGTGTTCTGGTAATCAAATGTCTTGTATTTCAATTTTGATATGAATTTAAATGCTACTTTCCTTGATGAAGGTTAGTAGTTACAGGGTGAAGAATAGTTCTGGAGCTCAGCACCAGAACCAACCTTGAATGTCAGAAGCATGCAAAGTGTGGTGTGTGTGTGTGTGTGTGTGTGTGTGTGTGTGTTAAAACCCTGATAACCCTCCATATGAGGGCATCCATTCTCTATGATCACTGGTCACACTGGCTGGGGATGAAGGGAGTTGTAATCCAAAAACATCTGGAGGACACCAGCTTGGGAAAGGCTGTTGTATTATGGATCGTACTGCTTACCTTAACCTATAAATGACAGGTTATATTACAAGCAGTTATATTACAAAGCATCTCAAAGGTGAGCCTCAGTCAACACCAAAGCCCCCCCCCCCCCCCGTTTACATTTGAAAAACAGAAATGGACACACTAAAGTATTAACCTCTCTAGGATCTCAGTACATGAAAAGTCCTTTTATTTCCATGCCCCTGTTCATATTTGTATTGCTTGGTTTTAATTTTTTTCCTTTGGCAGTTCCTGGAGGGTTGGCATAGATACCGTATTTTTCCCTCTATAACACGCAGATTTTTTCTCCTAAAAAGGAAGGGGAAATGTCTGTGCGTGTTATTGAGCGAATGTGTGGTCCCTGGAGCCAAATGGCAAAAAAAATCAGGCAAAAATCAAATCGCGCGTCTCGGAGAAGGGAAACCTGAAAAGAGGAAGTGGCTGCTTTCCTGCATTCTGCCTCAGGGTCTTACTGCCCACCCTGCTCTGTTTCCTTGCTGTGTTTGCTCAAACGGAACAAAGAGCAGGGAAAGCCCCTCCCCTCCAGACAAGCAGAGGGGAAAGCTTGCCTTGTCGTCTCTGTGCTCCGGTGCTGCTGAAAACATGCAGGAGGGAGAGAGAGAGAGAGAGAGAGAGAGAGAGAGAGAGAGAGAGAGAGAGAGAGAGAGAGAGAGAGAGAGAGCTGGCTGGCTTGGGTGGGTAGGTGAGGGAAAACTTTTGCCTTCCTTTCCTCCCTCCCGTTATACCCCTCTCCTGCATTCTTAGCCAGCTGCTTCTCTGCACACCCCTCTCGTGCTCCTTGTCCATTCTGTATTTTTCCTTCCTTCCCCACTTAAAATGTGGTTACAAAGCATGGATCCACATGGATCCTCAGGATCTTTGCATTGGGTCACCCCAAATTCACCATCAGATCACATAGCATGTCCATGGCTACAGCCTGCCCCCCAAAAATCACACACGCACTGTTGCCTGGGGCTGCAATGGTGCAAAAATGTGGTTAAAAAGCATGGATCCACATGGATCCTCAGGATCTTTGCATTGGGTCACCCCAAATTCACCATCAGATCACATAGCATGCCCATGGCTACAGCCTGCCCCCCAAAAATCACACACGCACTGTTGCCTGGGGCTGCAATGGTGCAAAAATGTGGTTAAAAAGCATGGATCCACATGGATCCTCAGGATCTTTGCATTGGGTCACCCCAAATTCACCATCAGATCACATAGCATGTCCATGGCTACAGCCTGCCCCCCCCCAAATCACGCACCCACTGTTGCCTGGGGCTGCAATGGTGCAAAAACGTGGTTACAAAACATGGATCCTCAGGATCTTTGCATTGGGTCACCCCAAATTCACCATCAGAGCACATAGCATGTCCATGGCTACAGCCTGCCCCCCCCAAAAAAATCACACACCCACTGTTGCCTGGGGCTGCAATGGTGCAAAAACGTGGTTACAAAGCATGGATCCACAGGGATTCTCAGGATTTTTGCATTGGGTCACCCCAAATTCACCATCAGATCACATGTCTGTGGCCACAGCATGAAGCACAAAAATGATACATCCACTGTTTCATTCAGAATGTTTTTTCCCTTGTTTTCCTCCTCTTAAAACGATGTGCGTGTTATGGTCAGGTGCGTGTTATCGAGCGAAAAATACGGTAAATTGAGATTTGGCACCCTACAACTATGTTCTTACAAATAGGCTTCATTGAACACAACTAAAACTACCTTTTACAGTTAAGATGATGGAAAAAACCTCTACCTCATCCAGCAACGAGTTCCCCAAGGGCCTCCTGATTTGATTATTCAGATTCTGGGTCATAAATAGTGGAATTTCTCCATGTTAAGAGAAGATATACAGGCACTGGTGTAAAAATCAGAAGCGGACAGGCCTAGAAACTCCCTATGGTGACAATGCTTTGAAACATGCATGCCTGCTCCATCCCAAAAGAAATTAGAGCTTAAGATGACTTTTTTTAAAAGGCATTTTTGAAATGCCCCATGGCAAGGAAAAATTCAAGTGTGTCTTACAGGTTCCACTTATGCCAGTGTTTTGAAAGCAGTGTGTCCTGTAGAAAACAAAATACACAATGGTTTAAAAAATGCATGGGTGCTGTTAATTTGCCATTGAAGTTTGGATCACGAACAAGAATAGTCGCACCGCCCCATCATGAAGAAACAGTGCTGTGGCATTTCTGCCTGCTGCTGTTGTTTAGTCGGGTCCGACTCTTCGTGACCCCCTGGACCAGAGCATGCCAGGCACTCCTGTCTTCCACTGCCTCCCACAGTTTGGTCAGACTCATGCTAGGAGCTTCAAGATCACTGTCCAACCATCTTGTCCTCTGTCGTCCCCTTCTCCTTGTGCCCTCCATCTTTCCCAACATCAGAGTCTTTTCCAGGGAGTCTTCTCTTCTCATGAGGTGGCCAAAGTATTGGAGCCTTAGCTTCAGGATCTGTCCTTCCAGTGAGCACTCAGGGCTGATTTCCTTCAGAATGGAGAGGTTTGATCTTGCAGTCCATGGGACTCTCAAGAGTCTCCTCCAGCACCATAATTCAAAAGCATCAATTCTTCGGCGATCAGGCTTCTTTATGGTCCAGCTCTCACTTCCATACATCACTACTGGGAAAACCATAGCTTTAACTATACGGACCTTTGTTGGCAAGGCGATGTCTCTGCTTTTTAAGATGCTGTCTAGGTTTGTCATCACTTTCCTCCCAAGAAGCAGGCGTCTTTTAATTTCGTGGCTGCTGTCACCATCTGCAGTGATCATGGAGCCCAAGAAAGTGAAATCTCTCACTGCCTCCATTTCTTGCCAGGAGGTGATGGGACCAGTGGCCATGATCTTCTACTTGTTATGCAGCCTTTTTTAGAGTGTCAACTCATCTCCTTTTTATCTGCAAAGTCACAAGCTCCCGCCCCAGTCTCCCCTTCGACTGATTCTAACAAAAATTAAGAAACAGGTTCGTCCAACGGAGCAAAACAACTTTGAGCCGAATCACGAATCACCTGGACATCCTTACATAAATTCTCTATGTAGCCTCCTCGCCACTCTCGCCCCGCAGGAGAAGGACGTCGACATGCAACCGGAAGTGAGGGCGCCGTGCGGCATTGCCCGGCTGGCTCCTCTTTGGCAGTTGCTAGGGAGGCGGGGCGGAGCTTCCGGTAGGTGCCGAGTCCCAATAGGCGGACTGATCATAGACTCCGCCGGCTGGAGAGGACGCCTGGCGCGGAAGGGCGCCTTTCCCCCCCTCGCCTCCCAAGATGGCGCAGCAGGTGAACATCACGGAGCTTTCGCTGCCGCAGCTGGAGGTGCTGAAGAACCAGCTGGACCAGGTGAGGGAAGGAGCCTTAGCGACTGGGGGCGAGAGGGTCGGGTGGGGAATGAACGGCCGGCCGCTTCCCGCTCAAAGTCGCCTGAGGCGGGAGAGGGAGGTTGGGCGGCCGCGCCTAAGGCAGCCAAGTGGTAGGAAATGAATCGGGGATTTAGAGCAGAGATGGGGAACCTGCGCTTTCCTCTCCCCGCCCCACAAAAAAACCCCCTTCCAAGGCTCTGCTGGACTGCGACTCCCATCAGCCCCAGCGAGCATAGCCAGTGGTTGGGGGTGATGGGAGTTGGAGTCCCAACGGCCAGGTTCCCCACACTCGATTCAAGGCATTTTTGAAATGCCCCATGGCAAGGGAAAATTCAAGTGTGTCTTACAGGTTCCCTTTATGCCCGTGTTTTGAAAGCAGTGTGTCCTGTAGAAAACAAATACATAATGGTTTTTTAAAAAATGCATGGGGTTAATTTGCCATTAAAGTTTGGGTCAAAATTCAAACAAGAATACAGTGGTACCTCGGGTTACATATGCTTCAGGTTACATACGCTTCAGCTTACAGACTCCGCTAACCCAGAAATAGTGCTTCAGGTTAAGCACTTTGCTTCAGGATGAGAACAGAAATCGTGCTCCGGCAGCAGCGGGACGCCCCATTAGCTAAAGTGGTGCCTCGGGTTAAGAACAGTTTCAGGTTAAGTACGGACCTCCGGAACGAATTAAGTACTTAACCTGAGGTACCGCTGTAGTCGCACCACCCCATCAGAAAAGGCCAATGCTATCCTAGGCTGCCTCAGCGGAAATATAGTGCCCCAGGGATCAAGGGAAGTCATCGGATTGCTCTTATTCTGCCTTGGGTCAGACCACGCCTGGAAGAGCTGTGTCCGATTCCGGGCACCACAGTTTAAGATGCTTGGAAGCAAAGGAGGGCAAATCAAGACGATCGAGGGTCTTGCAAAATGAGGAATGGTTGAGGGGGGTTGGGTATGTTTAACCTGGAAAAGAAGAGACCGAGAGGAGTTAGGATTGCCACCTTCAACTATCTCAAGGGCTGCCACATGGAGGATGGAGCGAGCTTGCTCCAGAGGCCACAACCTGAAGCAACGGATTCAAGTTACGAGAAAGGAGACTCCTGCTAAACATCAGGAAGTAATTTCTGACATCGTTCGATAGTGGAAGGGACTCCCTTGGGAGGTTGTGGGCGCTCCTTCCTTGGAGGTTTTTGATCTGTCATAGATGCTTTATTTGAGATTCCTGCATTGCAGGGGGTTGGACTAGATGACCCTTTGAGTTCGTTTCAACTCTACAATTCTATGATACTTGAAAGTATTTTTTCTTTCCAGTAGCACCTTAAAGACCAACTAAGTTAGTTCTTGGTATGAGCTTTCGTGTGCATGCACACTTCGTCAGATACACATCTGTGTATCTGACGAAGTGTGCATGCACACGAAAGCTCATACCAAGAACTAACTTAGTTGGTCTTTAAGGTGCTACTGGAAAGAAAAAATTTTTTTTGTTTTGACTATGGCAGACCAACACGGCTACCTTTCTGTAACTTGAAAGTATGTTCCACAGGACTCAGTGGGGGCATGCTCCCCAGTCAGTGTGGATCAGGATGCAACTCGGCCTCCTTTTTGCAAGGTCTCCAGTGGAAGGGAGAAGGGCCAGAATCAAGGGTTGGGGGTGGGAAGATAAAGCTAAATTCTTCACTTGAGCAGCGTTTAGTGAACACCTCTGAGCTTCCTGCCTCATCATCCTGTGAAGCTCAGGATCTGAGCCTCAGGGGATCTGGGTATCCCTATTCTCAGGAGGGGACGCGGGTGGCGCTGTGGGTTAAACCACAGAGCCTAGGAAGGTTGGCAGTTTGAATCCCCATGACGGGGTGAGCTCCCATTGTTCGGTCCCTGCTCCTTGCCAACCTAGCAGTTTGAAAGCACATCAAAGTGCAAGTAGATAAATAGGTACCGCTCCAGTTGGAAGGTAAATGGCGTTTCCGTGTGCTGCTCTGGTTCGCCAGAAGCAGCTTAGTCATGCTGGCCACATGACCCGGAAGCTGTACGCCAGCTCCCTCGGCCAGTAAAGCGAGATGAGTGCCGCAACCCCAGAATCGGCCACGACTGGACCTAATCAGTCAGGGGTCCCTTTACCTTACTCTCAGGAGTACCATAATGCTTTTGAAGCAGAGGGCTTTGAGTAAGATTGGATCTCCATGAACTTTAGATTTTTTGTAACCTACCTACCTCTTTCCTGTGGAGATCAATCCCTTGCAAATATTTGCGTAGTACATGCATGCTTTCTTTTTTTGTCACTTCCTTGACCTGGTTTGTGATGCAATGGGAAGATCAGGTAGCCTCAGTCTTCATTGTCTTCTGTATTTCAGTACAGTGGTGCCCCGCAAGACGAATGCCTCGCAAGACGGAAAACCCGCTAGACGAAAGGGTTTTCCGTTTTGGAGGTGCTTCGCAAAACGAATTTCCTATGGGCTTGCTTCGCAAGACGAAAATGTCTTGCGAGTTCCTGCGGGGTTTTTTTCCTCCCCCCCCCTTTTCCCAAGCCGCTAAGCCACTTATCAGCAGATCCGCTAAGCCGCTTAACAGCTGATCCGCTAAGCCGCTTATGAGCGGATCCACTAAGACGCTAATAGCGCTAATCCACTAAGCCGCTAATGGGCTTGCTTCGCAAGACGAAAAAACCGCAAGACGAAGAGACTCGCGGAACGGATTCTTTTCGTCTTGCGAGGCACCACTGTAATCCTTTCTACATTTTTATGTTATCCTCCTGTTAAGAGATTGGGAGGGATGAATCACCCCCCTCACTTTGTAGTCTTTCCCCTCCTCCAAGTGATTGCAGAACTTTGTGAGTGTCCTCCAACGCTTACAGGGCTTTTTGATGGGAGCAGTTGGTGTTTCATTGAAGCGATATCCCACCATTACTAGAGTAATGTTTGTAGTACTTATAGTAGAATAGTGGCCCCTGGTGGCAACAAAGTTATTTGATGCTGAGCCTTGATTCTTGTATGCCTTCTATAGGAAGTGGAGTTCCTTTCTTCATCCATTGCACAACTTAAGGTGGTGCAGACAAAATATGTGGAAGCCAAGGACTGTCTGACAGTTTTGAATAAAACCAATGAAGGCAAGTGACTCTTTATTTTAAAATTTATATCCTGCTTCCCCGCCCCCGAAAAAGAGGAATTCAAAGTGGGTTACAACAATGAAAATGCAGAACATTGACACAAATACTAAAAGCTAGTAGTGATGTATAATGAGTGTGTTAACTTTAGGTCAAATATCTTCCTTGTTCCACTCCTTAGAATATGAGTGAAACATACCTTACTGTGGTTTCTTAGAAAATGGTATGAAAGATGATATGAAGGAGCTCAATGGTAGTTCCTTCAACTTAATTTTTTTTATGTTTTACAAAAGTAACCAATAAAATACATGGTGCAATTGGATTCTGACTTTAATAAATCATTATTGTGGAGATGCTCTGTAATGTAAACGTCCTATATTTTTGTCTCATCAGGTAAAGAGCTACTGGTCCCACTTTCCAGCTCTGTATCCTTTCCTCAAGGAGTTGGTGGTATGGCAGCAGCACAGCCTACCGTGCAAAACCTTTCTCCCTTAAGCAGCCATTCTTTTCCTATAATTTGACCATTGAATTAATCTGCAACAAAGTGTCTAGAACAGGCACGGAGAACCTGTGGTTTGCAGATGTAGCTGAACTACAGCTCCCATCATCCTAACCATTGGCCTTGTTGGATGGGCCTAAAAGGAGTTGGAGTCCAACAATATCTGGAGAGCCACAGGCTCCCGAGCCCTGGCATAAAACTTTTCAGGGAGCAACATCTCTCAGAAGCCTTCCATCCTCTCATCTGCGACCACATTTGTGGAGATACCTTATTAGAAGAGTGGAAACGTCTCATAGTTCTCTCTGGAGCCCGTTTCATGGTTCAGAGTAAAAGCCTTTAGCCTTTGGGAGTTGTTCAGCAGCTGGATTGAGCAGGTACATCTTGCACTGGCCACCTGGATTTTTTATCTTCAGCACTTTCGTACTCCTATTCCCCGTGGTTCTTGATTTTTGTCCAACTACCCCAACTGTTAGGGACGTGGGTGGCGCTGTGGGTTAAACCACAGAGCCTAGGACTTGCCGATCAGAAGGTCGGCGGCTCGAATCCCCGCGACGGGGTGAGCTCCTGTTGCTCTGTCTCTGCTCCTGCCAACCTAACAGTTCGAAAGCACGTCAAAGTGCAAGTAGATAAATAGGTACCGCTCCGGCGGGAACGGCATTTCTGTGCACTGCTCTGGTTTCGCCAGAAGCAGCTTAGTCATGCTGGCCACATGGCCCGGAAGCTGTATGCCGGCTCCCTCGGCCAATAAAGCGAGATGAGCGCTGCAATCCCAGAGTCGGTCATGACTGGACCTAATGGTCAGGGGTCCCTTTACCTTTACCTTTTTACCCCAACTGTTTTTGGACAAATGATTGGTTTTGGAATAAGCGGTACACATTTGTTTAAACCAAAGTTGAATGGTTTTAAGTAAGTCGGCTGCAGTTGGAGAATGGCCCCCCCCCGGGAACTGTATCCCCAGTTGTTTTGACAACTCATGCCTTTAATAATGTTGGATATTTTACATATGTCATAATGGAGACTTGAGTGTCCGTGATGTCAGCTTATAACTGTGACCTCATCGTATCATGTGGTGCTGCAACCTCAGGCTTAAATATCATTTGCATTTTCAGGCTAAAACAGCTCACTGGGCTGCTGTTGACCAATCAAGGTAAAATATCCAGTCTTGTTTGGATTGAGCTTCTATGTATTGGCTGTCATCCCGTCCGTTGGTAAGACATCAATCTCGCACATGGTAGCTTGGGCATCCGTGTGGTCCACATGGAAGAGCCACACACAGGTTGTGGGTTACCTGCATGTCACATGGTTCCTCCCTGTTCCTTCTGCGTTTCCTTAACCTCTCACAGATGTACGTTCCTGGGAAGCTTTCTGATGTTACCAATGTCTTGATAGATGTAGGAACAGGTTACTATGTAGAAAAGGTAAGACTTCCGTTTCTTGAGATTCACGTGGAATTCTTATTAAAGCAGCTGCATGGTTTGAGTTCATGTGAAATGTTGGGGCCTGCTATGGTCCAATGCTCCAGTACTTTCTGCCTTGAACTGTTGGGTTGAGTTGAACCGTTCTCAAGGCATATTTTGGTATTCTGCCTGAATGGACTGTTTCTGGGACTCTCAATATGGATGCGTTTTTGTGGGGCCCTGAAGGCTTATCAGCCTGCCCTCTTTGTCACATTTCCCATCATGTGTGTCTGGGCCAGGGGATGGGAGGCAATGTCATTGAGAAATAAAAATAACATACTAGAACCTCACAATTACAGCATAAATCATATAATATAATTAACAAAACAATTGCAATATTAACAAACCAGCAACTAGAAAATAAGCTAAGAATCACAATAACAGCATAAGTCATATTATATGATTAACAAATCAGTAAGGCATTTATAACCTATATAACAATATTAACAAAATAACAACTAAAAAAATAAGCTAAGCATTATTAAGTTCATACAGAAACACACTCTCTTACCTCCAATGACTCATAAAACTTTGGCTCTATTCAGTTCATTAAAATAGAATTCTGTTAAGGAGGAAGCTTTCATTTCATATGTAATATCTGTGCCTGTAGATTGCATCAAAGATTTATGCTGCTAGTGTGCCTGGAAGAGCACATTCCCTCCATGGGAATTAGTAAGAAAAATGGAATTGGGCACCAACAATGGGCTCCTCAACAGTTTTTGGTCCCAGCAAATGCTCAATTCTGCCCATTGTTTTTTCTGGCTGTCTCTATAAGATTGGTAAATGGATTCCAGTGTGGATTGGTCCAATAGTATGGATTCACTGTGTGTTGCTGGGGAGCTGATGCCATGGGCCCTTTCAACATTCTGAGATAGATCCGTTTTTTGATAGTGACCACACCATCCGGCATCCGATATGAAATGGCCCTTGAATAGACTTGTTACTGGAACAGGTCTAACCTGAAAAGGAACAAATGTTCCTCTTTGGGCATTATGTCTGACAAATTTGAAAGAGAAGGCCAAACAGTTCCCGTAAGACTAGTAAAATTTCTTAGCAGGGGTTTCGTATATCCAAAGAGATAGACTCTAGGGCAGGTGCGAGTATAAAAGATTCAGAGCATGTGAGACTGTTTAAGGGTTTAAGTCAGGCCTCCCGTATGTTGTTGGACTACAGCTCCCATCATCCTTTGCTGACTGGGGCGGATGGGAGTTGTAGTCCACAGCATTTGGAAGGGCACCAGATTGGAGAATTCAAAATTGTTTTGAATATGCCTCCTTAGCGGTTTAAGGGTCTGGCTCAACATCCTTTGTCTAGAAAGCTATTTTGACGATATCCACCAAATGCATTTGATGTTGCAGTCAGTGGACGACGCCAGAGATTTCTTCAAGAGGAAGATTGATTTCCTGACGAAACAGATGGAGAAAATCCAGCCGGCGCTCCAGGAGAAGCACGCAATGAAGCAAGGTGGGGCCTGAGGGCAGGCAAAGCCCTGGAATTGGTGAGGCTCCATTTTGATCCGAGCAGCTGTGGCTGGGGTGAAGTTCTTTACTCTTCTTTGCTTCTTCTTTTGCAGCTGTAATAGAGATGATGAGCCATAAGATTCAGCAACTAACAGCAGCGGGGACCTCACAGGCAGCCGCAACAAAGGCCTAGCAAACACTGGTCACACACATGCCTTCGCAGTTCACCATTTTGTGATGTAAACCCAATTTTGCTGCCCCAGGACGCAGCTCTCCATTCAGCTGTGCAACTGAGGGTGAGGAGGGGGTGGGGCATTAGTTGCTTTAATAAATACGGGATTGTGATATAACAAAATCTTTTATGGGAACAATGACCATTTTGAGGATCCCATCCTTTTAAGGCGACGGGCTTTCGCCAGTTTTATTCTTGGGGTGGTTGTTATGTATTGCCGATTGTGACATGAGATGGCCTTTCATTTTTAAAGCCCAGTGGGGAATTTTTGTCACTTGTAAATGGAATTGTACAAAATAAATTGGTAGGATGAGAGAAAATGCAATGTGTGTGGACCCGCTAGTGTGATCTTCAGAAATGGGAGGCGAAGGCAAGGAACTGGGAAATAGAAGTGAGCAGCTGTTAACCTCTTTAGATCTTGGGCAAATAACATTAATCAGATATATGTATGAAATGATATTGAGGGAGAATATGTCTATGTCCTAGGGCTGAGTATTGGATTGTACATTCACTAGGTATCTTAATAATAATAATAATAATAATAATAATAATAATAATAATAATAAATTTATTATTTATACCCCGCCCATCTGGCTGAGTTTCCCCAGCCACTCTGGGCGGCTTCCAATCGAGTGTTAAAAACAATACAGCCTTAAATATTAAAAACTTCCCTAAACAGGGCTGCCTTCAGATGCCTTTTAAAGATAAGATAGCTGCTGATTTCCTTCACATCTGAAGGGAGGGTGTACCACAGGGCGGGCGCCACCACCGAGAAGGCCCTCTTACTGTGGTCATAAGCATATTTATTCCCAAGTAAATCCAATAGGGCTGGTTTGCCTAGCGTTACAAAGCACTGCAAGCATTGGACTCACATACTTTCCCCCCCTTATCCTCTGCTGCAGCATCAAGGAGGAGTCCAGAAGCATTTTGTTTCTGTTCTAGAATAGGTACAACCATCCGTGTCATCTTAACCTGGACAAACTAGTTAACTGTAACAATGATTGGTTGACAGAAGCAAACCTAAGACCCTTAGGGGCGCACTCATATAACAAGTCCCACAAGCACCAGTGCCTTTGTCCCTTCTCTTTCCCAAATTGGCTTGGTGGAGAGCTCACAGAACAGCATGGGGGGGGGGGGAATTGTTCCATCTGGAAAGCTGAAATGCTTGCACTGTCTGAATGATTGCCATAGCACTATGCTGAATTTCAAAGTTTATGAAGCTTACTTGCTTCAGCCAGAGGGCAAGGAACATCCAGGCTTCCTGAAGTTCATTCCGTTAATGCTAAACCTATGGGCCTCCAGTTGGGACTTTCAACTCCCATCATCTTACACCAGCATGGCCAGTAACTGGGAGTCCAACACCATCTGGAATGCCTCAGCTTCCCTGTCTCTGCATTAAACCATGGTTGAGCTATATCCAAATGCAGCTATAGAATTCAATAAGCCCCTAACACTTTCAGCCTGCAATCCTAAAGCACGTTAGTACTATCTCCTCCATATAGAGACATTTCGTAGTTGTGTCAGCAGCCTGAATCTGTATACCTCTCATTCACTTTTCTCCCTGTGTGATGAAGGACTACAGTGGTACCTCTGGTTACGTACTTAATTCATTCCGGAGGTCCGTTCTTAACCTGAAACTGTTCTTAACCTGAAGCACCACTTTAGCTAATGGGGCCTCCCGCTGCCACTGCGCCGCCGCTGCACGATTTCTGTTCTCATCCTGAAGCAAAGTTCTTAACCCAAGGTAATATTTCTGGGTTAGCAGAGTCTGTAACCTGAAGCGCCTGTAAACTGAGGTACCACTGTATTTCTAAGTTTTCTCAGGAAACCAGAAAGCAAAGATGTTTCATTTTATGGGGGGGGGGGGAGACAGCAACTTTCCTCCCCTGCAGGAACCCTCAACATCTAAAGGACTCGCTTATAGGCCAGGTAATACTGTTACTACTATTGTAGAGGTCTATCCTCTGTAGTTTTTGCTTGACTATAGTTGATAAAGTATGCTTGTAGTAATATAGTGATAGGTAGAGAAATGTGGGTATGCAAAAAGTATTTATCAGGAGAGGAACATGAGGCTGGGAAGACCAAGACCTATCTATGAAAACTGTCTTTTGCATAACTAGAATCCATCGCCATAAACACAAGGAACAGCTTTAAAATGAACTACGTTCTGCCCCAGATGCCCAGTTTGTACCCTGCACTGCAAAAAAAAAGACTTGCTATGTTCTCTTGTTGGTCTTAAACGTCTTCTAGTCCATAGTGTCTCCTTTTCTTCTTCTTCTGTACAGCCCATCAGCCACCACAGTCTCCCAGTGACTGGCCTTTTTATCAGTGCTGTTCATCTCCTGTTCAGAATTTGGTCCATCTTCCCATTCCGCCACATTGCCTACCTTTGTCTCTCGAACTGCCCTTGTTCAATGACAAACTTCTGAAAGAAAGAACGAGTTTGGCACTTTGAGATCAGGAGATACACAAAACTTTTATTTCACAAGGTTTTGTTCAATCTCCCTGTCCCCTCCTCAACTGCCGTCCAATCTCCCCTGCCTCAATGGTCCATGCTCCTTCCCTGAGGCAACTCAGTTCTGCTGCGAGATGCTTCCTCGTCTGAATTCTTTCTTCCATCCAAGTCTCAGGGAGACTTGCTGACTGGATCTCTTCCCCCTCCCTCCCCTTGAAGGTTTTCTATTATGGCTTCTAACTAAAGAATCCCCCCTCCCAACACACATTGTATGTACAGGAGGAGGGTCCAGGGCCTGTAGATTCTCAGCAGGTGAGTTAGTTGTGCTCCGCTTTCATTCTGCCCCACCGGCAGTTCGAGATCTGGGCTGCAACCAGTCTCTCTCCCGACACGGGCCTGAAGTCCAAGCTCTGAGCCCTGTCTTCTCTTCTTCTTCCCTCCTCCTCCTCTTCTTCCTCGTCACCACCCAGTGGATTTTGCACGTTGGCCCCATCAGGGCCTTTGACCTGGTCAAGCGACACCCAGGTTGCAGTCCAGAGTCACCTCGGACCCCAACCTGTAGTCTTCAGGCCGCAAGCCTGGGCATCGACGTTTGGAATTCCTATCCCGCAGGGGGGAACGAAAAACCTCAACGCACAAAGATGGGCTTGTGCACTCTCTTGTGGCGGATGAGCGTGGTTCTCTTGGTGAAACACTCTCCGCACTCCACGCAAATGAAGGGCTCCGAGGGGGCGACGCCATGGTGAGCCACACGGTGGCGCTCCACCTCAGAAGGTGCCCGGAAGCGCTGCCCACATTCTGGGCAAGGGTGCCCGATGGGAGAGTCCGTGTCATGGCGCAGGCGCTGGTGTTTGACCAGGCCGGCCGTGTGCGCAAAGCCCCGCCCGCACTCGGGGCAGCGGAACGGCCGGGCACCCGTGTGCGTCCTCCGGTGCTTGGCCAGGTTCTTGCTTTGGGTGAAGCTGCGCCCGCAGTCCCCGCACGTGTAAGGGCGCTCTCCCGTGTGTATGCGCTGGTGCTGGATGAGATTGGAGCTCCAGCTGAAGCTCTTGCCGCAGTCCCGGCAGACGTAGGGCTTTTCGCCGGTGTGTGTGCGCCGGTGCTGCACCAGGTGCGAGTTCTGTGAGAAGCTCTTGCCGCAGTCGGTGCAGGTGCTGGGCCGCTCGCCAGTGTGCGTGCGCTGGTGCCGCAGCAGCTTCGACCAGTGGCTGAAGCTCTTGCCGCACTCGTTGCAGATGAAGGGGCGCTGCTTGGTGGAGCGCGAGACCACGGCGGCGGCAACCGCCCCCTCGCCCTCGCCATAGCTGTCTGGGGCTAGCGGGCTCCCCTGCCTGTCTGCTGCTGATCCTTCCTGCTGGGAATTTGCCTTCCAGTTGGACTGTCCATGCTGAATGCTGGATTGGATGGTCTCATGCTCCAGATCATCTTCACTTTTGTCAGCTGTAAGGGAAAAGAGCCACATAGATCAGCCACAGGAGCAATGCACCAAGACCCACAAGCTGATCCCCAGAAGTCAGAAGAACGGGTCTTTAAGTCTAAGGCTTTCAAAAATGGGAACCCACCAGGGCCGAGTTTAAAAACAGCCACACACCTGCTCCTAGATAACCCAAGTGTTATGAAAAAGCTAATGGTACGGCCCACATTTATTATGATAGTTTGTATAATTTCTCCCATTTGGCTTAGTTTTATTGCACCATTCCTACTATTTTCCCTAAGTGGCCAGGAAAAGCTGGTTTGGTTTAAACTTGCCAGTGGTTGCCCTGTCTGCATGCAAAACACCAAAATGATAGCTAGTGTGTTTGCCCATGACCCTTTTCTACATTTCAAGTTCAACTTCAAGTTTACCTTCCTGCTGGAGCGGTACCTATTTATCTACTTGCACTTTGACGTGCTTTCGAACTGCTAGGTTGGCAGGAGCAGGGACCGAACATTGGGAGCTCACCTCGTTGCAGGGATTCGAACCGCCAACCTTCCAATCGGCAAGCCCTAGGCTCAGTGGTTTAGACCAGGGCGTAATAAAAATGTTGTAATAACAATAATAGGATCCACACAAGGATGTGCAACTGGGCCAAGCATCTCACCTACGTAGACTCTCCGTACAATCCCGCCATCATCTGAGTTGTGGATCTCCACACGACCTGGGTCTTCACAGTCCATCTCAAAGAGCTTTTCCCCCCTCCAAGCCAGAATGTTACTGCTATGGGGGGAATGAGAGAGTTGAAATCAGATGAAGTATCAAGCATTTCTGGAGTTGGTAACAGTTGTTCACAAACAAGCAGTTCTGGGCAAAAGGGAACATAATTGTCTACAGCTTGAGATCGCTCAGCCTCTCCTCTGTCTAACAAGCCATGCTCTCTCTTGTCTTCTGGTGGGAGCCACGCTGGTACAGCGAGGCCTATCTAGCTCTGCTAATCTATGACCTCCACTTGGGAGGACTCAACCTCTACACCGAAAAGTGCCAAGGCTTCACAAAATGGCACGCTCTGATCGAAAAGCCCTGTCCTCTAAAGCCCACCCTGCTCAGCGCTGACCAACATGCACTCTGCGCACGTCAAGCAACACTCTTTTTGTAGTGCCTCAACACGTTTCAGGGTTTGAGCCCCAACCTTGAAAATATGTTCCAGGGGTATTCCCAAATCAAACTGTGCCTTGACCACAGAGTACAGAGCAAAAGCACTCCAGTTACCAGTGATTTGAATCTCATCCTTTCACTGGGAACATGAGAACGCCTCCTATCTCACGAGATGGGGAATCAGCTACTTTGTTCTGAAACTACAGCAGTGGTGTAGACCAAGGATGGAGAACCTGTGTCCCTCCACGGACATGTTGGATGTTGGAGTCCAACTCCCATCAGCCCCAGCCGGTATAGCAAACAGGGAAGATGGGAATTGTAGTGCAGGGCCCCGAAGCAGGGTTCAGTGCTACCAGCCCAGCATTTCCTGAAAAGATACAGGGGAAGACTAGTATACAACTTAAACCTTAATTGCTGTTCCACTTTTATTATTTAACAAGGGAGGAGCTATACCAGATAAGTTGCACCCATCATTCATCGGCCCATCTAGCCCAATGTTGCCTACACTGGTTGGCAGCGGCTCTACAGAGTTTTAAGCAGACTTCTCTCCCAACCCTACCTGCAGATGCCAGGGATTGATCCTGCACACAAAACAGGTGCTCTGCTATGAAGTCAAGGCCTCATCCCCTAAGCGGCAGAAACCTGTTATGCTGATCCAACAGGGCTCCTCTTACATTTAACCCAGTATTTCCTGCCCTGACTGGCAGCAGCTCTCCAGGCTCTGAAACAGAGGAGGTCTCCCCCCAAAACCTGCTTCGCCCACTTCTCTTTTAATTGTCCCAGACTGAAGCAGGAACGTTCTGCACGCAAGAGTATATGCTCTCCCGCTGAGTTATGCTCCCGCCCGGTATGCATGCAACCTCCCAACAAAATGTGCTTCAGACTTATTGCTCTATCCATAGGCAACTTTAACCGCTGAATCAATGGATTAAGACCAATTGCGTTTGGCAGGATTCACTGCCAAGAAACTGCATGGGATTGCAGCCATGTAATCAAGCTACTGGTGAGCATATTCCTGTTCTAAAAAATGCTGCCAACTGTAAACCTCCCACAATATGAATCCAGTCAACCAGAAGAACATCGGGGAGTGGGTGGAGATGAGGGCAAAAGAATGATGATGATGAGAAGAAGAAGAAGCTTGTAGCTTGTTGCACATGGGGACCTAGTGACAATGAAAATGAAATAATAATAAGCTTGTTGCACATGCGGACTTAGTAACAAGAAAAATGAAAATCAGGCCACTAATGCCTAACCATCCTTATAAAAAGTAAAGGCTAAAGGGACCCCTGACCATTAGGTCCAGTCGTGGACGACTCTGGGGTTGCGGCGCTCATCTCGCTTTATTGGCCGAGGGCGCTGGCGTACAGCTTCCGGGTCATGTGGCCAGCATGACTAAGCCACTTCTGGCAAACCAGAGCAGCGCACAGAAACGCCGTTTATCTTCCCGCCGGAGCGGTACCTATTTATCTTCTTGCACTTTGACGTGCTTTCGAACTGCTAGGTTGGCAGGAGCAGGGACTGAGCTCAACCCGTCGCGGAGATTCGAACCGCCGACCTTCTGATCTGCAATTCCTAGGCTCTGTGGTTTCACCCACAGCACCATCCTTATAACAACATATTACAGAGGAACGGCCATGTAAGCTCCTTGCACACACACAAACAAATACAAAGACCAATCACGTGGCTGTTGCGCTCAAGCCACAATAAATCTGTTAGCCGCAATACTTAGAGCTTTAAATAGCGTCTTCTAAAGTTAAAAACCAGCCAACAGCACCTTCTCGTACCCCAAACCCCCACCCCCGATTTTGCACCGCTCAGGAAGATAAAGACCCATCCCCACGGCAGCCTTACTCAGCCCCGGAAACCTCTAACTTGATGCCCCGCAGCGATGCCTCGCTGCACCCCCGGAGCCTCAACTTTGAAAATGACAGCTTTCTGTCTCGCCCGAGGTGGCCATCTTGGGATCGAGCAATGTCATTGGGGGCAGAGGCGAGCAAGCAGGTGGTGGAGGAAGAAGGGGGGGGACAATCGGCGGCCAGCCGGACCCCGATATCCTGCAGATCTGAGCCGCGATGCCACATCCCCGGAGAGAGGGAACCATTTCGAGATTGCACCGACGTGAGAACGAGAGAGAGAGACGGGAGCAATGGGAGAAGAACAAGGAAACTCTCAACAAGGGTGGCAAGCAAGGAAGAAATCTGATCAATAATAAGCATGCAAAGTCTTTTGCAAAGTGAAAAAAAGGGCGCAGTGATGCCCACTCGGGATGCGGTTTGCAGAGGGAGGGAGGTCGTGCCTAGCGATGCTCCCCTTGCAAATCTTGCCAATCCCGCTTGCAAATCTTGCAAATGCAATGATTCCCCCCCCCTTCCCGGTATCTCCCACCCCCACTCCCCGCAGATCCCTCGGTTCAAACTCACTTGCCCTGGGAAGATGAAGGAAGCAAGGTAACCCGTTCTGATTTATTTTAATTGTTCCAGACACCACCCCCACCTGAGGCAAGAGAAAGGAGGCTGAGCCACGGCAGCGATTGCACTCCAGCTCAACTCTCAGCTCAGCTCAGGGGGCTGCTGGGAACAGGAAGGTCCCAGTTAGATTTAATCCCCTATTCCACCTCCTCTACGCCGCTGTATTTCCTGGTGATCGCTAGGAAGAGGGAGGTATTGCTAGCTCTATGGTTAAGAGATGGGGAGGGGGGCGGTGTTGTCCTAGTAAATCAGCATGTTTTCTTGAAAAGGAAAGTGGGGTGTCTATATATGCACCCCGAGGGGTGAAAGATGCCGTCGGAAAAGTAGGTGGGCGAGTTTCTTCTCCGTTAGGGACGGGGAGGTCAGCAGCTGGCTGAGAGCTGTTAACTTATATGCAGAATTCATCATGCGAAAGGCTGGGCTGGATGAATCCCAAACCGGGATTAAGATTGCCGGAAGAAATATCAACAACTTCAGATATGCAGATGACACAACCTTGATGGCAGAAAGTGAGGAGGAATTAAAGAACCTTTTAATGAGGGTGAAAGAGGAGAGCGCAAACTTTATAGTCTGAAGCTCAACATCAAAAAAACGAAGATCATGGCCACTGGTCCCATCACCTCCTGGCAAATAGAAGGGGAAGAAATGGAGGCAGTGAGAGATTTTACTTTCTTAGGCTCCATGATCACTGCGGATGGTGACAGCAGCCACGAAAAGACCCCTGCTTCTTGGGAGAAAAGCAATGACAAACCTAGACAGCATCTTAAAAAGCAGAGACATCACCTTGCCACCAAAGGTCCATATAGTAAAAGCTATGGTTTTCCCAGTAGTGATGTATGGAAGTGAGAGCTGGACCATAAAGAAGACTGATCGCCGAAGAATGGATGCTTTTGAATTATGGTGCTGGAGGAGACTCTTGAGAGGCCCATGGACTGCAAGAAGATCAAACCTATCCATTCTGAAGGAAATCAGCCCTGAGTGCTCACTGGAAGGACAGATCCTGAAGCTGAGGCTCCAATACTTTGGCCACCTCATGAGAAGAGAAGACTCCCTGAAAAAGACCCTGATGTTAGGAAAGATGGAGGGCACAAGGAGAAGGGGACGAGAGAGGACGAGATGGTTGGACAGTGTTCTTGAAGCTACCAGCATGAGTTTGACTAAACTGCGGGAGGCAGCGGAAGACAGGAGTGCCTGGCGTGGTCTGATCCATGGGGTCACGAAGAGTCAGACACAACTAAACGACTAAACAACAACAACACCCTTTTCTTTGGCGATGCACCCAGAAGGTGCCAGCAGAAGACCCTCATAGTAGGACCAGGGCCAGCCCACCCACGTGGCAAGATCTTGATGTGGATATCTATTCAGCTGAGATTCCTGCATCATTGCAGAGGGGTGGACTGGATGACCCTTGGCGTCCCTTCCAACTCTACAATTCTGTGATTCCATCTTTGTTCCTCTTATTCCCTGGCGGAGAGGTGGGGCATGTGTGCCATTTTGTGTTGTTGTAAACAAAATCTGCCCTTTTTCCCTTATGGGGTATCCAAGAGCCCGTATAGAGTCCTTATGTGGGCTCCCTATTGGTAGGAGAAAATAACAGAGGCCAACCAGAGTACAGTGGTACCTCAGGTTAAGTACTTAATTTGTTCCAGAGGTCCGTTCTTAACCTGAAACTGTTATAAACCTGAAGCACCACTTTAGCTAATGGGGCCTCCTCCTGCCGCCGCGCCGCCGGAGCCCGATTTCTGTTCTTAACCTGAAGCACTATTTCTGGGTTAGCGGAGTGTGTAACCTGAAGCGTCTGTAACCCAAGGTACCACTGTATATTGAGAAGCAAAGTGGCTAGGAAGCCTGGTCTTTATTGATCTGTTGCAACAGGGTGCTCCCCTCGGACGGAGGAGGACCCAGAACCAAGGTGTGCCTGCCCTTATATAGACATTTTAAATTCCCTGCCCTGGAGCTCAAGACCACCCCTCCATACATCATACATACATCACAATGATGTATGGAAGTGAGAGCTGGACCATAAAGAAGGCTGATCGCCGAAGAATTGGCGCTTTTGAATTATGGTGCTGGAGGAGACTCTTGAGAGTCCCGTGGACTGCAAGAAGATCAAACCTATCCATTCTTAAGGAAATCAGCCCTGAGTGCTCACCAGAAGGACAGATCCTTAAGCTGAGGCTCCACTACTTTGGCCACCTCTTGAGAAGAGAAGACTCCCTGGAAAAGACCCTGATGTTGGGAAAGATGGAGGGCACAAGGAGAAGGGGACGGCAGAGGACAAGATGGTTGGACTGTGTTTTATTACAGTGGTTCGTCTCAGGTGCCAAAATATATTGGGTAGGGTTTTCAGGTAGTTAAGCCCAAGGCCATTAAGCAAAGGAGGACTGGCTTACCCTGCCATACATTGAATAAAGATAATGTCACATTTGTGGTCTGAAGAGGGGGGCCCTGTAACTCCAGAATTTAAAATAATGTAAGGGTACCACTGACAGGATGTGCGTACCACAGCATCCCAGATCATATGGAAAAAAGCCTCATATATTTCAGTGGAAGCAGTGTGAGGAACGTTGTGGTACACTGCATTAATTCCTCCACCACCTATTGATGTACCTGCCAAAGGGTGGAAGTCGACTAAATTTTACACACAAGTAGTCCCACTGGATTTAATGGGAGATGACAGAGGTGGTATACACACTGCTGTTTACTCTAGCTCCTGTATGCTTCGAACGCTGGTGTTTGAAGCATGACGTCTGCCATAATCCATATGTCTTAAATGTACTCAATTTAAGGGTGGAAATGCTTCAAGGGACGTGTTACGGGTTTGGTTTGCAGATCACAGTAAGCCAAACCATGAACGCACAAGCATCTGGGCTCCTAAGGAAGAGATCCCGGACACTTTGCTGCTCCCTGGTTGTTCTGTCGTTGGGATGAGCTAAGCTAAGTATAGTGTGTAGTCTGAACCCAGGCATGTGGGTTAGTTCTCCCAAACAAACCACAAACCATAAACCATAGGACAAGCCTTGGCTACAGCTCTTGGTTTGTCTGAAGAGAGCCAAACCATGAGCTCAGGTTTGGATGACAAGCTAAGCCACGGGTCAGCAAACTTTTTCAGCAGGGGGCCGGTCCACTGTCCCTCAGACCTTGTGGGGGGCCGGACTATATTTTTTTTGGGGGGGGGGAATAAACGAATTCCTATGCCCCATAAATAACCCAGTGGTACATTTTAAATAAAAGCACACATTCTACTCATGTAAAAACACCAGGCAGGCCCCACAAATAACCCAGAGATGCATTTTAAATAAAAGGACACATTCCACTCATGTAAAAACACGCTGATTGCCAGACCGTCCGTGGGCTGGATTTAGAAGGCAATTGGGCCGGATCTGGCCCCCGGGTCATAGTTTGCCTACCCATGCACTAAGCCAAGCCGCAGCACAGCTCAACACAACAGCTAATAAAACAAAAACAAAAAATTATATTTGTGACCACGGCCCCTTGAATGCTATTTGCCCCCAGATGGAAAGAAGAAAATGTCCTGACAAAAGAGGAATGGCGACAGAAACTACTAGATTATGCAGAAATGGCTAAGTTTAACAGAAGAATAAGAAATCAAGAGGACAAAGTTTTTAATAAAGAATGGAAACTGTTTATTGAATATTTACAAGACTATTGTAAACAGATTAAGACATTAGCAGGATTAATGTAAAAATGTGCAGTGATATAAAACATATATTGAATATATGGGATAAATAATAAATAGGTTTAATTTGGAAATGCAGTAAAAATATTATAAACATAAGGAACTGCAGAAAGAGGGGGAGGGAAATCAAAATATGACACATGTAGTAAGTTGCTTTTGAATAGGTTTGTTTGTTGTAAAATGAAAATTATAATATATATTTTTAAAGGAGTAAATTGGCTACCATCTCTTCTGGATCCTGTGTGCATTTGGCTTGTCCTAGCGCAGCATGAGAACCAGGCTATTGAGTTCCAAAATATAGAATCCTCACTTGCTTTTGATCCCATATACCAGTGTTTTCAACCACACACTAGTGTGCTGCGAGATGTTGCCTGGTGTGCTGTGGGAAAAATTGAAAAATTCGCAAGATTTTTTAAAATAAAATTCAAATTTTCGTCCACTAGGCGGGTGCCGGACTGTGTCCTGGGTATGGGGGGGTGGGGGTTTTGACCCCACCCTCGGCCAGCAGGGGCGCCGATTGGCGCTCCTCAGGGGGACACCCTCCACTTTTATGATGTCCGGGCTGTGATTGGTCCAGACTCCAGCCTGGACCTATCACAGTAGGACATCATCTTCCGACTTCCTTCCCACCCGAGCACAGTGTGCGCAGCAGCGGAGAGAAGAAGACGTGGCGACTCGAGTCACCAGGAGGACCGGAGAAGTTGTCATTTTATTTCACTTCAGTCTCCACTGAATGCCTTGACTGGGTTAGGGACCCTTATAGCTCAGCATCAGTTGGTGGAAAGGACATGACTTTACAGGAGCAGGAGGAACTAACTGAACTGAGACAAAATCGTGGTTTCAAGCTAAGATTTGCTGATCTACCTTTGGATAGTTTTTGGTTGGATACTGCCAAGGAGTTCCCCCTTCTGGCAAACAAAGCTATTTTGACATTGCTCCCATTTTCCACTACATATCTGTGTGAGATGAGCTTTTCAAGCATGACTGCTATAAAAACTAAATACAGAGAGAGACTGAGAGCTGTTGACAAAGAGCTACGTGTGTGTCTTTCTTCGATTCCAGCCAGAATATCAGCTTTGTGTTCAGCCAAACAGGCCCAGGTTGCGCACTGAATAAAGTATTTTATAATTTTTCATATTTCTGTTTACTTACTATTTCATAATAAAGTAATTATAAAATACTTTCTTTGTGTTTATTTGATTCCTATTCAAGAGAATTACTTTATATATAGTCAATATAGGCACAGAGTTAAATTTTTTAACATTTTCTAATGGTGGTGTGCCTCGTGATTTTTTTCATGAAACAAGTGTGCCTTTGCCCAAAAAAGGTTGAAAAACACTGCCATATACAACCACACTAGAGCCAAAACTTGGAATGTGAGTGATTTTTCAAAGTTTAGTTTCAAAACCTGACTTGGAAGTATATTTAAAGCCTAACTTTTCAGTATTGCTGATGAACTTCAAGGTGGTCATAGTAAAATGTTTCTGACACCCAAGTTTTTCTTAAACCCATCAGCAGTGCAATTCCTTTTATGCCTTCTTAGATCTAAGTTCCCCTGAGTTCGGTGTGTATAGGATTGCAGCCCAACACCTGTACAGGAGAGCAATGGGTGGGAAAATTCAATTGGAAGGATCAACTTTAACTTTCTTTTTGCAGGTAGATCCGAGTTCAGAAAATGTGCACCAGAACATTCCCTACAAAAACCTGTTTCAGTTTTACATATCAGCCTGCTCTTTTACACAGTATGCGATTTGATTTTGTAGCTCATGCCCACCCCAAACGCTAAGCTACGTGCAGTTTCTGGTGCCTCCTGAGCTGCCACTTGTGCCGGAAACCCTCCCTGCACTCCCCGCAGATATAAGGCCTCTCGTCCGTATGGGTGCGCCGGTGACGGATTAGGTTCGAGCTCACGCTGAATCGCTTCCCGCACTCCACGCACGCGTAAGGCTTCTCTCCCGTGTGGGTCCTCTGATGCTGGATAAGGGCAGAGCTCTCGCTGAAGCGCTTGCTGCAGTCCCTGCACTGGTAGGGCTTCTCTCCTGTGTGTATCCTCTGGTGGGTCAGCAGGTTGGATTTCTGGCTGAAGCCTTTGCCGCAGACAGCGCAGGTGTAGGGCTTCTCCCCTGTGTGGGTGATCTGGTGCCTGACGAGGTCCGAACTGCGGCTGAAGCCCTTGCCACACTCATTGCAGATGGTGGGCCTCGCGAGGGGTCTTTGCAGGGCCAGGAGGTCCTTCAGCCTTTCAATGCCTTCCTTGCACTGGGACGATACACCAAACGTCCTACTAAGGGCTGTGGTTTTCCTCTGCTGCCTCCCTGGCTTGCTCTGGCTCTCGCAGTCTCTTTCCTGACTGTCGCTGTCCAAATTTCTCCCCTGGGTGTGTTCCTCTGCCCCCTGGGGATCTGTTCTTATGGGGTCTTTCTGGGTAAGGCTGCCTTCCTTCCTTCTGCTCTCCATTATTTTGTATCCTGGAAAGAGAATTCAGCTATCAGCAGAATATATCTAAGTGGGGTAGGAGAGCTGGGCGGAAAATAATTCACACCTGACAACCAATGCTCCCCTTTGGTTTCTGATAGTACATGGGTAGATGAGTCTAAAAAGCCCGGGACACAAATTTTCATAGCCCTCTAATGTTGTCTATGGTGGCTCATTTACCAGAAGTAATGTATTTAGTGTTAACTCTGGAAGCTTTATGGGGACGCGGGTGGCGCTGTGGGTTAAACCACAGAGCCTAGGACTTGATGATCAGAAGGTTGGCGGTTCAAATCCCCGCAACGGGGTGAGCTTCCGTTGCTCCGTCCCTGCTCCTGCCAACCTAGCAGTTCAAAAGCACGTCAAAGTGCAAGTAGATAAATAGGTACCGCTCCGGCGGGAAGGTAAACGGCGTTTCCGTGCACTGCTCTGGTTCACCAGAAGCGGCTTAGTCATGTCCCCCTGATGTGAGGTAAGGGTGTATAAAAAAAATAGGGGATTGCACAACAAGCAGAAAAACACAAATGAAAACTGGATTTCAAAATATTTTCAAATTCAGCCTTGATTCTACTTGCAATAAAGACTAACCTGCTGGCTCCCCCCCCCTCCAAATACCCTCTGGACAAGGGCATGTTGAGATAGTCTGGTTGCATGTTGAACCCACCAGAGCAACATAAGTCAGCCCCCACCCTTGGCATCTGTAAAATGGTAAGAATAAAGCTACCTTGCAGAGAGATAGAGAATTCAGTGCTTTGCACTTCATTGTACTGTACAGCAATGAAACTAAACACCCACGCCCACAATGGGAAAGGAAAAACATCAACCCCCAGTACTGACACTTCAGGAGTGTGACCTGATTCAGAGCATAGTGAAATGATGAGATTTGGGGGTGGGCTGCTGAAACAGCTTCAGATTTTCTTTTGTTTTTCATATGTATTAACTGGAATGCATTTTATTACAATGATCCCAAGTGCGGCAGTTTTCCCAGAATCCTGTCACTGACAAGAGTCCATCTATCCAATAAAGCACATCTGATAAAAAACAGAGATTCCTTCCAGCAGGCAGAGTCTGGAGCTAGTTGCTGCTGCTAAAGCAAATCGTCCTCCACGCTTCCCCATCTGGCATCTACTCACCGCTGCTTTGGGCGCGGAAGATTTTTTGGTTTTGGCTGCTGCATGTACCGAGAGATGAGAATTCACTGCAGGCACCACAGGGTGGAGACTGAGAAACCCAGAGCCAGATTTTGCTCAGCTCCACCAACATTTAAGGTGGATTCTGAGGAACGGAAAGTCCTTTCTCCATCCAGCCCCAGCCTCCACCTCTGATCCTAGGAGGAGACAGATGTGGTTGCATTCGCTGCTGCTTTCATCCTTGCCTTCCCCTTTGAGCGTCTGGCTGGCTGGCTTTGCTCCTCTTCGGCTGGAGGAGCGTGTCTGGGATGAGGGGGAGGGCTGTCTTTTGTTCATAGAGAGCAGAGGTCGGATTCAGGCAGTGGCATCTTCAGCGATGCCCTTGTTTTATTTGCACGATGCCTCCCCTTAAGTTATCCACCCAAGCATGAAGATAGATTCTTCCAAGTCTAACTTTACCACCTGTAGACTGCAATGAACCCTATTAACAATGATAATTATGATGCTATTTTAAGCGAAACCTCCAGGCATGTAATTCCCAGACGGTGGGAAGAATTCTGTATGTAATGACAGCAGCTAGGATTCTTTATGCACAAAGCTGGAAGGAAGAAGTTCCCACCAAAGAAGAATGGATAAGTAAAGGGATGGACCATGGAGGGTAGGGAAAGCTATCAGCAAAAATAAGAGAGCCTAATGATTGTTTTGTGGAAGAATGGAAGCCCCTTTTGGAATATTTAAAAGGAAGCTCCTTTTGGAATATTTAAAGAAATATTATGGTATGATCATGGGCGTTAGCAGGATTTTTTTTTGAGAAGTCACGGGTAAAAATACAACCCCAAAAGGGGGGCAGGCATTGGTTGGGGGTGGGAAGAACCTCAGTTAGTTGAGTACTTTTGATGCAGCCCCCCCCCCCCGCTATGCCCATGAGTGTGATGAAATTCCGAGCAGGATTTGAACTATGAGCAACAGAAAGATTTAGAGATTATTGTGTCGTGGTTATGAGAGAGAGAAGACAAGGGTGCAGCAAGGGGCTGAAATTAAAAACACCATGGAAAACGGGAAGGGAAGTCAATAAAACCAAAGAGAAAATTATCATGTATCGGAATGTATTTTTGGATTTATATATATATAAATTGAATTACAAGAGGATCTGTCCTGGGGTGTCAACACAAGGGGGCTTGTGAAGAAGGCGCAGCAGAGACTGTACTTTTTGAGAATTCTAAGGAAAAACCATCTTCCGCAGAAACTGCTGCTTGCCTTCTATCACTGTGCCATTGAGAGCGTGCTCACTTATGGCTTATGTGTGTGGTACGGAAGCTGTACTACCCAGGACAGGATGGGGTTGTGCAGAGTTGTTAAGGCAGCAGAGAGCATTGTTGGCTGCCCACTTTCCACCTTAGAGCAGATTTATGCCACAAGGTGCCATAGGAAGGCACTGGACATAGTAAAAGATCCATCGCATCCTGGTCACTGTCTCTTCGAGCTCCTGCCGTCGGGACGGAGATACAGGACGATGAAGACAAGAACGAGCCGTCTTAAGAACAGCTTCTTCTCCAGAGCGATCTTGGCCCTGAATGGGAAGCCTGGACTTTGAAAGTCATCTAATCTTCCTTGCTGTACTATACTGTATTGTTTTAATTAGTGTTTTTATGGAGCAGTCAAGTAATTTCGTTGTCCCTGAGAGGGGGCAATGACAATAAAGATATTATTATTATTATTATTATTATTATTATATAATAAAAAATTAAAAAATGAATTAAAATAAAAAAGAAGGAATTCCCAGATGTTGCCAGCCTTCACGTCACGTTTGCAGACCTCTTTGTAATGCAGAGCCAAACAAATTTGCGCACGGGACCTGAATAATAATAATAATAATATTTTTTTATTTATACCCTGCCCATCTGGCTGGGTTTCCCCAGCCACTCTGGGTTGCTTCCAACAAAACACTACTACACAATAACCTATTGAACATTAAAAGCTTCCCCGAACAGGGTTGCCTTCAGATGTCTTTTAAAGATAGGAAAGCTACTTATTTCCTTCACATCTGGTGGGAGGGTGTTCCACAGGGTGGGCGCCACTACCGAGAAGGCCCTCTGCCTGGTTCCCTGTAACCTCACTTCTCGCAGTGAGGGAACCGCCAGAAGGCCCTCGGCTGAACGATGGGGGTGGAGACGCTCCTTCAGGTATACAGGACCAATTCCGTTTAGGGCTTTCAAGGTCAGCACCAACACTTCGAATGGTGCTCGGAAACGGACTGGCCTGAAGCGCTACTTTGCCTCTTCCTCCTCCCCTCCCGGGCCTAAAATTTAGCCAGGGCCAGAAAACGCCCCCGTGGGGGGAAGAAAGAGCCCAGCCTTTGACAGAAGCTGCTAAGCGGCGTATTCCTGGAACTTCCTTCGCCGGGGAAATCGGCCTCGTTCGGAGAGGATTGGCAGGTAGAGGGAGGAGCGGGGCGGGCTTTACCCTGAGACCCTCGGCAATGATTGGAGGAGACTGGTGAGGAGGGCGGGGCCCGCTGAGACGGAGCGGAAAGAGCGTCTTCGCCCGGCGCCTGCCTGAGGGGCTTCTGCTGCTTCTTCTTTTTTACCGCTTCCGGGTCACCAGGGTCAGCGGCGCTTGAGCTTCCGGGGGCGCTGCTGGAGGGCGCGCGGGCCGGGGTCGACGCTGGGTCGGTGAGTGAGGCGGCGGCGGCGGCGGCAGGGGCCGGGCAGGCCTCGCCCTGCGGTGCGGGGTCGGCTCCGTCTGGCCTCCGCGGGCGGCGGAGGCGGCACCGCCGGGGAGGGGCGGTGGTGGGGCTGGTGGTGAGCGAGAGGCGACCCCTGGGACCCCCGCATGGGCTGGGGTCGCTTGGCGGTGCGACAGCCCCCAGCACCACCACCTCTGGGCGGCCTCTGTGGGCTCCAGCTCGCCTCTTTCCCAACCGCTCGTTTCCATGCCCAAAAATGTCTGCCACAACAACAGCAACAATTGTTGTTTAGTCGTTTAGTTGTGTCCGACTCTTCTTGACCCCATGGACCAGAGCACGCCAGGCACTCCTGTCTTCCACTGCCTCCCGCAGTTTGGTCAAACTCATTCTGGTAGCTTCGAGAACACTGTCCAACCACCTCGTCCTCTGTCGTCCCCTTCTCCTTGTGCCCTCCATCTTTCGCAACATCAGGGTCTTTTCCAGGGAGTCTTCTCTTCTCATGAGGTGGCCAAAGTATTGGAGCCTCAGCTTCACGATCTGTCCTTCCAGTGAGCACTCAGGGCTGATTTCCTTCAGAATGGATAGGTTTGATCTTCTTGCAGTCCATGGGACTCTCAAGAGTCTCCTCCAGCACCATAATTCAAAAGCATCAATTCTTTGGCGATCAGCCTTCTTTATGGTCCAGCTCTCACTTCCATACATCACTACTGGGAAAACCATAGCTTTAACTATACGGACCTTTGTTGGCAAGGTGATGTCTCTGCTTTTAAAGATGCTGTCTAGGTTTGTCATTGCTTTTCTCCCAAGAAGCAGGCGTTTTTTAATTTTGTGACTGCTGTCACCATCTGCAGTGATCATGGAGCCCAAGAAAGTAAAATCTCTCACTGCCTCCATTTCTTCCCCTTCTGTTTGCCAGGAGGTGATGGGCCCAGTGGCCATGATCTTGTTTTTTTTTTTATGTTGAGCTTCAGACCATATTTTGCGCTCTTCTCTTTCACCCTCATTAAAGGGTTCTTTAATTCCTCCGCACAGCAACAGTACAACAACAGAAATCCCGCCAAGCTTCTGTGTTGTGCATACAGAGATCTAGGTGGTTAGAGAGAGAGAGAGAGGTATTCAAAATGTACATGGGCGTAGGCAGGGAGGGCATCTCCCCCCCCCCCATCAAATAAAAATAAATAAATACTTAATTTTGAAATTGTAGAAAGATTTTGGACAGGTTTTTCTGAGCACTTGGAGTCTAAAGAAAGTAATGTAAATTAACTGTTGTTGTGAGAGTTCATTCCAAATCTGCTAGACAGAGCCAGTAGTCCTGTCCCCCCAACATAAATCCCAGCTACACCCATGAAAATGTATATCCTTATATGTCAAGTTAGATAGGAAGCCTGTGTGTGAGGCGAGGGTATGTGGCAATTAAGTAGCTTGCATTGAAATGCAAAAGGTAACACAGAGGCAGTGCTTCTTAATTCAAAACCACAAGAGAGTCTTGTTGCCTCTTAAGCATTTATGATGACATGCTTTGTTTGTGTGGTCTAGAGCCCATGTCATCAGGTGCGTGAAGTGTTAGCCCAGGTTAGCTGGTGCAGGCACTTGGGCGTAAGCAGTGAAGTGTGGGGGAAGCAAAATGCAAGAATGCAAACTGACAATTATGTTAAAAACTTGCATATGTGTAAAGCATAGTGGTAGTCACAAAGAAGTGTTTGATGAGAACACAAACATTCTGGTGTTTGTAACCTATTTAACATCTGTAATAGGATGAAAAAGACTTGCCACAGAGACACACTGGTCCTCAAAGCTATTCTTCAGGTGGCATGTTAAGCTTGCTACTGAAGAGTTCTGGGAATCTGAATTCTTGCTCATTACTTTGTGATCTTTCAGTTGGTCTTAACTGAAAGGTGTTAGTTAATCCTACTGCTATTTCTGAATTGTTTTCTAATTAACCAACAGAGCTAACTGGCACCTCAGTCCGCTTACACTAAGGCTATTAGAAGACGTTTTATGTAGTAATATGTCAAATGGTGTCTAATGCATCCCTTGCATCAGGTCAACAGTGAAGCATACATGTTTCATATTTTAGTAGGAGTGCATCTCGGTATGAGCAGTGATACATGGCATGCATGTAATGTGTGACAGGGAAGGGATGCATCACACATTGTGACTAAAGTGCTTTCACTCAGAATACATTCAAGAGTTATAGGCAGGCAGTACAGCTGTCTGGGAGCTGGCAGAACTAGGCTGCTGAATGCTTCTTGTTTGTTTCTCGTGCCATGATAGCTATTCCCTTGCAGCACACCTTTTGGGAATTAGTGGTTTATTACCGGTATTTATCTGTTTCATCTAATTCCTAATTGGAAGGCAGTGTCAGTCACAGCAATGTTCCACAGTTTCATGTTTTTCTTGCTCCCCCTTTCTCCCCGAAATGGGGAGTGTATTTGTCTGCTTAGTTTACTTTCATCTTATATACAACCCTCTATAGTTCTCTTGGCCACCTGAGTTGAGTAAAAAAGAAGGAATGCTTCTGACAGTATTTTATGTGTCACTGAGACTGCAGCATCTAGGTTAGATTTCTGCAATGTGTTATATGCCTTTAAAGATGGCTCAGAAACTGCAGCTGTGCAGAATTCAGTGGCCAGGTTGCTTACTGGCACAAGTAGTTTCTGGGCTCAGTTCAAAATGCTGGTTGTGACCTAGGAAGCCTGGTGCTGCTCTGGACCTTAGTACTTCAGGGACTGCCTCTCCTCACATGAACCATTCTTCCCTCTGCGTTCTTCATCTAAGATCCTTCTCCATGTGCTCCCTCCAAGGGAGGTGTGGAGGGTGGCAACAAGAGAAAGGGCCTTTTTAGTGGTGGCTCCCCCTTTATGGAATGTTCTCTCCAGGGAGGCAAGCCTTGTGCTGTCTTTGTTCTCACATGCTGGGCAAAAACATTGTTATGCATTTGGATCTTAATTTTCAGCTTACATTTTAGTGGGGTGGGACCTGTGTATATAGAGATACATACAGATAGTTTATGTTAGGTTGTTCAGTCCTTGTTTTTAATGTTCATTTTTGTAAGCTGCTTTGAGTTTCTTTTTTCTTTTTTAAAAAGCAACTAATAATAATAAAGTGTGCCTGGTGCCACCCAGTTTTTCATCTTGTTTATAAAAACAAATTAGTGAGATGATGCTTGCATCACATATACTATAACTTAATAGCGTTGGGTGCTACTTATAGTTGGGTGCTACTTTTACACTGGCAGCTTGCAAAACTGGAGCAGATTATTGAAATCAGGGTGACTTGCTGAATTGAATACTTTTATTCTGGTTGCAAAATTTGCAGGGCCTTGTCTTTTTTAAAAAAAATTTGAAACCCTTCTAAAACGAAAACAAGAATGATGAAAAAGGAGCACAATGTATTTTAAAGGTGGCTAGTCTAGGATGTAACACTTGCACAATAGATATGATTGCATCATGCAGTTTGGTTTCACGTTTTGTTCTTCCAAACGTGCAAATAATGCATCCGGATCCTCCATATAAAAGGAGTTCTGTTGCCTGCTGCCACAGTGTGCCTTGAATGTCTGCTATTTTTTCAGTATTGTTGCATTGCATATGAACTCTGTTGAGTGTTTGGCATGCTTATAGCCTATAATGGGTTCCACACAGATTTCTGTTGTGAAGTGACTGCCCCAAAGTCATCCTGCATGAGAAAAACAGTTACAGTAATCCGCCAAAAATAACAGAGAACATCCATCTAGAATAAGCTTACCACCAGCTCCCTTCCCACTTTAAGATGCTAGTTTCCCCTTGTATTCTTCCAGTTCAATAACCTTAGTTAATCCCCATCTTCTTATCTTTTTCACACTCACTCTCTTGTTTTCACTCAGTTGTTTCTCAAATGCCTTGGTGCTTGTGCATTTTGGCTCCTGAATGCCGAAAACCCAGAAGTAAGTGTTCCGGTTTTTGAAAGTTCTTTGGAAGCCAAATGTCTGACCCGGCTTCCGATTGAGTGCAGGAAGCTCCTGCAGCCAATTAGAAACTGCACCTTGGTTTTCAAACGGTTCCAGGAGTCAAACAGACTCCCGGAACGGATTAAGTTTGACAACCAAGTACTGTACCAGTGTACTTGGCTAACCAGGTCCCTTTAGAAAGCATGCCTCAGGTCCTGATTGTTTTAATTAGCTGTGCACTGAACAATTCAGAAGAGGCCATTAAAAACACAAACACAAAAACTCCTCCTCTGCTTCTGTTTATCTCTAGATTATTATCCCTGTGGTCAGGGTCCTGTTGCTTAAAAAAAAAAAAAAAAAACAGTACAAAGCCTCTGTTGACTTTTAGGTCCTAAATACTGCAGGTTATCAATATTGAATTTTACAGTGCAGAACCTCCTACTCACTTAGGTTTCAGATTCACCCATTTTGCAGTTTGCCATACAAACTATATTGGTTCACTGTGACCTCTGTTTTATAGTAAAAAATATCCACCTATTCTCTTCCCATTGTCACAGTAACTTATCACAGAATGATTTTCAGCCTTCTGTTTGTAGTGAAGTTGGGAGTAAAGTTGTACAGGTGTTGGATGACCTGTTTCTTAGCAAGTGAAAGGAAGATCAATACTGTACCAAGCAAACCCACTACACACAGTGACCCAGTGTTAATCTGTTAAAGCTGTATTGAGTCTGACTGGCCGTCTTAAGAACTGTTGCAGCATGTGCCTTAGTTTGTTCTAGCCAAAGTATTAATATACCAGTCAAATAATTGGCGTTTCTAACCCACCGTTGCCCCCTTTGACTGGCTGGGGCTCTCTAAGCCTAAAGCAGAGATATTTCTGAGCTCTGCTCTGCTATTTTTTCAAAAATTATAGCTCAAAATGCATAGGGCATTGGATTAGGAAGAGACAGTAGCAAAGTACCAGAGCACATGCGTCATATGCAGATGATCCCAAATTCTTCCACCAGAGCCTTCAGTTAAATGATCGTAGGCAGAACAAAAAACCTATCCAGGAGACCACATAGAGCGGCTATTGGTCAAAATAGACCATGAGTGGAGACTCAGACCCTGAATGCCTGACTGTCTGGTGCTTGGGCCTCTTCCCAGTCCACACCTTTTGCCAGCCCTACTTTGTACCCCACTTGGGTACTTCTGCCCAACTGCAATATGTCCTTGATGTGATCATTACTCTTGCATGCCTAGGTGAGGTATGTTGTGGGGTATGTGCACCTGAGTGTATGGAAACTTCTTGGTTTTGCATAGCTAAGTCACACCTGTTGCCCCATCCACTTCTTGCCTCTGGCATCACCCACCCTTGGCATCCAAACCATCACTTGATGCTGCAGTAATCTTGTCCTGGGCGAAATGTAACAAGATGCCAAGTCTTTTCTTATTCACAATTTTTATTATTAATAGGTGTCGTTCCCTTGAACTTCTCTGCGCTTTCTTCCTTTTTAAAGCTTTCTTCTGCGTTTCTCCTTTGTCTCCACCACAGGCAACATTGAGCATGTGAATTAACCCAAGGAAACTTGAGTTCCAGTATGTGGTATATTATGCAGAGCATTCAGAGTAAATATTCTTTGTCGGAGCGCTTGATCCGGACTATTGCAGCCATCCGATCCTTCCCGCATGACAATGTCGAAGACCTTATCAGGAGGGTATGTTGGAAGACTACAGAGACGTTTTAGCTCTGGAAGTTGTGTTTTGGAATCTCCCAAAAACCTCTGTATGTCTTGGTTCAGTTATATGGCTCAGCTACAGTCCTAGGCAGGCTTTCCTTTGGGCTGCTGTTTGTTTCACGTACACTTTTAAACCAGGGTTAATGAGTTTAAGAGGTGGGGACCAATCCTGTGCATCCACGGTAACATGGTGCATCTTTCTGCAAACTGCCTTCGGGCTGTGGGAGAGAGAAACGGCTTCATTAGCGTAACAGTTTGTTTCCCCTGTGGGATGGGACGGTAACCATTCATTTTATACTTTTATAAAAGTAAAGGAATGCACTTGAGGCCATAATAATAATAATAATAATAATAATAATAATAATTTATTATTTGTGCCCCGCCCATCAGGCTGGGTTTCCCCAACCACTCTGGGCGGCTTCCACAAAGACTAAAAATACACTAAGATACTAAGGACTTGGAAAAGACTTAAGAGCCTCGGACAGAAGATTACCAGGTTGATGGACTATATGGAATTGGCGGAAATGACTGGTAGAATCCGAGACCAGGGAGAAGAGACGGTGGAAGAAGATTGGAAAAAGTTTAAAGACTATTTATGGAAATATTGTAAAATTAATGAGTGTTAGAAAAATGTTGGAATGAAGCTATACGGCTTTAGTAGAAATGTTAGAAGGAATTAAGTACAAGTAGATTATTGGAGTATTAAAGGGAAAATAAGGTTAAAATATGTTAAGACAACTATATGACAGAAAATAGAGGAAGATGGAAAGGAATTGCTGAAACAATTAATAGAAGTGGAATACAAAAAGGGAGGTGTGAGGAGGTCGTTGAAACAAGTGAATGTAAGATATGATATTGAAATGGTATGATGTGTGTTTTAAATTGTTTTTGCTTTGTTTTGTTTAGTGCATTGTGTTAGTGTTGTGTTGTGTATTGTTTATACATTGTATCGTATTGTTTTTTCTTTTTTATCTTGTTTTTTCTTTCCTTTTCTCTTTTTTGTAATCCTTAAAAGTAATAAATATTATTTTTTTAAAAAATACACTAAGATAGGGTGGCATTAACCTGCTTCCTGTTCCCAGTGAACCTAGAGCAGAACAGCACTGTCTGGGAATAGCAGGCATGGGCTGCTTTTGCTCCATTAGAGGAGAAATATCTCCTTACTCCTTTTTAACTTCTATTTCCCCCTACTTTTTTCAAGCAGGCCAGAACAAATGTGCTGTGCTGTAACTGACCACACAGATACCAGTGGTTGAGCATGTAATAGACACTTGAACTGAAGTTGCGCTCTGTGAAGTATGCATTATGTCATACAGCCAAGATAGCCCAGATCTTAGATCATCTGTATATTGTGGCCACTGCTGTATTTTGGACTACAACCGTAGGGATAGGAATCCTCCTTTCTGATGGGTGAGGTTATGTCGGCTGTGGCTGCTTGCTAACCTGCCCTTGATGCATCTTGAGTGTAAATCTAAACTACTGAATATTTTTAGAGTGTATGTACAGCAGGCAGCTTGCAGTGAGTAGAGGCAAGTTTGGAAGAGCATTGAAACAATTTTACTGGCCAGAAACCTGTTCCTTGTTGCCCACAAATCTGGGGGAGTCAAGACGTGATCCATGTGGATTTTGGCTCTATAAAGGAGAAGGGAGGGTAGATGTTAATTTTAGTCTCAGTGTTAAATAGTATTGAATAGTGTTTCTCAGGCCAGTTTAAATGTGACATTTCTGATATTCAAAAGAATATGTAGTCAGTCTTTAGCTCCAAAGGGCAGTCCTAAGACTACTTCAGTTTCTGATTTCTCAGCACTTGTAGTCACAGAGCTCCACGTTAGGCTTGATTGATGCTGCCAACTGCTTTGCTATATTAATTCCCAGGTACTTAGTCTGCCAGAGCCCATTAAATGTACTATAAGTCAGCCTGTTGGCCAAAGAGCCCATGGAAGCTGATACGGTTCTTGATGTTCGTTTGCTATCCTCGTTCTTCCTCTCCCTGCTGTTAAATAAAATATAAGATAGTAATCTTTCCAGAATGCACGCGGTAACAGAGTGTTGTACATAAATAAAAGTAGCTGGAGGCTGGGGCCTGAATCTGTTTGGTAAGACAGAAACACAAGGTTAGGGAAAAGAAGAGGGAGGCCTGTTTGGAGACGCCAGAGTTAAGAGATTAGCTTTTTAAAGCAGGTGTTTGAAAATACAGGTGGTGACCATTTTAGGCAAGTTCAATTGACGTTTGACCACCGATGTGCGGGTCCTTTTGGACCCGGAATAGGATAGAATGGGGACGGAGCGCATTTATGCATGTGGGGGCCAGGAACAGAACCCCCGTGCAAAACGGTTGTCTCCTGTATATTATAATTCTCTCCGGGAGAGAAGGGGGAAAGCAAGCTTTGGCTGAAGGCTGGGGTCAACTGATCACTTGACTATGGCTTCTCAATATACCGTACATCTGAAGTACACAGAAGAAAAACCCTTCAGGTTCAATTGTTACTCAGTTCCCCTGAGTACAACCTGTGTTGCTAGCAATAAATTCCATGTCATTAAATATGAGCAATCCATACAGTTCCTTGTGACATGAGGAGACCCCAAGATACTGGGTGTATGGAAACAGGCCACAGTCTGAACCTGAGCTCCTTGTCTCGTTGTCTGTGTTCTCCATAGTAGAGTCCAAAGAGGATACCTTCTTTACCTTCCTAGCTTCCTCAAGCAAATGGAGTAGGCCTTGCGGGAGGCAAGTTCTCTCCCATTTTTTAGCCACCTTTGGAATGTTATGGCAATAAATAAATAGCTGTGAGAGTAATAAATATAAAGAGACTGATATGGATTTAGGGTTTAGATTTTTGGCTTAAATCACAGAGATGCACCATAAATATGAAGTACCCCAATGTGGTATCGCTTGCAATTAGATGGCAAATGTGTACAGTGGTACCTCGGGTTAAGTACTTAATTCGTTCCGGAGGTCCGTTCTTAACCTGAAACTGTTCTTAACCTGAAGCACCACTTTAGCTAATGGGGCCTCCTCCTGCTGCCGCGCCGCCAGAGCACGATTTCTGTTCTCATCCTGAAGCAAAGTTCTTAACCCGAGGTACTGTTTCAGGGTTAGCAGAGTCTGTAACCTGAAGCCTATGTAACCCGAGGTATCCATTGTATTGCAAAAGTTATTCATGATCCACTGAGATCAGAAATAAATAAGCTGGCAGAACCTCTCTTACTGTGCTTTCCCAATCTGTGTTCTTCCAGGGAGCAGATGTTAACTGTATGCACGGTACCCTGAAGCCATTGCACTGTGCTTGCATGGTTGCTGACGCTGACTGCATTGAGCTGCTCTTGGAAAAAGGAGCTGAGGTAAGAAGAGCCTATTTAAGAACAGATCCAGCAAACCGACTCATATATGGCAGGTATGAGGGGGTTTGTAGAGCACTTCTGAATGTTCAAAGGGGTTCTTATATGTTATCCTTGTGATAGACCACACACACACACACACACACACACACACACACACACACAAACACACAAATCCTGATCACAGTATTACATATCGCACGAGTAGATTGAGATATATTCCTTTAGATGCAAGAGCTTTGAGGGGGAAAACGGTTTTGTGTGTTTTCAAAGCGGTTTGCCTTCTGGGGTCGAGTGGTAAGGAAATGTGCCATTTTGGAATCAGGGTCAAGCCCTCTTGGGCATAGTGAAAGGCTTGCACAGTTGTTAGGATCCTGACCATTATTTTGAATAGGTGGCTGGAGTTTAGCTCTCTGGCTCAAAAATTATTTGCCTGATTGATTGACATGGCCCGGTTTAGTCCTGTGCCAGTTTGATCATCTGTTGAATTATGGGCAGTCTGGTTTTTTGGGGGGATTGCTGTCCCTCAGTAATAGTCACATTCTCGTGTGTGTGTGTTTCAGCATTGGCTTTAATTCTGACAAAAGTTTTTACAGGTAGGAAAATGACAAGGCCCCGAGACCAAATGTGTCATTATCATCATCATCCTGGGTTTTAGAATTTCTAAAATGAGATTATAAAAATAAGATTATCAAATCTCAGTGGCTTTTAGGTTTGGATCCAAACAGCTGTCTATGAATAGAAGGGCTCCTTCTGTCCACAGAAGGCTTTTATTTATTTAATTCATAAAATGTATACACCACTTGAATGTAAAAAAACAACAACCCCCACACAATCCTGGTGGTAAGGTGAAGGGAATAGATTATCTTCCATTTCCCCCTGCAGCAACCCCCTGTCCCCTTACTGTTCTCTCTGGTGTTACATCATTTCAGAGCAGACATTTGAAAGGCACAAGGGGAATTATCAAAAGTCAACTTCCTTTGCCTTCTGCTGCCAGGAAGAAAGTCTGGATCCAAGTTAAGTTCTCAAGGAATTAGTGAAAGTTGCCATCCTCTTACGGAGCTCAGGGCCTGGAGAACATAGTAATCTTGCCTGTGCTGGATTACAACAAGCCTTCATCTCCTCCAGCATTCTTTCTTTGACAGTGGTTAGTTAAATAGCATCCCTCCTGAATCCCTGTTGTGCACTGCTTAGAAACTGCAGTGACGGAATTCTTTAAATAAATATTGGCCCCTGGAATCTCATACACAGAGCAATATGGGAGATGGCCGTTCCCTTTTCGTTTGCTGTTTCTGAAAAATAAGGGCCAGAGCAGCAGCATGATACAGTGGTACCTCGGGTTAAGAACTTAATTTGTTCTGGAAGTCTGTTCTTAACCTGAAACAGTTCTTAACCTGAAGCACCACTTTAGCTAATGGGGCCTCCTGCTGCTGCTGCGCCACCGCTGCGTAATTTCTGTTCTCATCCTGAAGCAAAGTTCTTAACCCAAGGTACTATTTCTGGGTTAGCGGATTCTGTAACCTGAAGCGTATGTAACCTGAAGCGTATGTAACCTGAGGTACCACTGTACTTGAGAGTTTTCTTTTGAGATCTGCTTCAGAGGAAACTCGTTGAATGGGTCTGGTATTAGAGTGAGGATTATGGGACAAGTGTTTTGGCTGATGGGGATTGCAATGGAAGGATTCTACTACCCATCTTTATTAGCCAAGTTTTGGGTCATTTTCCTCTTGCCAATAACAAACTCCAAACACATGAAGAATCCCGTCTCTGCTTTTTCAGGTCAATGCCCTTGATGGCTACAACCGAACAGCACTTCACTATGCAGCGGAAAAGGACGAGACCTGCGTCGAGATCCTATTAGAATACGGGGCAAATCCCAATGCTCTGGATGGCAACAAGGACACGCCACTGCACTGGGCCGCCTTCAAGAACAATGCTGAATGCGTCCGAACACTCTTAGAAAGCGGCGCCTTTGTCAATGCTCTGGATTACAACAACGACACCCCCCTGAGCTGGGCAGCGATGAAGGGAAACCTGGAGAGTGTGAGCATCCTTCTGGAATACGGGGCAGAGGTCCGGGTGGTCAATATGAAGGGGCAGACCCCGATTTCGAGGTTGGTTGCCCTGCTGGTCAGAGGACTCGGCACCGAGAGGGAAGACTCCTGCTTCGACCTCCTCCACAGAGCCGTAGGACACTTTGAGTTGCGGAAGAACGGCACGATGCCCCGCGAAGTCACGCGGGATCAGCAACTCTGCGAAAAGCTCACCACCCTGTGCTCCGCCCCGGGCACCTTAAAGACACTGTCGCGCTATGCTGTGCGCCGCAGCCTGGGAGTCCAGTTCCTGCCAGATGCCGTGAAGGAGCTGCCTCTGCCAGAATCTCTGAAAGAGTATGTGTTGCTTAAATGACAGCTAAAGCCTTGCAAGGCTCTGTTAAGAGCTCACTTTGGTTGCAGCCCCTTACCTGGTGCTTTCAACTGACTGTGGCCGTGATAGGAAGTAGTTTTTTTTTTTGCAGATCAGTGTGTAACCACACAGGGGATACTGGTTCTGACATTGGCTGGTGGTTTCCCTTAGTTTCTCATTTTTTCTTTCTATTCTTCACCGAGAGAAGCTGGAAGGTGTAATGTCTGGTTCTTGAGAAAGAACCCTGCTCTTCGCCTCCTGCAGCAATTCTTCCCTGAATTCCTAGATCTGATTTCTCTTGAGAATCTTTTGCACAAAGGGAAGGTGGAGCCACGTATCAGGCTGAAGGAGGAGGTGGTGGTGGGGAAGGCACAAAAGCCGAATTATTGGTGACCTTCCTGCTTCTAGCTTTACACTCTTGAGTCAGCAGGCCTGTCTTGCCATTTCATTTTCTGCTGCAAGGTAAAGTGGCTTGATGGATTGGAACAATGGCAGCCCTTCTCTGTTACACTGCCTCCTTTGTGTCCCTCCTATCCACTCATCAGATTGGCAGGAGAGGGAGAATTCTCTCCAAAGTAGTGGATCATGTTTTGATACTTTGGCCAGATCTTCATGTGCAGCAGAATGAAATTCCACAACAAATCCCAAGGTGGTAGTGGACTGTCACACTTCCGACTGTAGGTGGAGAATATGATTTGTGAATGGCCCTTGGTTGGGAGTCAGGTTGAGGAACCAAACCCCTGCAAGTAGAAAGCAGATGCCTCAGGGCAACAAGTTCTTCAGCAGTCCTTTATTTGCTGTCCGAATGTAAAGTGATAATGTAAAGCAAAAGCAGCGTGCAGGTTCAAACCGACACTCTGAGATGATAATCTTCCTTTCAATCATGTTCTCCTGCATGTTTAGATCCACCCTTCATTGGGGAAGGGTTCAGCTGAGCCCCAGAAAACAGGCCAGTCAGACTAAATCACAGTGAGTTTTTTCTTTAAAAAGTCAAGTAGCAAGATAGGTACAAGAAGTACATGTATGAGATTTGTACCCTGAATGATAAGGAAGTTGGTTGCCGTCTACATAGTGTGCTCGTGTATCTTATTTATGGCTTTAGAGCTTAGTAAGTATATTCTTCAGTCTCCTTGCAGTTTGAAAGGGTCTGTGTTGAGCCTCATTGAACTACAGATCCCATCATCCCTGGCCATGCTAGCTGAGGCTGATGAGAATTGTAGTTCAGCAGCATCTGTGTCATAGGTTTATAGCATATTCAGTTAATTTCTGGTTTGCTGTCACATTACTCAATTTCAGCTGTGCTTTACTGTGTTTTCCTTAATTAGCAACAGAGTGTTCCCGGGGTAGGGAGTATTTTAGTACTTAAAACACTGCTGCATTTTAAAAAACCTCTGAAGGTTTCAAGGTGTTTCCATCAAACACAGGTCCCTTTAGTGTCCAAGCAACAGTAAAAGTTTATTACTACCTGCAGCTATGAATCCTGCATTTATTTACAGCAAATTGATTAGAGGACAGAAGCAACATCTGAGCCCATGTGCTGTCGCAAATCTCCCAAGGTTTTGGACCAGCTTTTGTTTGCTCAGTCCAGTTCTTAAACTCCGATAGCTGACACACAGGGTTTTCCCTGATTGTAAAATTATAGCTATATTTCAATTTACACTCTAGGATAACCTAATTTCCTTAGATCACGGGGAAGGATGGATAGCCCAGTGATACTGTTGCCTGAATGCCCAGCTCCTTCTACTTTCAGCCAAGGCTTAAAAATTAAATGATTTTTTTTTTCCTGAGGATAGGGGATGCTTCTAGGATTCCCTTAAATCCCTCAGGATATCGCTGTTGGTTGGGTAGGGAGTGTGAACTAATTCTGAGCAGTGAATGTATCCAACTGGGCAGTGTGGGATTGCTCTAATCACTTGGTATTATGAACAGCGCCCTAAACCATGAGTCGGGTGGTTAAAAGGCTGTTTCATATAAGGAGAGCCATAACCTTATATGGAGATGTAGCTCTTTCCATTCACAGGCAATCCAGAAACATTGCACCATACTTTTAAGAACAGCCGAAATCATGTCTTCCTTATAACAGTGGCAATGCAGTTGCCATCCACTCTGGGAACACCTCTCTCCCATTGAGTTAAGCCTACCTGAGTACATGCTGGACAGTGAGAAGCCACATATTGGGAGGAACAAATCATGCCATGAGCTCAAAATTCCCTTTGCCCAAGTGTTTGGTTGCTATGGAGGAAGAAGGTTCGTTAGGTGAGCAAATAACTTGTGTGGAGTATTAAAAGTTTGCTAATTAAAAATGGTGGTGTAGAAGCAATTTATTTTGCGGTGTGTTTTCATTGTGAGAGTGTCGTGCTGCTGGTCTCCTGCTATTTCCTCTTGCCATCTCTCCAGCAGATAGCTGTCAGATTGCCGCACCACCACGAACCCAGAAGTCATTCCGGTGTGCACAGTATGGCATAATACAGCAACTAACATGGTTTCTATTTAAAGTGGAGTGGATTTTGCCAAAGGAAGAGGATGACAACATCAAACACTTCCCTTTTCAGTAAGGATAAGTAGCTGGGAAGAAATGTATACAAACAGTTCCTGCCTCTATCTTGTTCTGGAGTGATTTATTTTTTTTAACTGTGCATCTAACACCACTGCCAGTGAAACATTTCCCTGAGTTTTATTGTCAGTTTTGTAAGTTCATTAAAGGTAAAGGTACCCCTGACCGTTAGGTCCAGTCTCGGACGACTCTGGGGTTGCGGCACTCATCTCGCTTTATTGCCCAAGGGAGCCGGCAATATGGGGTCATGTGGCCAGCATGACTAAGCCGGAGGCTAGCTTGGCATTTTCAAAGTAATTTGCTGTTTTTCAGGTGACTGTTTTTACATTTTTTACTAGGGAAGAGAATATATACAGACAGCACCGTCCAATGTGGAAGACAAAACTCCCTCATGTACAGGCACATAATTCTGAGTGCACAAGCAAAAAAGAGGGCCAGGATTAGATGCAGAGGGAAAGAGAGGAAACACTCATTCAACAACTCCCTGAGGTACTTAATAGTTACTAAAATTTACTTCAGAGGCCTTTCCCCAGTCCTCCCACCAGATGAATTGCAAGAAGGCCTTTTAAGTTAAGGCACTGACTCAGAGGACTGCCTGGTGCTGTTGCCTCTACTTTTTGGAACTTGGTAGGAGACACTGCCTGGTGGAAACCATTTTGTAATTATTTCCCATCGTTGCCTTTTCATAGGGTTACTGTTACTTTATTACGTGTGCATTTTATTTTCCTCTGTGTGTGTGCTAAAGTGCAGGAAGCCTGGAGGGAGCGAAATAACCAGGAATGGGTTTTCATGTGTAGGAACGGCAAGTTCCGTTCAGCCATGCCACTGAAGTCCCTTAAGTGTTGGCTGTATTTTGCACCAGCTTCTGGGTAGTAGATTTTGGGACTGTAGTCAGGAACAAACTAGAATCTACAAGCCTGAAGTCTGCCTTCCTGTTGTACAGTTGCACTACTGTTTGTAGCTAGCTGGGCCATCAATTAGCAGGTTGGAGAATAAGCATATAGCACTACAGTGGTACCTCTGGTTGCGAACGGGATCCATTGCAGAGGCCCATTTGCAACATGAAAAGAACGCAACCCGCAGTGGCGCGGGTTGCGATTCGCCGCTTCTGCGCATGTGCGTGACGTCATTTTGCACTTTGGCGCATGCGCAAGCGGCGAAACCCAGAAGTAACCCTTTCCGGTACCTCCGGGTCGCCACAGGACATAACCTGAAAGAATGTAACATGAAGCGGACGTAACATGAGGTATGACTGTACAAACCCCAGTGTCTGCATGTAGCTTTGTTCCATGTGTCTAAGAGCTGTTGTTGCACTTTTACATATTTTTATGCACTTCTTAATAAGGGTGTTTTCAAACGATGTTCACAGTGGCGGTTTTAAATCCACAGAGGTGGAGATTGCCCCAGATAAGAAGAGTGGTGTGTGTATTTTGGCAAATGGAAGTTTACATGCAGTCTAGTTTAGTATAGGTGCCAGCAGTGTAAAAACTCAGATATATAAGCTAGACCCCAATGGCTCATTTTAAACCTGGGTTACAGTCACCAAAATTGCCATTTTGGCACCAGACAGCTCAAAAACTGTATTTTTCAAGATGACTTTTTAGTTCCTGCAATTCATTCTGATTGTGCAGATAAAATATAACTGGTAGAATTCTACATGATGTAATGCTAGTGTGTGAAAACAGTCAAGGATTCCTAGGCGTGCACCTCCAGATGGTGGGAGACTTCAGGCACCATCCTAGCACCCGGGCATCTTGACTCGGTCGCAAGTGGCTGATAAAGGTAAAGGGACCCCTGACCATTAGGTCCAGCCATGACCGACTCTGGGGTTGCGGGGTTCATCTTGCTTTATTGGCCGAGGGAGCTGGTGTACAGCTTCCGGGTCATGTGGCCAGCATGACTAGGCCACTTCTGGCGAAACCAGAGCAGCGCATGGAAACGCCGTTTACCTTCCCGCCGGAGCGGTACCTATTTATCTACTTGCACTTTGACATGCTTTCGAACTGCTATGTTGGCAGGAGCAGGGACCGAGCAACGGGAGCTCACTCTGTCACGGGGATTCGAACCGCCGACCTTCTGATCAGCAAGTCCTAGGCTCTGTGGTTTAACCCACAGCGCCACACACATCCCTTAAGTGGCTAATAGCCAGGTGCAAAATGTGCCTGGCAAGTTTTGAATGCTGGGTGCCAGTTGGCTGCTTGGTTTTTTAAAATCTCCCATACCTGCAGTCCAACTCCCCCTGCATTGTGCATGTTACAAAAGAAGAAGGAAAAAACATGGTGTTGAAATGGCAGATCCAAACAGCAACCTCTAGTGAAACAGTTCCCATTTTATTTTCAGCATTTGGAAGAGCTTGAATCACAAAGCTATAATTTACCCCAGCTGTGGGTTCTGGGGTAGCTGCCACTGTTCAAAGGAGAGGGCCTGATAGCAAAATAATATATTCAGTCCAGTCCAGATTTCAACATGATGAACTTAAGCTGAGATGACCATTCCTGTTTGAAATCCCCACTCCACCCTCAGACAGAGGGCCACCTAACCTTATAAGCACCAGTAAAGCAGAAGAAAAAGTAGACCTGGTGCCTGAATAGAAGACCACCAGGAGCCCCATGTCAGCGGTCTTGAGCTTTCTAAAAGGAAGAGTAGAATATAATAACATACATTTCCCTTTAACTCATTCATTCACATACTGCAGACATGGCACTAGGTGACATTTGGTGTTGCCTCCTCCATTCGTGGCAGGCATGCAGTCCCAGTCATTACACAAAACACTAGATGAGACAGCTGCATGCTAAACTGGGGAAGGGGACTGAAAAAAATAAATATTTCGCTTTAGAGGTCTCCTTAAGTGCCATAACTAAAAGGGAGAGCTGCTAGCTGTTCACAGGGCGCCTTCTCCGGATACTCTCTTGCGAGTGATATGTTCTATTTGAGCTGTATCAGAGGTATCCAACTCAATCTTGTACTTGGCAAGAATCTTCAAGATGGGACGAAGCTTCAGCCACCACTGTGTTCTGGGGATGCGGTGCCTGTTGGAAAGAGAGAGAGAGATCATGAGCGTTTCAGGACACACCTAAGAACGTCAGAAGAGCCTCCTTGGAGCAGTTCAAAGGCCCGTTGTAGTCCAGCATCGGAAGCCTATGGAAAGCCTTGGAGCACAATTGATTCCAGGGCTCTGACACAATCGTTCACTTTGCAAAAAGGCTCAGCCTTGGGGAGTCTTTAGCAATCATTTCTGCATTACTATTTTCAGTGAGTTTCTTGGACTTCTAACAGGTATATTGTGGATTGCAGATTACCCTGACTGCAGAAGCCTCACTTACTTGAGTTGACAAGACAGAGGAGACACTTACTCAAAATCGGTCTGCTCTTTGAGTTCGGAGAGGGGCTGGAATACAAGGGCCCGTCTGCGCATGCCCAGGAGGCAAGCTGAATCAGGGCTGTTGGCAAAGATACGACCTGAAGAAAAGAAATCGTGGGAAATGCTCATCAAATTCATTATCTGGAAAAATGAGGACTTGCGTTTTTATTGCTTAATATTCTTAGATACCCTGGAAATATTTTATTCTGGAATGCAGACTAAACATTAATAAGTAGTTCAGCAAGGCAGTAATAATACTCTCAAGGAAATCTTCTGGAATTTAATATCTGGGTGTATTTATGCCTGTTCATGTGAAAGATTGGTGGCGAAAAGTCCACAATAAGTTATATAGTAAGTTACAAGTTAAATTCAACTATTTGTCTACAGTTAAAATGCATAAGCTTTCGTTAATCATAATAATCCTTGACTACTCTTGAACATAATTTCTTAGGGTGGTGAGCAATTGACAATAAAATTAAAATGATGGCAAAATCTGTACTGGTTTTATATTGGGGGGACCCAGACACACCCCTCCCCCACAGTTTGCTTTTAATGCATTATGTAGCCCTGGGAAAAGTTCAGAATGAATTTGTCAGATTTCCCCAAGTATTAGGATGCATGTAGGATTGCTACTATTTGGGAATGGTTCAACTGTGTGAGATGAGAAGATTAAGAAGAAATGTGAATTTATCAAATTTTAAAGAACATAATAAAGTATCATGTCAGGAGAGATCTTAACATACTATGTCAAAATCCATGTTTGTGAGCAGATATGCAGTATAGCAAGAGTATAGGGCAAAACACCAGAGTGTTCTGGGTGATGTTGTATTAGTTATCACTGCTGAATTTATTGTGTTTTAAGTTTTTTAAAAAATACTGATGATTGTTTACTGTTTTATTTTGTTTGTATTTTTATCAATGCCACAATGGGTGATAGCTGAAACCATGCTCAGAATAGATCAACTGAACTCAATAGGCCCAAGTTATTTAAGTTCATTCATTGCAGTAGGTCTTCTCTGAGTATGATGAACGTTGGCTATCACCCACTTATTGCGCTTTAAATAGCATTCATAAACCACCCTGAGAACCTCTGTTGTTGAAGGGAATCTAAAGGGTTAATAAAGAAAATAAACTTGGCCCAGAATTGTCTCCATATACATTCTGAATGTATATCCAATGAATATACAAATGAATATTATATACAATACTATATACTCCATATACAATGAATACTGGGTAATAAATTATTACAGTCCTAGAAGGCACCACCCCCCCAGTTGCTCTTATTTTAATATTAATTAGAAAATATGAATTAATTGGTTAATTATCAGGAAGGACTTTTGTGTATGTGAAGAAAGCATTAACTGGTAAAATCTATGCACACAGGTCCTGAAGGGTGACTACAGTGCGTTCCATGGAAATCGTTAGTTAGGCAAGGGATGCATAATAAGTCTATGATTTCCCATGGAGATATTTCTAAGGCAGGATTTGTCCCATCTCTTTCCCCCCTCTCCATGGTTTCTTTCTGAAACGGCTGCAGCCAAAAGAAAAAACTGATCTCTTGATTTGTCCTCCCCACCCTTGCCTCCATGGTATCTGCATGAAAATGGCTGCCACCAACCAGCAAAGCACAAATGAACTAGGAATCTGGTTGTCTGGATATCTGAATCTGCAGAAAGATTAGCAAGGTTTGGGCATAATTCTTTACGTGTGGAGAAGTGAATTTTCGGATAGTGGGAACTGCGTGTACAGTCCCCTGCAAATGTTGGACTCCAACTTCCATCATCCAGGCCCATTGACCATGCTGTCTGGGTCTGATGGGAGTTTGTGTCAAACAATATTTTCAGGGCTACAGGCTCCTCATTCCTTTAACAGCATCCGTGTTCCAACAGTGGCGGCCAAATGCCTCTGGGATGTCCACAAGCAGAGCCCGAAGGCCACAGCTCCCTCTCCCTTGCTGCCCATTCTGTAACTGATATCACCATCCATTAAAATACAGTTTTAGCCAGAGGGTCTTCAAGATTGGCTTACAAAATCAATCAAACAAACAAAAAACTCGCCAGGAATGAAACACAATACAGTGCATCAGGTGAACATTAAAAATGTAACTGAGACCAGAATCGGTACCGTATTTTTTGCTCTATAAGATGCACTTTTTCCCTCCTAAAAAGGAAGGGGAAATGTGTGTGTGTCTTATGGAGCGAATGCAGGCTGCACAGCTATCCCAGATGCCAGAACAGCAAGAGGGATTGCTGCTTTCGCTGCGCAGCGATCCCTCTTGCTTTTCTGACTTCACTTTGCTGGAGAGGCTCTGTGCAGCTTTCCCTCTCTGCACAGCGCCTTTTCAGCGAAGCGGGAGGAGAAACGGAGCCCCTTCCATTTCTCCTCCCGCTGTGCTGGAGAGGTGCTGCGCAGAGAGGGAGAGAATTTTTTTCTCTTGTTCTCCTCCTCTAAAACTAGGTGCGTCTTATAGAGCGAAAAATACGGTAATTCCCCAAAACAGGCAGCGCCAAAGGTGTGGGAATGCTGCATCCAAAATACTATGCAAAGGGTTAATGCTGTAGCATAGAATCTTGTGATATCATAAATATATATACTGAGGCAGTTTCCCCCCAGTTTGTTCAGTTATCACTTTATGTGGAGCTTTAGCTGTGAGAGCAGCAAGTGTGTTGTGTTATGGTGCCTCAGAGCCAGTCTGTAAATATCAGTCAGTCTCAGATACGAATTCATGTAAATCTGTTTCAGTAATGTAAGTATCAACTACCTCCCTGGTACATTCAATCTGGTACAAGAGCAAGTACAGCAAGTCAAAGCCATGTTATTTTTAAACTTTAAAAGCAAGTGTTGCGTGGTTTTTCTAAGGGGGGAAAAGAGAGCTATTAAAAGGGCCGAACAGCCCGGGGCAACTTCTACACAACTCTATAAACTACAGTGGTACCTCAGGTTACAGACGCTTCAGGTAACAGACTCCGCTAACCCAGAAATGTTAAGAACTTTGCTTCAGGATGAGAACAGAAATCGTGCAGCGGCAGCAGGAGGCCCCATTAGCTAAAGTGGTGCTTCAGGTTAAGATTAGTTTCAGGTTAAAAACGGACCTCCAGAACAAATTAAGTTCTTAACCCGAGGTACCACAAAGGTTCCCTCATAGTCACCTGAAAACAGGAGCAAGGGAGTTGTAAGCAGGGCTGTAGATCAGTGGTTGTGCACCTGGTTCACATGAAAAATATCCCAGATTTAATCTGATTGATCCCCATTGGAAAGATCCATCTAAAACCCTACAGAGCACAACCTATCAGTGACCCGTGGACAATACTGAGCTGGTTTTGATAGCACAAGTAGCCTATGCAGTTTTAGAGGGTGATGCCTCTTTCCAAATTCATTAATGGCATGATGCAGCAGGGAGAAACATCTGGATTCTGTTCTCTCTCTTTCCTATCCCTCATTCTCCAGCAGCCATAGCTAACCCCCTGGTGTAGCAGGCTACCCAGTCAAAAGCATCCACATACCATGCCTGGAACACTCTTTAATCTTGCCGGACATCCACGCCACCGCTTTAGCACCCATTTTCGTTCCAAAGTTTCTGTCAAACGGAGTTGGTGAGCCGCCCTGTAATGCGTAAAGGGAAAGTCAGCTTGATTGTCATTGAGAATCATAGTTGCAGGAATTGCTTAAAAGGTAAAGGTAAAGGGACCCCTGACCATTAGGTCCAGTCGTGGCCGATTCTGGGGTTGCGGTGCTCATCTCGCTTTATTGGCCAAGGGAGCTGGCATACAGCTTCCGGGTCATGTGGCCAGCATGACTAAGCCGCTTCCAGCGAACCAGAGCAGCGCACGGAAACGCTGTTTACCTTCCCGCCGGAGCGGTACCTTTTTATCTACTTGCACTTGTTTTTAAAATAACTTTTTTATTCAAAATTAAAACAAAACATATTATCCAGAAACATATCATCCTTATTCCCCATTTTTCCTCCCTCCCCTCCCTCCCCCCACAGAACTCACTCACCCCCCGACTTCCCTCAGTTCCAGTCTTTCATTTCTCTAAAAATACTGTTTTCTGCATGTTACACAGTTGTATAGATCCTCAAACTATTTAGCTGATTATTATCAATAAAACGTTTGTGAATGTTTATTCAAAGCCAGCCAAGGAGTCCAGTTTGCTTTGTTGTGTCTTCAAATACTTTGTAAAGGCTTCCCATTCATCTTTAAAGTCACAGTTATCCTTGTCCCATAGCTTGTATGTCAGTTTTGCCAGTTCTGCATAGTCCATCAATTTTTCTTGCCATGATTCTTTAGTTGGGGTTTCTTCAGTCTTCCATCCTTGCGCTATTAAAACTCTCACGGCCGTTGTCGCATACATGAAGATGTTTTTCAGCTTTTTGGCAGATCTTTCCCTATCTACTTGCACTTTGACGTGCTTTCAAACTGCTAGGTTGGCAGGAGCAGGGACTGAGCAACGGGAGCTCACCCCGTCGCGGGGATTCGAACCGCCAACCTTCTGATCAGCAAGTCCTAGGCTCTGTGGTTTAAAAGCCTCCAAATGGAAGATCGATTACAGCGGGAGTGGCTATGGGCCCTGTATAGCCTGGCAGAGCAAGTGACCCACCAACCGCTCCAGCTTTATCTTCCAATCTCAGCAGCCTGGTGCTCGGCACTTGAAATTGGGTAGTAAAATCTCTGTCCATACTGTGATCAGGACATAAATCCCTCTGTCTGCTCTTCACAGGTAAAGGGTAAGAGACAGCCATTTCCCAATGGCCCAGTGCTGCAGAGAGGTCCTAGAAACTCTCCCTTTTATTATAGAATCATAGAATTGGGAGGGGCCCAAGGGTCATCTAGTCCAACCCCCTGCAATGCAGCTGAAGCATCCATGACAGATGGCCATCTTTCTATGAAGAGTAAAAAAAAAGAGCATTTCTCCATCTCTGATGCTGGTAGAGAGGCCTTGTAAGAGCGCTTGGGAGACAGAATTCTGTGTGTGTGTGTTTGTGTGTTTTCCCTTTGGAACAAAACATAAGACAGCGTGGGTCAACTGGAGGCCTCTAGATGGAACCAGTCCTTTGGGTCTATTTCTGTCTTCAGCCGGAGTTCAACTTCTCTGCATTCGTGGAACTAAAAGCAGTATTATTTGCTTGAGCAGCTGTAGCAGTATAGCCAGGCTTCAGACATACCTGCTGCATGTGTCCCAAGACGTTCTTCCTGGTGTCAAAGACACCTTTCCCTTCCTCAGAATACAAGTTGTATATGAACTCGGTGTTATAGTGCTCATTGCACTTTTCATTCCTAGAAAGAGAGAACACACCCAGTATGGTTGAGGCAGGAAGACAGGTCTACACTGATTAAGAACTAGCTTTAAAAGAAAAGAGATGGAATGTTAGAACACTGTGCTAAGAGAGGGCGGAAAGCCTCAGGTGAGTTGAGCTCTCCTCAACTACTTTTGCCTGGTTGGAATGTGTCATTGTACTGTGATAATGCCTCTTGCTTGGCTGACTGGGTGGAGGGACGCTGTGTGTGTGTGTGTGTGTGTGTGTGTGTGTGTGTGTGTGTGTATAGATTTTTTCTGTATTTTGTATGAATGTAGACCCAGGATTCACATCCATTTGTCTGATTGGCGTGGGCCCTGCAGCTTAACTGACTAAATATTTCCCTTGTTCTGCAGCCTGTTTATACTGGAAATGCATTATTGCTCCATAATAAACTGCTTCTGCCCACCATAATTTTATTCTGACCATAGCCTGCTTTCTCTTCTAGTATAAGCGAAAGTCAGTGTGGTCCTGGCAGTGATGGGAGACCCAGGTGCAAATTCCTTTACTTTGCCATGAAGTTCCACACCACTCTTGGGTAAATTTATCTCAGCATAATGTACTTCAAAGGTTAAGTTGTGAGGGTAAAACAAAATGAGCCCTATTTACTCAGCCACTACATAGATGATGGGTGGGGTACAGGTATTTTATATATATATATATATATATATATATATATATATATATATATATATATATAATAAATTAACAAATACATTTGGAATGGACAATCTTATCTTAGGGCAGAATCTTGCGACTAATCACTTAGATCACCTCTCATTCTGAAATTCTACGTCTTGGAGCACTTCCAGATTGTTGTTATTCTGGGGTGGGATTAAATCACATATTGGCACATTCAGATTGTGCAGTTAAAGCTCGCTTGGAGCAAAAAATGCATTTCCTCGCCCAAATCAGTCTTCTTTTTTGCAATGAGTGCCTGGAAAACATACTGGAAACTCTGGAACAACAATTGCTTCCTTATCGGAAAAGCTGCAGAACCAATGTTGTTTTAGAAGGCAGCTCAGAATAGAAAGTTATAAGCATACATGGTTAAAGCTTAAAAGAAGAAGAAAACTGCTTCCACCACTCCTACAATGGTATTGCCCATCTTCACTCTTTTTAGCCAACGGAAACCATTTCTGAGCATCCAATCCCCAGCTGTTTGATGGCTAAGCCTAGTAAGATACCTCAATATGAGACCTCTCTTCACTGTGGTCTTCATTTTCTCAGTCAGATGCTCCACATTCATCTGTTTACCAAAGAGAGAATCATGGTTTCACTTTCCATCTCTGAAACTACACGTGAGCACATCTCCCAGCTATCGTAGCTTTTGCTGCCAAGTTGCAGTCCCCACCATCATACAGTCAAGACTTATTTTCTATAAAGGAGTACAGTGGTACCTCAGGTTACATACGCTTCAGGTTACAGACTCCGCTAACCCAGGAATAGTGCTTCAGGTTAAGAACTTTGCTTCAGGATGAGAACAGAAATCGTGCTCAAGCGGCGCGGCACTGGAGGTGCGTCAGGTTAAGAACGGACCTCTGGAAGGAGTTAAGTACTTAACCCGAGGTACCACTGTATTCCTGGAAAGACTTTCCTGTGCGAAGGTGGGATATGCAAACTTTGCACTAAAGCCCATGACGTCATGTTTTGGATTGTGAATATGAAAGGAGTAAGATTAACCCACTTAATAAAGTCAAATCGCAGACCCAAAACTATTCACATTAGTGACTTCACATGTTTGTCATCTGCACATACAGTTGCAAAGTGTTACACTGTGAGATGCCTGAGACTCACTTTCCTCCTGAATGAGAACTATAGGTATGTACCGTATTTTTTGCTCTATAAGGCTCACTTTTTCCCTCCTAAAAAGTAAGGAGAAATGTGTGTGTGTATAATGGAGCGAATGCAGGCTGCGCAGCAATCCCCGTTGTGCAGCGATCCCTCTTGCTGTTCTGGCATCTGCGATTCAGAATATTTTTTTCTTGTTTTCCTCCTCCAAAAACTAGGTGCGTCTTGTGGTCTGGTGCGTCTTATAGAGCGAAAAATATGGTATTTTCACTCTTGCCTCTGAAAACATTGGCTTGTAGAGTATGCAAGAGTAGGAATTGCCCATTCTTAAAGAAGATTAGCCCCTGTGTTTATGCATGAGTCATTGCCTTTGGAGCAAACCTAAAGAAGTGACTCATGCAGAGATACAACAGGCAGCCTTTTCTGTAGACAGGCAATTCTGTAAATGAGAGTCTGAATTGGAAGTGATTGTAAGAGGCAATTCTGCCGTGCTCTTCTCTTGGGAGTGATTGAACACCAGTCACATCCAAAGCAGAGACTAGACAGAATTACCTGCTTCCAGTGAAGGCAGGAACACCTATGCAGGAACGCTCCTCTAATTTATTTTCATGGCACACAAGCAGTCCTCTCACAGCATACTGGTGTTGCCCCAGCGCACAGTTTTGGAATGACTATTCAGGTATTTACAGCAGAGGCTGCTAAGAGTGGAGAGAGGAACTCAATCTAGACTATGCTGCTCTCCTAGGAGCTTTCAAAAAGGAAACAACCCCCTCTGGCCTCTGCAAACGGTTCTCACTTCCAAGTCATGGATGGTGAAAGGATCTTCATAAATATAGGCTGCATCTGCGCCAGCAGCCAGTCCCGCCATGGTAGCCAGGTAGCCGCAATATCCTCCCATGGTCTCAATGATGAACACCCGCCTCTTGGTGCCAGCTGCAGACTGTTTGATACGGTCACAAGTCTAGGGAATTAAACAAACAAATGGCATCCTGCTCAGAAAGACAGAATGGGGCAAATTCTCTGTATAAATTTTTGGCAACTCTTACGTTTGCAAGTTAAAAGAAGGTAAAAGGTAAAGGGACCCCTGACCGTTAGGTCCAGTCGCCGATGACTCTGGGGTTCTGCGCTCATCTCGCTCTATAGGCCGAGGGAGCTGGTGTTTGTCCGCAGACAGCTTCCGGGTCATGTGGCCAGCATGACTAAGCCGCTTCTGGCAAACCAGAGCAGTACACGGAAACGCTGTTTACCTTCCTGCGGTACCTAAATAAATAGCGGTACCTATTTATCTACTTGCACTTTGATGTGCTTTTGAACTGCTAGATGGGCAAGAGCTGGGACCGAACAACGGGAGCTCACCCCGTCGCAGGGATTTGAACCACCAACCTTCCGATCGGCAAGCCCTAGGCTCTGTGGTTTAGACCACAGTGCGACCTGCATCCCTAAAATATATAGACATATAAATGTACAACAACTGTCTTGGACTGAGTCAGACATACTGCCTTCTCTCGACTGATAGCTGCCCTCCCAAGATTTCGTGGCAAAGAAGGGGTCTTCCCCATCACCCAATATCCTCTGAGCTGAAGGTGGCAGGGACCAACCTAGAACCTTTGGCAAGCCAAGCACACACTCTGCCAATGAGCTACAGCCCCTCCCCGTTGCTTCTGAAGACATGACACAGCCGAATACCAAATTTGACCATTGAACTGTCTGCTCTGGCTGGCAGCACCTATCCAGGGTTTTATCAGGCGGGCATGTCTTTTAATCAGAGATGCCGAAGGAATAACAGCCAAATTCTGCATCACGAAAAGCTGATCTCAGCAGCCTATGAAAATCCTCCAAATTTGCAGTGTATTTCTACTCCTGGAGAGCCACTGCCAGGCAGTTTTGACAGTAGTAAACTAGATGGACCAATAGTCTGACTCAGTTATAAGACAGCTTCCTATGCTGTTGCACCACAAGAGGAGGAGGAGTTTGGATTTGATATCCCACCTTTCACTCCCCTTCAGGAGTCTCAAAGTGGCTAACATTCTCCTTTCCCTTCCTCTCCCACAACAAACACTCTGTGAGGTGAGTGGGGCTGAGAGACTTCAGAGAAGTGTGTCTAGCCCAAGGTCACCCAGCAGCTGCATGTGGAGGAGCGGGGAAGCGAACCCGGTTCCCCAGATTACGAGACTACCGCTCTTAACCACTACACCACACAAAACACTATGTTAGGCAGCTGCCACACCCCACCTGGCCCTGCATGTATTGAAATTCATTGAGCTTGGAAGCCAATGAATGCCTTACTGATGTGATGGTGTTGAGGGCTGTGTCTGCACCAATGCTGAAGTCAGAGCCAGGAACGTTGTTGGAGACGGTGGCAGGAATAACACAGAGTGGGATACAGAGCTCTTCGAACTTGGCTCGGCCTTCAATCAACTCCAGGCTGCCGGTGAAAGCCTATGTTAAGGGGAAAGAAGAAAGCCTCCATTATTAAGTTGAGGAAACTGTGGCCCTCCAGATGTTGTTGGACTCAAGGGTGCACAAAGTGGGGGGCGGAGGGGGCGGGCTGTCCCGGGTTTCCACTCGGGGGGGGGGGTGACAAGATGGCCCCTGCCTCCCCCCAGCTGTAGAGCGGCTGAGGGTGAGCGCAGTCAGTATGGGCACCCCTCTTGCACAGCGACCATACAGGCTGCCGCTCTCACACAGCGACCATACGGGCTGCTGCGCATGTGCAGTCTGTACGGTCGTCCATATGGACAGTGTGCACAGTCCGTATGGGATGCTGTGCGTGTACAGTCCATACAGATGTCACGCGTGCGCCACTGGGCAGTTTGTCCCGCCCCGGGTGCCGGAGAGGGTTCCTCCGCCACTGGTTGGACTGTGTCTCCCATCATCCCTGGCCAATGAGCATGCTACTTGTGGCCAATGGGAGTTGGGAGTCCAGCAGCACCTGGGCAGTTCTCCATCGGAGCCCACCCTGTTCTATCTTAGGATTTGGATGTTGGACGAAGAGTGCCTCTTCCAGCCCACTCTCAATGGTTGTCATGTTGTGCCTATAGGAATGTTCTGTGGAATGTGAAAACTCACCCCTTGCTTTTTCCTGTAAGACCTATTGCAGTCGTTAAGAGTCGTCCACAGGCTCATCACAGCTATCTGCCAATCACCCATTCCCACCACCCTTCTGAGTAATACCCCTCCCCACCTTCTCACTATATAGAAGGATCTGGCAACTTCTGTTTCAGTGTATCTGAAGAAGTGTGCATGCACACGAAAGCTCATACCAAGAACTAACTTAGTTGGTCTTTAAGGTGCTACTGGAAGGAAAAAAATTTTTTGTTTATACTCATTCACCAGTCTGTTAATCCTATCAACAGTGCTTTACTTCTGTTATAGATCTTGTGCTCTAAAGAGCCTAAGGCGTGCCAGAGACCTACCTCAAAGCCACCAATTATGATGAGCCCATGGATGTTAAAACTGGCGATGTTGTTGCTGATTTGCTCAAAGTACTTCTTAGGTAGAGTCCTGTCATTGAAGAAGAAGAATCAGCACTCCATTTTTGTTTAGTCTCTTATTCATTCGTATGGTTAACATCAAGCAAAAAATGCAGTAATTAAAATAATGAAATCCACGCCAACAACTAAAACATAATACAGTGGCTAATACAACTTTGACTAACGGGTCCCCATTCAGTTAAGATTCCAAATGCCTGGCTGAATAAATGCAATTTTTTTTATTTGTGCCTGAATGTTGTTGATGTGAGGGAAAAGCAAGTGCAGTGAGTTCCACAGATGAAGGCTGCCACTGAGAAGGCCCTGCCTCTTGTCCCCACCATCACTAACATTGGCAGGACTACCCCAGACAATCTTAAAGCATAGGCCAGCAGGTACTGGCGAAGGCACGCCTTACATTCCTTGGGCCCTAAGTTTTATATGGCTTTGGACAAAGGTGCCAACGCCTTTGGTGGGGCCAGTGGCTAACAGGCAGTCAGCACAGAGTTTTAAGGATCAAAACGATATAATCCCATCTTGCTGCTTCACATTACAACCTGGCAAGTGGCGTTCTGCCTCAACTGCAGCTTTCAGACCGGGTTAGATTTAGCCAGTCTACTCCCCACTCGGAAAATACTTTGCTGAGTGGTTCGCCGAGGATGCAACGGAAGCAGAGAAATAAGCTTTCTTCACCACCATCGTCACTACCACATGGTAGACATGATGGCGAACTCTTGTTCTGTCATCTGTGCCACCTCTGCCCCGGCCATCATCTGGTCAGCTGCATTGCCAGGAGCCCCTCAAAGAATCAAGAGGCCTTTCAGACTCCCTACAGAGGGATCTTGTCAACAGCCAAACTTATCTCACCTTTCCATGGCAAGACAAGGGCTTTGACAGGAGCACCGGCCATGCCAAGCTAGAAAAACACAGAGAATTCAGGAATCACTCTGATTCAGTAAGTCTTGGGAGGCAGGCGATGGTACCCTTTGATTTCACTCATAGAAAGTTCCATTATCCCCAGTAACTCTCATTTTCCAGACAGTTAGCCTCTGCAGGGGGACGGGCAATTCTGCTGTGCTTCAGCAAAGGAGATGATAGGAGCTTTCAGATATTCCTGATGCAGTCACAGAAGAACTTCCCAGCTTCAGTGGAGGCTGCCTGATGCATCTCTGCATGAGTCACTGCTCTTTCCAATCAGCCTCCGCTGACTGAGGTAATTCTGTTTTGCCTCTGCATCCAGCATCATTGGAGCATCCAGTCACACTTCCCATATACAAAGGCAGCAGCCTCTCAGGAGGCTGCTGGGCTCATTCTTACACAAATCACTGCCTTGAGCTTGTCTTCTTCCAGCCAGGAGTACAGTGTCTCCTGTAGAAATAGGGAGAATTGTCTCCAGTGTCTTTTCCACACTCTAAAAGTAAAAAAAAATTAGGCAGGGCAGGGGTGACTAACCTGTTGCCCTCCATGTTTGTTTTTGGTTTTGGTTTTTTTTGCTGGACTACAATTCCCATCATCCTTAACCAGTGACCATACTGATTGGGAGTTGGAATCCAGGAATATCAGGAGGGCCACAAGTTAGCCACCTCTGCTTAAAGCTATAAAAGGGACATGTGTTGTTTTTTCCAATTTTATAACAGGAAAAAGTTTTCCTCAGCTATGTTTGCTAGCGGTGTTTATTTTTTAATTATTTTAATTATTTTATTTTTTATTAGCAGCTGTGTTTATTTTAAACACAGAGTACATCCGTCCATGGACACCTCTCCATAGCTGTCAACTTATAGATTTGAAAATAAGGGACCAGCAGCCTCGAAAATAAGGGATCAAGCAGCCAAAATAAGGGATTTTAGTCAACCACCTGAGATACGAAGTTAAAAGGGACCAGATAATTTTGGAGAGCAGCGCCAGTTTTTAGCCCTTCGTTTCCAGAGGTTGCTGCTCAAGCTGATGAAACACTGCAATTAAATAACTACAAGCAGCAACCACTTTTCGCACAAAACGAAGTCCAAGCTACGAAGATGCTACCCCAGGCAGAGACGCTCAGTTTGGCAGCTGTGAGGAGGATGGCGGCGGAAGGGCCCGAGGCTCCCGCCAGTCCCGGCGGGGAGGGTCTCCCAGGGGCCCAGGCTGGTGAGAGGAGGCCAGGGGGGGGGGCGGGGCGGGCAGCCAAGCAACACAGTTGGAGCCTCCCTCCTCCCTGGCCGGCAGGGAGGGAGGGAGAGGAGCTGCTTCCTTTGAAACCGGGGAAATTTAAGGGACATCGTCAATAAGGGACAGCAGCGGGACACGGCACTGGGATAAGGGAGTTTCCCGCCAAATAAGGGACGGTTGACAGCTATGCACCTCTCCCCATCATAATACCTTTTGGTTCCAAGACTCGATCCACCTCTCCCAGTCCAGCCACCGACTCCTCCCCATCCAATTTCTTCAATCTGGAGAGGAAGGATGGACGAAAGGGTTTCTTTAGCTCAAAGCAGCTCTTTCCTGAGCCACTGGCAATTGTGGAACTCTCTTAGAAGAGAGTATTAATCCCTCAGTTAAACAAAACAAATACCTTTCCTTCGGCTAGGCCTTCAAACCCGTCGTGCACAGCCAGCATCCTATGGCCGTGGATCAACCCAATTCTAACAGTAGACCTCACAGCTGCATTCATGCCAGCTGCTGGTGCACCTACGTTCATCACTGCCAGGTTGTAGCCGCTCTGCAGAGAAAGAAAAGGATTGGGGATGAAGTCAGAAAGGGTTTTGGATGTACTTCAAAGCACACCCTGTTGGGGGATTCTGGGTTCCATGGAAGGAGCCGGTCACATGGACAGAAATTTCATAGAGCAGCTTTGCTCCCATTACAAGGATGGTTTATTTATTTATAAAAATTCTAATTACGTGTGTGTGTGTGTGTGTGTGTGTGTGTGTGTACTCCAATAATAATAATAATATAGTAATTTATTATTTATACCCCGCCCATCTGGCTGGGTTTCCCCAGCCACTCTGGGTGGCTTCCAACAAAATATTAAAAATACAATAAAACATCAAATTAAAAACTTCCCTAAACAGAGCTGCCTTCAGATGTCTTCTAAAAGTCAGTTGTTTATTTTCTTGACATCTGATATGAGGGCGTTCCACAGGGCGGGTGCCACCACCGAGAAGGCCCTCTGCCTGGTTCCCTGTAACCTCACTTCTCGCAGGGAGGGAACCACCAGAAGGCCCTTGGAGCTGGACCTCAGTGTCCAGGCTGAATGATGGGGGTGGAGACGCTCCTTCAGGTATACTAGGCCAAGGCTGTTTAGGGCTTTAAAGGTCAGCACCAACACTTTGAATTGTGATCGGAAACGTACTGGTAGCCAATGTAGGTCTTTCAGGCACATGAGAATAAAATCAGCAGAAAAACACCAATAAACAAATACAGACTGGTTAAAAAGAAAGATAGCTCATGTTACAACTGTTAAGTTGTGGGTGAACATATCAGACGACACAGCGATTCTTCAGACAGCTCTTGTTTATTCACAGGCCAGAACAGAACTGAACTGAAGGGTGCAGTCAGCCTGCTTATATAGGGCTCCAGTACAATGTAACTGTAACAATTTTCTAAAACTATCCAATCACTGAACGTCACTTTCGATCCCTTATTTGTATAACTATCTACAGTATCCCCCTGCTGGCCCAGGGTGACAACTTCAGTACATAACAACAACGGCCTGTCTAAGCAGTTCTCAACAGGATATGCAGACCTGCCTATACCAAAACAATGGAAGCTGCTTCATAGAAGGTCAGGTCTTCACGGTCTCAGACACAGAAGGGTCTCTCCCATCGCCTGCTTCCTGAATCCCTTTATTTACAGATGCCAGGGATCAAACATGGGACTTACACATACAAAGCATACCACTGAGCTATGCCTTCTCTCCCATTGTACTCCCCTTCCCCCCCTTACCTTTGCAGAGGGTGGGCGAACATGGGCCAAAATCTTGTAAACATTCCAGTTGTTTTGGAAACTCCTGCAGGGTGAATCAAATTATTAGGAGCAAAGGAAGCAGCCTTGTAACCTAGGCTAGTTCAAGACTGTCTACACAGGAAATCCTTCCCAGCCCTTCCTGGAGATTCAAAGGACTGAATCCAGGATCTTCTGCATGCAAACCAGATACTCTGTCACTGAGCTATGGCCACTTCCCCTTCCTAAGAATAAAAAATTAATTGCACGGAGGCCCTGGAAGGCCTTGTTCACATTGTAGCTCCAACTTACCTTCCCCTAAGTTTAAGAGCTTCATCAAACCGTCCCTCATTCATCGCTGTTGTGACATCTTTAGTCTGTTGAAGGAAGACGATAGTGACAATATTTTTTATTATTTTTTATAATAATATTTATTAAATTTTCCATTTTAATTAAATCCACGTTGGGGACACAGGTGGCGCTGTGGGTTAAACCACAGAGCCTAGGACTTGCCGATCAGAAGGTCGGCGGTTCGATTCCCCGCGACGGGGTGAGCTCCCGTTGCTCAGTCCGTGCTCCTGCCAACCTAGCAGTTCAAAAGCACATCAAAGTGCAAGTAGATAAATAGGTACCACCCTAGCGGGAAGATAAACGGCGTTTCCGTGTGCTGCTCTGGTTCGCCAGAAGCGGCTTAGTCATGCTGGCCACATGACCCAGAAGCTGTACGCCGGCTCCCTCGGCCAATAAAGCGAGATGAGCGCCGCAACCTCAGAGTCGGCCACGACTGGACCTAATGGTCAGGTGTCCCTTTACCTTTAAATCCATGTTAAATACATTCCAAATGATAATGCAATCAAACAGTCCAAATTTTATGCCAAATTATAAGTCATTGATTTCTTACCTGCCCATAAGGTCCCAGGGGAGGTAACAACAGTATAATATACCGTTATGAAAACAACTATTTCAAATGGAACAGAACAATATACATTCAGCAAATGTGGTGGGGGCCCAGCAAAACAAAATACCTTAAAGGCTGGGATAAAGAGGTGCATTTTCTTGTCCCACCCCCATAAACGCACATGCCAGCAAACAATACTTACTACTTGGACGCACTCCATGAGAGGAAGACGGACAGCTTGGTTACCAGAGAGGCTGACAACACATGCTGGAGTATCAGGAGTTCCCTCCAGTAGCGCCATGACAGCTTCCACTCCCATCCTGCTTCCCTGCAAGATGGAGAACAGAAAAATGATTTTTTAAAAGGGTTTGGGGGTTGTTGTTTTTTTGTATTTCTGCAAACACCTGAGCATGTCAATACTTAGGGCCCTCGTACTTATGGGACCACCTCTCGTGGTATGCCCCGCAGAGGACCTTAAGGTCCATGAATAATCATAGTTTAGAGGTCCTGGGCCCTAAGGAAGTCAGACTATCCTCCACCAGGGCCAGGGCCTTTTCAGTGATGGCTCTGGCCTGGTGGAACGCTCTGCCTCATGAGACCAGGGCTCTGCAGGATTTAACGTCCTTCCGCAGGGCCTGTAAGACAGAACTATTCCGCCTGGCTTTCAATTTGAACCTGGCCTGATCTTTCGTTCCCCTTCCTTCCCTCCCCCTCCCCTTTTTGTGAAGATTGCCCACTCTGGGATCCCACAGCTGGTTCTCCCCTGGTCACCCTGCTGGCCCAAGTGGAACTAATTTAGCCAGCTAGCCCTGGTGATCATCTAATGTTTATTGGATGGATTTCCCCCCTAAATTGATTCTTGATTTTATTGTTATTTATGCTTTATACCGTATTTTATGCTTTTTTTGTGTGGCATCAATTAAGTGTTTTAAATTTGTTGTTAGCCACCCTGAGCCCGGTTTCCTGAACTGGAAGGGTGAGGTATAAATAAAAATTTATTATTTATTATAATACTTCCCTCTTGTTTTACAGCGGCCTAATTTTAGCTCCAATCTGGCCAACACTTGCCACCTGAGTTCATTATTAGAGGGAGTAAGAAGTAATTTGTAATTATGTTATTGCTAATTACCTCCTGCTGTGTGAATGGCCACCAAGTGCTCTTATCATGCCAAACTTTGCTGAAAAATGTGAGAGACTGCATTTTGTGGCCTTTTGTCTCCACAGTTTACAACGTGACACAATGGGCTCTAGTCCAAGAAAGCTCATGCCTCAACTAGTCTGTCACGAGACCCTTTGCCCTTCTACAGAAGTGTAACATTCCCCACCGGCAGGCAATTAATTCCAGAGAAGTTAACAACCTAGAGACAGCGGGACTGCATCAAGTGTGGGGAACCTTGGGGGCCAGCAGGCGTTGCTGTACTGCAACTCCCATCAGCCCCAGCAAGCAGGGCCAACGGCCAGGGATTATGGGAATTGTAGTTCGGCAACATCTGGAGGGCCAAAGGTTCCCCACACCTGGACTACAACTTTAGAAATATCTCCTCCTGCCTCTCACTCCAATATGCAATACAGTGGCACCTCTGGTTACGAACTTAATTCGTTCCGGAGGTCCGTTCTTAACCTGAAACTGTTCTTAACCTGAGGTACCACTTTAGCTAATGGGGCCTCCTGCTGCTGCCACGCCGCCATCGTGCGATTTCTGTTGTCATCCTGGGGCAAAGTTCTTAACCTTAGGTACTACTTCCAGGTTAGCGGAGTCTGTAACCCAAAGTGTTTGTAACCCGAGGTGTTTGTAACCCGAGATACCACTGTACAGTGGTACCTCAGGTTAAGAACTTAATTTGTTCTGGAAGTCCGATCTTAACCTGAAGCACCACTTTAGCTAATGGGGCCTTTTGCTGCTGCCACGACGCCAGAGCACGATTTCTGTTCTCATCCTGAAGCAAAGTTCTTGACCTGAGGTACTATTTCTGGGTTAGCGGAGTCTGTAACCTGAAGCGTCTGTAACCTGAGGTACCACTGTATTGTTTACAGGCATGTCATCTATATGAAGCATCAGAAACAAAACTGCATTGCTTTTTACCAGGATGCGATCAAAGGCAGAGGGGGTCCCACCACGCTGCACATGTCCAAGGATGGTGACTCTTGTGTCATAGCCCAGGCGTTTCACAACCAGCTGCAGAGAGAAAAGAAGTGCAAAATAATGACACTATCCCTTCAAAGTTAAAATTAAAGTTCACTGGACAACAGAAGAAGAACCAGGCTTTTGTTACTCTTTGAGTCCTTTGGTTGTACAAACCCGCCCTTTTTAACTGTGCAGGATAATAATAATAACAACAATAACAACAACAACAAAACAACAACAATAATAAATTTATTATTATTATTATTATTATTATTATTATTATTATTATTATTATTAATTTATTTATACCCCGCCCATCTGGCTGAGTTTCCTCAGCCACTCTGGGCGGCTCCCAATCAAATTTTAAAAACAGTACAGCATTAAATATTATAAACTTCCCTAAACAGGGCTGCCTTCAGATGTCTTTTAAAGATAAGATAGCTACTTATTTCCTTCACATCTGAAGGGAGGGCGTTCCACAGGGTGGGCGCCACAACCGAGAAGGCCCTCTGTCTGGTTCCCTGTAACCTCACTTTTCGCAGTGAGGGATCCGCCAGAAGGCCCTCGGCGCTGGACCTCAGCGTCCAGGCAGAACGATGGGGGTGGAGACGCTCCTTCAGGTATACAGGACCGAGGCCGTTTAGGGCTTTAAAGGTCAGCACCAACACTTTGAATTGTGCTCGGAAACGTACTGTGAGCCAATGCAGATCTCTCAGGACTGGTGTTATGTGGTCCTGGCGGCCACTCCCAGTCATCAGTCTAGCTGACGCATACTGGATTAATTGCAGTTTCCGGGTCACCTTCAAAGGTAGCCCACGTAGAGCGCGTTGCAGTAGTCCAAGCAAGAGATAACTAGAGCATGCACCACTCTGGCAAGACAGTCATTCTGCCTCCCAGCGAGTATTTCAGCTCAATCTCAATGTTAGGCCAAAGAACATTGACACAGACGTTCCGAGCAGGAACAGGATTGCATCACCCACACTTTTAATGTCTTCTGAGGTGATCGGCTTGCCGTGCTTGTCAATTGCTCCTTCAGCCACAATAATGATGTTCAGCCTTGAGCCTCGGGTTCTTGTCTGTGGAGAAGGAGAGAGAGAGAGAGAGAGTGTTAAGTTGTGGGTAGACATAGCAGACGACACAGCGATTCTTCCAAAGCAGCTCTTTATTTGTAAGCTGGAACAGAACTGAGCTGAGGAGCTCAGTCAGCCTGCTTATATAGAGCTCCAGAACAATGTAACTGTTGCCATTTTCTAAAACTATCCAATCACTGAACGCCACTTTCGATCCTTCATTTGCATACAAACTATCCAATCACTGAATGTCACTTTCGATCCTTCATTTGCATAACTATCTACAGTATCCCCCTGCTGGCCCAGGGTGAGAACTTCAGTACATAACAGAGAGATCCACTTCAAACCATGTTCCAGGCCTGGTTTGGAGACAGAAACTGCCTTGGACAGCCAAGAAAGGCTGCCGGGAACCCAACTTTGGTGATTCTCCTGGACCTCTCTACAGCTTTCAGTGCCATCAATCATGGTACTCTTCTCTGCTCAATTGCTGCTGCCATATCCTTAATCAAGGCTGGAGACAGTTTTGTGCAGCCGAGAGAGGGCCTGACTGTGAAACTCCGGCTACCCTAGGTTTGTCTAGCTTCTCCAGCTCACCAGGCCCTTGAGGTGGCTTCGGACCTGTGACGATGTCCCATTGTTTTGGTGCAGATTTCTTTCACTGACTCCAAATACTTCAACAGATTTGCTTTTTTAAACATTCTCCAGCCAGTACAGTACACAGCACCAACATATTACAGCATGGTGGGCTGCCCTGAGATATTGGCTCAAGATCTCAGTCTTTGGCCTAGGGAAGGGATTACTTCCATACCTAAACAACGAGGAGTTTACTAGCTCATGGATGAAAATTATGGTTAGAAAAGCCACTTGGCTTGGTATGCCACCTTCTCTCCTGTACCATCTGGGTTATGATACTGCCCTTGAATCTCTGAGGCAAAGGATCTGGGACATATCACATAGTGATCTCCGATCTCAATCTCATGTTAGCTGTGGCCCATTAGCAATAGGAATTCACTATGGGTTTGAGTTTCAGACACCTGCATATCTTAGAAATTTGTCTGTACCAACATATCGGCGTCTTTTCACCGAAGCCAAATTAAATGTATTCCCATCAGAATTGTTAAACGGCAGACTGAGAGGTATCCCTTATCAAAATAAGATCTGTGTATGCTCTCAGAACGTCGACTGCATGAGGCATATTTTATTGCATTGCAGACAATAGAATCAAGTTAGGGAACTATTGATTAAACCACTATTGGCAAATCAATCAGAAGCCAATATAAAAAATTACTTGAAAGAAACAAATAGGCCTAGGATTAAATTAAGTTATAATTAAATAAATGGGAATTAGAATGTTAAGAAAAGTGAATAAGATGGACTATAATTGGAAATTGTTTTAGTTTAATAATGATATTGGAAAGCTGTTACTTTTAATTACAAGGAAACTCAGAGGGGGATTTGAGGAAGTCAATCAAGATGTTTAAAAGGTTGGATTTGTGAAGAATTAAGTTTGTTGTTATTGTTTATCTGTTTATTGTTCCCCCTTTCCCCCCTCTTTTTCCCCCTTTCTTCTTTTTTCTTTTTCTTTTTCTGTTTTTGTGTATCATTTTGCTTTGTGGTTTGTGTTACCACTGTGGAAAATCTAATAAAAATATTATTTAAAAAAAAATCAATCGGAAGCCTACTATATCAAATATCTTCTGGACAACAAGTCCAATGATATCACAGTGGCTGTGGTAAAGTTTCTTTTAGTAGTCATCCGAATCAAAGATCAACATACCTATGACTAAACACATAATGCTTCAGTCTCCCTTCCCTGGGGAGGTTGTCTGTATGAATCTGTATTTTATTTATAATCCATGTTATGGGTCATTGGACCGTAATAAAGATTATTATTATTACCTCAGTTAGCCTCCTGCACAAGTGATCCTCCCAGTCGTCCTCTGGTGGAGATTCTGGAATGAAAACCCAATCTGCACCACTTGCCAAGGCTGTTACAAGGGCCAGATAACTAGAGGAAGAGATAAAAGCCAAACAATGAGCCATTACTGATTTGGTGCAAGATTTTAACCTAGCAATAGTGCTTGAAAAATCTAAGCAGGGAAGGAGCTTTCCTAAAGGTTACTTAGGTCTGATTGGAGACTGATTCATATCATCCTCTCTCTGGGAAAACTCAGACTGCACTCAGACTGGAGAAATTTGATCTTTCTGAATTCCAGTACCAACTGGATCCACACTTCGTGGGCTAGTGTGTGGATCAGAATGTAATTATTCTTCAGATCAGGCATGTTGTTGTTGTTTAGTCATTTAGTCGTGTCCGACTCTTCGTGACCCCATGGACCAGAGCACGCCAGGCACTCCTGTCTTCCACTGCCTCCCGCAGTTTGGTCAAACTCATGCTGGCTTTGAGAACACTGTCCAACCATCTTGTCCTCTGTCCTCCCCTTCTCCTTGTGCCCTCCATCTTTCCCAACACCAGGGTCTTTTCCAGGGAGTCCTCTTCTCATGAGGTGGCCAAAGTATTGGAGCCTCAGCTTTACGATCTGTCCTTCCAGTGAACACTCAGAGCTGATTTCCTTAAGAATGGTTAGGTTTGTTCTTCTTGCAGTCCATGGGACTCTCAAGAGTCTCCTCCAGCACCATAATTCAAAAGCATCAATTCTTCGGCGATCAGCCTTCTTTATGGTCCAGCTCTCACTTCCATACATCACTACTGGGAAAACCATAGCTTTTACTATACGGACCTTTGTTGTTGTTTTTTTAATAGATATTTATTAGAATTTTACAACACATAAAAAACAGACAAATCCACACAAAAAACCAAAAAATACACACTTAATAAAAAAGAAAAAGAAAAAGAATCCACTTTTAAATTTCAAGGTTCTATAACCCTCTTTCCTGACCTCCTCACATCTCCCTTTTTTGTGTTCCTCTTTATTCCGTCAAATTCAGCAAATTCTAACCCTCTTTCATATCTCATTTATAATTGTATACTCCCACTTGTTATATCTCTAATTTCCCCTCTTTTTTAAATCCTTTTTTTCATAGCTCTTTTAACTATATCCCAAATGCCGTGTTACCTTTAGATCCCACATCATTTTAACATTCAAACAATTTACAGTATTTCTGTAGATAATCTTTAAACTTTTTCCAATCCTCTTCCATCAACTCTTCTCCCAGGTCTCGAATTCTGCCGGTCATTTCTGCCATCTCCATATAGTCTATCACTTGCATCTGCCATTCTTCCACGGTGGGCAAATCTTGTGTCTTCCAATATTTAGCGAGAAGTATTCTTGCTGCTGTTGTTGCGTACATAAAAAATGTTCTGTCTTTCTTTGGCACCAATTGGCCTACTATGCCCAAAAGGAAGGCCTCTGGTTTCTTAGGAAAGGTAAATTTAAATACCTTCTTCAGTTCATTATAGATCATTTCCCAGTAAGCCTTAACCTTTGGGCACGTCCACCAAAGGTGAAAGAACGTTCCCTCAGCTTCTTTACATTTCCAACACTTATTGTCAGGCAGGTGATAAATTTTTGCAAGCTTGACTGGGGTCATGTACCACCTGTAAATCATTTTCATAATATTCTCCTTTAAGGCATTACATGCCGTAAACTTCATACCGGTGGTCCACAACTGTTCCCAGTCAGCAAACATAATATTATGACCTAGATCTTGCGCCCATTTGATCATAGCTGATTTGACCGTTTCATCCTGTGTATTCCATTTTAACAGCAAGTTATACATTCTTGACAAAATCTTAGTTTTCGGTTCTAACAATTCTATTTCCAACTTTGATTTTTCCACCTGGAAGCCAATTTTTTAATCCAAATTATAGGCCTCTCTTATTTGATAGTAATGAAGCCAGTCTCGCACTTTATCTTTAAGTTTCTCAAAACTCTGCAACTTCAATTTGTCACCTTCTTGCTCCAGAATTTCCCAATATTTTGGCCTACTATACGGACCTTTGTTGGCAAGGTGATGTCTCTACTATTTAAGATGCTGTCTAGGTTTGTCATTGCTTTTCTCTCAAGAAGCAGGCATCTTTTAATTTCATGGCTGCTGTCACCATCTGCAGTGATCATGGAGCCCATAGGCAACCTTCAACCCTGCAGATGTTTTGGACTACAATTCCCATCATCCCTGACCACTGGTCCTCTTAGCTAGGGATCATGGGAGTTGTAGGCCAAAACATCTGGAGGGCTGAAGGTTGCCTATGTCTGCTTCAGATCATTCACTTCATTGATTCTGGCACCGCCGTTTTCAAAAAAAATGATCAAAATGCATTTTAAAACGTGACATTTGAGAGGAACAAGAACAGAAATTCCTACCCGCAGTGACGACCCATGACCTCCAGCACAAATGTCCTCTGGTGACTGCAAGGCAAAACAAATAATAAAGCATTGTGAGTATATTGAAATGTTTTAAACATTCCAGAAAAGATTTAAGTTTTGTATGTAGGGAAAAATTAGGGATAGTTTCAGTTTGTGCCGTTTGCTCATCATTCCACATCTTGGAACTAGCTTTCTAACTGCGAATGTTTGTTTTTGTTTTTGTTTTGTTTTTGTTTTTGTTTTGTTTTTGTTTTCATTTTTTTAAATACTACTATCCACACAGATTCCTACATAATTAGAAAGACAAGGTATTGCACAGGCTCTTCTCAGAAAAAAAGAGAGTCCCAGGTCACTTCAGCTGTTACAAAGAAGGCCCTCAAAATACCTCATTAAAACATGTACAAGCAGTGGTGGAGTGTATGCTACTGCCACTCAGGTTGAGCACAAGGGAACACGCCCCCCAAGGAGGGTGGGATCAGGGCCGGATTTAGGTTTGATGCGGTCCTAAGCTACTGAATGGAATGGGTTCCTTTATATGTCCAGCTGTCCTTTGTCAACAACAAATTGTCATTGTTTTTTGTGTTGAATATAGGCTATGTGGTAATTTATGGACCTAATAAGTATCTAAAGCAATTTGCACATAACAAATAGGAGCCTACACAACACAAAACACTGTTGCTGTATGTATGTTTTATTTTATTTGTTTTTTATCTTACATTTTGGATATGTACATCCAGGTTTTTTTCCCATTAAATTTTTTTGGGGGGGGCCTAAGCTATAGCTTGTTTAGTTTATACAGTGGTACCTCGGGTTACATATGCTTCACGTTACATACACTTCAGGTTACAGACTCCGCTAACCCAGAAATAGTACCTCGGGTTGAGAACTTTGCTTCAAGATGAGAACAGAAATCGTGCTCCGGCGGTGGCAGCAGGAGGCCCCATTAGCTAAAGTGGTGCTTCAGGTTAAGAACAGTTTCAGGTTAAGAACGGACCTCCGGAACGAATTAAGTATTTAACCCGAGGTACCACTGTATATATATCTTAAATAGATAAGGGTAGGGGTTTTTTTGGTGGGTGTGTGTGTGAGAGAGAGAGAGAGAACAAGAAAATACAGTGGTACCTCTGGATACAAACAGGATCCGTTCCGGAGCCCCGTTTGCATCCTGAAGCCAACACAACCCGCGTCCATGCGTGTGCGTAGGTTGAGATTTGCCGCTTCCGCGCATGGGCATGACGTCATTTTGACCGTATGCGCATGCGCAGGTGGTGAAACCTGGAAGTAATGCGTTCCGTTACTTCCGGGTCGCTGCGGAGCACAACCCGAAAGAGTTCAACTTGAAGCAACTTCAACCCGAGGTATGACTGTATTTTTAAAAAACTCTACAACAGAGAGTAGGCAAACTAAGCCAAATTTTGCCTGTCTTTGCAAATATATTCTTTCCCATTTTATATGCTTCTGCATGAGGAAGGGCAAAGAGCTTCTGCGATTGCTCTGCAACTGCTGTCTATATATACTTTCAAGCCTAGTCTTAAGGGCTAGGACTTTGTTTTCTTCTCTTTTTTTAAGCTGCAGAAGGAGAAGAAGAAGAAGAAGAGTTTGGATTTGATATCCCGCCTTTCACTCCCTTTAAGGAGTCTCAAAGCGGCTAACATTCTCCTTTCCCTTCCTCCCCCACAACAAACACTCTGTGAGGTGAGTGGGGCTGAGAGACTTCAGAGAAGTGTGACTGGCCCAAGGTCACCCAGCAGCTGCAAGTGGAGGAGCGGAGACGCGAACCCGGTTCCCCAGATTACGAGACTACCGCTCTTAACCACTACACCACACTGGCTCTCGATTCTCATGGTGCCATTCAGGAGCTGTAGAAATCAAAGGGGCCTGCACAATGCCCACAAGTCTCACCTCTGAGCAGTGGTGGTGATAGCATCCACTATTTCCATTATCCTGTGGAGAGCGGAGTCCGTGCCAATGGTCATGTCAGTGCCACAAAAGTCGTTGTCAATAGATCCAACCATGCCAACAATGTTTAGGTAACTAGACTTGCTGGCTTCTTCTGCCGTGATGCCACCTGGGGAGGTATAAGGCAAAGAACCAATGGAATACCAGCATATGATATAATTACACCATCCCTGCAAGTTCACTCTTAGCCTAAATCTAGCAATAAGAAAGCAAACGTTCTGCATATTCTCCTTTTATCCTGCAGGTCAGAGCAAGGGTGGCTAAGATGAGGTGCTCCAAATATTGTTGGATTCCAACTCTCACCAGCACAGGGACTTACAGTGAGGGGGGGAATTATTTGATCCCCTGCTAAATTTGCCCGTTTGCCCTCCGACGAAGAAATGACCAGTCCATAATTTTAATGACATCCTTGGGCAGCTCTTTGGTCTTGGACATGGTGGATTGATTGCTTCTGTTGACAGGTGTCTTTTGTACAGGTACTGTAATGAGCTGGGATTACAGGTAAGACCTCTCCCTTACAGCAGGTGCTTCAAATCTCAGCGTGTTACATACAGTGAAGATACCAGGTAGCCTGACATCTGGCTGGTTGATAGGGGATCAAATACCGTATTTTTCGCTCTATAGGACGCACTTTCCCCCCTCCAAAAATTAAGTGGGAATGTGTGTGCATCCTATAGAGCGAATGCAGTCTGCGCGGCTAAGCCCAAAGCCAGAACAGGGAGACGGAGCGCTGTGCAGCGCTCCGTCTCGCTGTGCAGCACTCCATCTCGCTGTTCTAGCTTGGGGTTAGCTGCGCAAAGCCTCCGCAGGGCAGCGGGGTGAAGGCACCCCGCTGCCCTGCGGAGGCTTCAAAGGCTGTCCCCGAAGCCAGAACAGCGAGACAGAGTGCTGCGCAGCGCTCTGTCTCACCGTTCTAGCTTGGGGATGGCTGTGCAAAGCCTCCGTAGGGCAGCAGGGTGCCTTCACCCCACTGCTCTGCGGAGGCTTCGAAGGCTGCACTCCGGGGGCTTCAGGCAGCTACCCGCAAGCCTTCCGAGCGCAGCAGGAGTTCCCGCTGCCTCCAAAGGCTTGCGGATGGCCACCTGAAGCCTGGAGAGCGAGAGGGGTCGGTGCACACCGATCCCTCTTGCTCTCCAGGCTTCGCTTCACTGGAGAGGCTCTGCACAGTTTTCCCTCTCTGCGCAGCGCCCCTTCAGTGAAGCGGGAGGAGAAATGGAAGGGGCTCCGTTTCTCCTGCCGCTTCCTCTGAAGGGGCACTGAGCAGAGAGGGGGAGATTTTTTCCCCCCTGTTCTCCCCCTCCTATGTCCTATAGAGCGAAAAATACGGTACTTATTTCACTCATTATAATGCACATCAGTCTCTGACTTTTGTCTTCTGTGTTTCTGGGGGTTTTTTCCTCTTGTTATTCTGTCTCTCACAGCTATAATAAACCTACCATTAAAATTATGGACTGGTCATTTCTTCGTCAGAGGGCAAACGGGCAAATTTAGCAGGGGATCATATACTTCCCCTCCCTCACTGTAGCATTCAGTTTTTAAGTGCCCTCCTTGGCAATACCTGTCTTAACCAGCTCCTGCAGCAAACTGGTCCACTCCGCTCGGAAGGTATCCGCTCCAGTCAAGCTGCCGTCTCCTCCGATCACGCACAAGTTTGTGATTCCTCTCTTCACCAGGTTCCGAGCAGCCTTCAGGCGTCCTTCGCGGGCACGGAAGTCCATGCACCTGGCACTCCCGATGACGGTGCCACCCTAGGTGAGGGGGACAAACCAGGTGAGAGCTGGAAGACAACATTATGGCCACCTAACCTAGGTGCTGCTATGATCAAGAGAAGGAGTCCCTCAAAATGTTGAAATATACATTTATAAAGAAACCAGAGGCCTTTCTTCTTGGAATAACAAGTTTGGAATTGCCCAAGAAAGATGTTAAATTATTTTTGTAAGCCACAACTGCTGCTCGTATTTTGTTAGCTAAAAAGTGGAAAACCCAAGAATTACCAACGATAGAAGAATGGCAGATGAAGATGATGGATTTTTCAGAGCTAGCTGACCTAACTGGAAGAGTTCGCGACCAGAAGGAGGAGGAGTATCAGGAAGAGTGGATTAAATTTAATGATTACTTAGTTAAACATGTTAAGTTAAATTAACCGAAAACAGCTTGCAGATACTTAATTGGCTTAGGATTTTATTTATGTTAAGGGATGAATTAATATGTTTAATTTCATAATGTGAAGATCTAAGGATGTTAATGTTTAAGGTAAATTTTATAAGAACTGTGATTTGGAAAACCGTTAAAAGGATATGCAATGAAATTCAACCAAGGGGAAGCGAGGAATAATAATAATAATAATAATAATAATAATAATAATAATAATAATTTATTATTTGTACCCCGCCCATCTGGCTGGGCTTCCCCAGCCACTCTGGGCGGCTTCCAAAAATATATATATTAAAATACTCTAATACATCAAACATTAAAAGCTTCCCTGAACAGGGCTGCCTTCAGATGCCTTCTAAAAGTCTGGTAGTTGTTGTTCTCTTTGACATCTGGTGGGAGGGCGTTTCACAGGGAGGGCGCCACTACCGAGAAGGCCCTCTGCCTGGTTCCCTGTAACTTGGCTTCTTGCAGTGAGGGAACTGCCAGAAGGCCCTCGGAGCTGGACCTTAACAATGGACCTGGAGCTGGAAGTCACTTAACAATGTTGATAAGTGTAATTTTCAATAAGGCTATGATTTATGTTTGTTTGTCTTATGTGTTTGTTTGCTTATAATGTTGTGAAAACCAATAAAAAAATTTTGGGGGAAAAAAAGAGAGAGAAGGAGTCCCTCAAGCAAATCTGGAAAAAGAAAAAAATCAAGGGAGGAAAAAATACTTTAGGTCATAGGTACCATGACAAGAAAGCTGCTTCAGATGGGGGGGAGGTCCCCCTCAGCCCATGAACAAATACTTTTGAATACTTTAATTACTTTCTATTGGTAGAAAAGGGTCCATATTTTGCAGCCTTGCCTTGTTTAACCATTGTGTCTATGGTATAAATCAGTGGTTCCCAACCTTTTTTGGGGCCATGCCCCACCTAAGCATCTCTAAATCCTGTGACATATAATTCTTATTATTCAAAAAGTGAACTCCTATTCATGTGGAAGAAGCCTAAAAAGCCATTAACTTGGTCTAACTCATTCTCGAAGTGCCCCCATCAAAATCAAATTGCACCCCTGTTGGGCATGTACCCCACGTTGGAAACAATGGGTATAAATAGTTTTAGTCGCTACCTTCCACACATTCACATACCTGTGGTTTATTTATTTTGGTTTTATTTTATGTCTGTATTTGTTCAACAGTGAACTATTATTGATATGCTAGCCATTTTCAAATATCTCAAGGGCTGTCAACCTGGAAGAGAGAACAAACTTGTTTTCTCCTGGTCTGGAGGGCAGGACTCAAACCAATGGCTCCAAATTTCAAGAAAGGAGTTTTCGACTAAACATCAGGAAGTACCGTATTTTTCGCTCCATAAGACACACCTGACCATAAGATGCACCTAGTTTTTAGAGGAGGAAAACAAAAAATAATAATATTCTGAATGAAACAGTGGATGTATGATTTTTGTGGTTCATGCTGTGGCCACAGACATGTGATCTGATGGTGAATTTGGGGTGACCCAACGCAAAAATCCTGAGGATCCATGCTTTGTAACCATGTTTTTGCACCACTGCAGCCCCACGCAACAGTGGGTGCATGGGTTTTTTTGGTGCAGGCTGTAGCCATGGACATGCTATGTGATCTGATGGTGAATATGGGGTGACCAAATGTAAAAATCCTGAGGATCCATGGGCTTTTACCGCCCCCCTCCCAGGCAGCCTCCGCTAGCATCCCTTATCTCTCTTCTGATCCCACCAATCAGCTGTTTCCTTTCAACACTCCCTTCCCTCTTGTTTGCCTTAGTGTCTTTTCCTTAGCTGGATAAGTTTTTTGCTCCTCCTTTTCTTCTAATATCTCTCCTTATTGCTTTAGTCTTCCTGCTTCCACCCTTTGCAAGTTTGCTGTATTTACCGCCCCCCTCCCAGGCAGCCTCCTTTATCTCTAGCGTCCCTTATCTCTCCCCCCCCACCCCGATCGGCAAATGATCAGCTGCTTTGTTTTGTTTCAACACCCACTTCCCTCTTTAAAAAAAAAAAAGCATGATCTGCTTTTTGCCCCTGGGCAATTCCGCTCCAGGGACCACACATTTGCTCCCTAAGACGCACAGACATTTCCCCTTACTTTTTAGGAAGAAAAAGGTGCATCTTATGGAGCGCAAAATATGGTACTTTCCAACAGTGAGAGCTGTTTGACAATGGAACCTCCTTTGGGAGGCTGTTGACTCTTCTTCCTTGGAGGTTTTTAAGCAGAGGCTGGATGGCCATCTCTCATGGATGCTTTAGCTGAGATTCCTGCATTGCACGGGGTTGGACTAGATGACCCTTGGGTCCCTTCCAACTCTCTACAATTCTACGTGGACTATGCATATTGCCATCAGATCCTATTTGATAACACTGTATGTTGCAGAATCGGGTATAACTTTAATATATAAAAATATATATTAAAAATAAGTTGATCCACATGGAGCACTGCCGGACATCTTTCCAGAAGAGCAAGCAAAAGTTCATCCTCTCTCGCTCTCCTGCCAAGGATGTCAAGGCAGCAAACATCATTCTCCCCCTTCTCCCAGTTTCTCCTCACAACAAACCTGTGAGGTAGGTTAGGTTGAGAGAGGGTAACTGGTTAACAACGGCATAGCATCCAATACTATCAGGGAAACAGGATAGCTTAGGAGACATAGGCCTGGCTCCATTACTCTCTCCCTGACACCCCATCTGTCATTTGAGGTGGCTGCTTCACTTTGCTTCATGGCTGGGCTTGCCCTGGAGATTATTTATTGAGGTAAACAGATCCCAAGTCCCACTCCACTCAACTACAGTGCCCAAGGTACTCCAAAAAGAGGCAATGCCCGGAAAAGCTATGATCTCTAATTCTCAGGTTCATTCTTTTGAGGAAAATGGCCGGCCTGATCTCCTGATTCAGGAGAGAGAGGGCTCCAAAATGCTACACCTCTCTGCCCACCAAATAAATCCTCCTCACTACAAAGATCAAGGCATCTTCACCATCACCAAAATCCATTAGCTGCAACAGTTTGAAGAGTTTTTGTAGTTGAGAATTTCACCCAGTTAACCGTTATGTGTAAAGGGTTTGTTAGGAGAGATCAGGGCATTTTTTCAGCCGGAACTCAGTTCTGGCACCTCTCAGGTGGGCGCCATTGCCATTATAAGAGAACAAGGGAGTTGTTCATGGTGAGTTCTGACACTTCTTTTTCTACAAAAAAGAGAAACACTGGGAAAGATAATACATGTTTGCTACATGTGACCCTCTATCTCTACAGTCTGGATGCCTAGAGAGAGTTGTGGCCAGACCAGAATCTTCTGCAATTCTTGTTTATGAAATTCAAAAAAGCCCCGACTCATGCAAGTATGGCTGCAAGCAAAGGTCAGCTCGGGTTTCGAGTTATTTTGGGTCTCAGGCATTCATTGTGACCCCAGCTATGGCGATATCATTACACTTAAGATGGACGACTTTGCCAGTGACCCCAACTGGCGAAAAGGTCAAGATGTTACAATAATTTTCCTCGTGACAGGAGCCCCTCACTCAACCAGCCGGTGACTTTCCTCAAACTGGAGAAGGAGCAAAGGAACTTCTCAAAGGGGAAAATAATAACCTTTTAAAAAAATAACAAAAAAATAACACTGGACTGACCACTTTGATATTTCCAGAGGTTTAAGATATTTTTACAAGGTTAAAATTAAAATCCCACTGGGGATTATGTCATGTATAGTGTCCATAAATAAAATAAAGTAAACCTTATGCCCCTGTCGAAAAAACATCCCTGGGACAGATTTGATGGAGGCGCAGGGGACTGCAGAGGCAAAGAAGGAATAACTAAACAACAACCCACCACCCTGCCCACTTTCACCAATGCAAGTAGAACTTGGCTGAGCACGTCTGGATCCAACCCAATAAAATGCAAACCATGCCCTAATTCTATAGCAGCTTTCCTGAAATATACTTGGAGTCGAGAGTGGATTTCATGCTCTTTATTCAGCTCATAGTGGTGAGGAGGAATGGAAGTTCTCCCAGAATGTCTGCTTTATATACATTATTTACACAATGGGCCCCACGTGATTGGCTAATTCCAGGATTCTCCTGTAGGCCAATCAGGTTGCGGATTCACTTCCACCTGGAGCTGGATTGGGTGGCTCCTGTGGACCAATCAGACTGCTGCTTTCTGGATCCTATTGTTCTAGGACCAATCAGACTGCTGCATTTTGGATCCTATTCAACTCAGTACATAACATTTCCCCAACCTAGTGCCCTCCAGGTGTTTTGAACTACATTTCCCACCAACGTCAGCCAGGATAGTCAATAGTCAGAGATGTAGGGAGTTATCGTTACCACATAATACTCATTCTTCATTTGTAAGCAATTGATCACTTAGTGTGGCAGCACCCACACTATGGTCCCATTCATTCTTTTCGGCACTTGCTAAAAACTTTCTGGTTTAGGCAAGCCTACCCAGATATACAGGGATGCGGGTGGCGTTGTGGGTTAATCCACAGAGCCTAGGACTTGCCGATCTGAAGTTTGGCGGTTTGAATCCCCGCGACGGGGTGAGCTCCCGTTGCTCGGTCCCAGCTCCTGCCAACCTAGCAGTTCGAAAGCATGTCAAAGTAGATAAATAGGTACCGCTCCAGCGGGAAGGTAAATGGCGTTTCCGTGCACTGCTCTGGTTCGCCAGAAGCAGCTTAGTCATGCTGGCCACGTGACCCATGCTGGCCAATAAAGCGAGATGAGCGCCGCAACCCCAGTCGGTCACGACTGGACCTAATGGTCAGGGGTCCCTTTACCTTTACCTTACCCAGATATGCAGAATGTTGACATGTGTTTTAATCTGGTCTTCAACTTAACACTGATTTAAAAATTATTTTTTTGGGGGAGGGATATTTTAAATAACTGTTTTTAACAGTTCTTTTTCTACTGATAATTCATTTTATTCTTTTTCTAAAATCCACTTGGAGGATTTCCGTCTTTGCTTTTTTAAACAAAGCAGTATATACATTTTGTGAAATAAATAAACGGTTGAAAGCATCAGGGGGGCACCAGGTGGTTCTGTAGTATCATAAAACCCTGAAATCTTCGCACTAGTGACACCTAGGGTAAGAAGGACAGCTCTGAAGCCTCTCACACCCTGAGGGACAAAATCCAAGGGACTGGCTTACCAGTTGCAGCATCATGGACACACTTTCCCATGTTGCTTCCTTAATATTGTCACCGCCGTCCACAAGCCCTTGGTAGCCCTGAAACAAAAGTCAGAAGAGATTATTTAAAAAGAGAAGCCTTTTTGAGCCTCCATCTCCTCTAGAGCTGGTTAACTCAAGAAGATAGAGACACCATAGCTGTGAGCTGCTGCTACAGCAAACTACAGTGGTGCCTCGGGTTACATACGCTTCAGGTTACATAAGCTTCAGGCTACACACTCCGCTAACCCAGAAATATTACATCAGGTTAAGAACTTTGCTTCAGGATGAGAACAGAAATCGTGCTCTGGCGACATGGCAGCAGCGGGAGGCCCCATTAGCTAAAGTGGTACCTCAGGTTAAGAACAGTTTCAGGTTAAGAACGGACCTCCAGAACGAATTAAGTTCTTAACCCGAGGTACCACTGTATACTGAAGAAGGAACGTTAAGGACAAGATGCAGTTGAAGTACATTGCCAGGCTGGTGCATTGTTCGAGCTCAGGATATTTCCAGCTCCTTTAGCCACTGTAGCAACATTGAACAGGTAGCACCTCAACTAATAATAATAATAATAATAATAATTTATTATTTATACCCCACCCATCTGGCTGGGCTTCCCCAGCCACTTTGGGAGGCTTCCAACAAAATATTAAAATACAGTAACGCATCAAACATTAAAAGCTTCCCTAAACAGGGCTGCCTTCAGATGTCTTCTAAAAGTCTGGTAGTTGTTGTTCTCTTTGACATGTGGTGGGAGGGCGTTCCACAGGGCGGGTGCCACTACCGAGAAGGCCCTCTGCCTGGTTCCCTGTAACCTCAATTCTTGCAGGGAGGGAACCACCAGAAGGCCCTCGGAGCTGGACCTCAGTGTCCAGGCTGAATGATGGGGGTGGAGACGCTCCTTCAGGTATACTGGGCCAAGGCCATTTAGGGCTTTAAAGGTCAGCACCAACACTTTGAAGTTTGATCCTAAACGCACTGGGAGCCAGTGAGGGAACCGCCAGAAGGAAGAAGAAGAAGAAGAGTTTGGATTTGATATCCCGCTTTATCCAGGCCCTCAGCGCTGGACCTCAGTGTCTGGGTAGAACGATGGGAATGGAGACGCTCCTTGCATAGGGTCTGTGAGGCACCAGGGTAGCTGATCTGGTATTACCACTGCTATGCGACCTATGGCGACTCTAATAGTCCTGTTTGGTCTAGCAGCAGCAATCAGCAGCAGAGTTAACAAAATAATAAACCCATTTGCAGTAGAATGAGGTGGAAGAATGGACTATACCATTTGGGTCTGAAGATGGAGCATCGTATTTGTGAATACTCTCCAGCAGAAAAAGCTCACTGTGAGTAAGTGGAAACCTAGTACAGGTGGGAAGAGATGGAGCTTGAACGTTCCTCTCTGGTGTGTGCACGTGCGTTTAGCTTGCAGGAATTTTACACGAGTGCAAGTTCAAAAATGGTTAAACTGCAGCCCCCTGAGGCTTCAAGTGGTGCAGCCCACTCTAGAAAACAGAGACATTCTATGCTTTAGAATGGGACGTGGGTGGTGCTGTGGGTTAAACCACAGAACCTAGGACTTGCTGATCAGAAGGTTGGCGGTTCGAATCCCCGTGACGGGGTGAGCTCCCGTTGCTCGGTCCCTGCTCCTGCCCACCTAGCAGTTCGAAAGCACGTCAAAGTGCAAGCGTTTCCATGCGCTGCTCTGGTTCGCCAGAAGCGACTTAGTCATGCTGGCCACATGACCCAGAAGCTGTACGCCGGCTCCCTTGGCCAGTAAAGCGAGATGAGCGCTGCAACCCCAGAGTCGGTCACAACTGGACCTAATGGTCAGGGGTCCCTTTACCTTTTATGCTTTAGAATGGAATGTCCCTATTTTCATGCTGGATATGCTATCTCAGGATTTCACACCTCATTCTGCTCCATGAGTCAACCAAGTCTTAGACACAATTCCTACTCAAGTAAAGAAAGGCAGCAAATCAACCTACCTCATGAACAAAGTACACTTTGGCCCCGGTGTATATTCCCACTCTGACCACTGCCCGGACAGCAGCATTCATACCTGTTCAGAGAGAAGGGAGAAGAGAGGTCACAATGCACAAGCAAACTGGATGACAGCATTGCAGAGGTAGACAATGTGTTCCTGGACCACAGCTCTTGTCATGCCTGGCACGGGCTGATGGGAGTTGTAGTTCAACACCACTTCTGAAGGCACTACACTTTGCTAATGTCTTGTATAAACAACAATGCATTACATATTCAGGTAGGTAGCTGTGTTGGTCTGACACAGTCGAAATAAATAAAAAATTGTCCAGTAGCACCTTAGAGACCAACTAAGTTTGTTCTGGGTGCAAGCTTTCGTGTGCATGCATTCCATATGCAGATACCGTATCTGCAGAAGTGTGCATGCACACAAAAGTTTATACCCAGAACAAGCTCAGTTGATCTCTAAGGTGCTACTGGACAATTTTTTTTATAATTTACATACTTATCTGAGATGAAACCCAAGGAGATTCTAGTGGGCTCTGTCTTGTTCTACTCTACAATCAGAGACATTGAAGGGACTATGATTCTGTTCCAACCATATCTAGTTCTTACTGAATCACAGGAGAAGCCATGGGAAGATTAACAAGACCCACTGGGGGCCTTAATTCAGAATATAAAGGAAACAGAAAAGACTAGTGACTCACAGCTCCAATCTCCTCACAAGTATGACAAGCACCCACATTGCTCTAGGTTTGGCACCAGATGAATACTTATTTATATGCCCAGACATTGTAAGTTTTGTTAACGATTGTTCTAAGCTGCTCTGTTGTTTTCAGCTATTTTATTTGTTTGATGGTATATTTTAGAGTGTATTGCTGCTTATTTTTAGGGAATAAGCTTTATAGGGAAGTTTTTAATGTTTAATGCTGTATTGTGTTTCTAATATTCGATTGGGAGCTGCCCAGAGTGGCTGAGGAAACTCAGTCAGATAGGCAGGGTATGTATGTATGAAATAAATATTATTATTTTATGACTTAGTTTGTTGTAGTGTAGTTATTCTGAATTCTGTACTTCAGTTTGGTGTTGATGAAGGGCAGATTGAAAACATTTTCATCAAATAAATAAAGTAATTTTTGGAAGCTGCCATTTGCAGAGCAGAAGCACCATGTGGATGAGGGACGATGGGAGTAAGGATGTTGGAGAATTTTACCAGAATTGGGAGCAGAAGTTGACGATGTTCATTTATTTGTCCCATGTCTGAAATGGAAATCAATCCCGCAAATATAATCAGTAATCACTGCTGTCGTTTGTAAACGAAAAACAAGTAATTGATTACTCCCCCCCAAATTGAATGGTTTTTTCCTTTACATTAAAAGTAATGTTTTGGAATAATGTAACAATCATGTAACTAAGTGTGCAATTAAGCATGTAAAATTCCACTACAGAAGACAGTGAGAATAATGTGGTCTTTGTTGAAAACCAAACTGAAGTGGAACAGAAACAGTGCTGCTTGCAATGAACTCAGATTGGAACAGAAATTGACACCTTCTAACATCCGTATAGTTAAAGCTATGGTTTTCTCAGTAGTGATGTATGGAAGTGAGAGCTGGACCATAAAGAAGGCTGATCGCCAAATAATTGATGCTTTTGAATTACGGTGCTGGAGGAGAGTCTTGAGAGTCCCATGGACTGCAAGAAGATCAAACCTCTCCATTCTGAAGGAAATCAGCCCTGAGTGCTCACTGGAAGGCCAGATGCTAAAGCTGAGGCTCCAATACTTTGGGCACCTCATGAGAAGAGAAGACTCCCTGGAAAAGACCCTGGGAAAGATGGAGGGCACAAGGAGAAGGGGATGGCAGAGGACGAGATGGTTGTACAGTGTTCTCGAAGCAAACCAACATGAGTTTGACCAAACTGTGGGAGGCAGTGGAAGACAAGAGTGCCTGGCGTGCTCTAGTCCATGGGGTCACGAAGAGTCGGACACGACTAAACGACTAAACAACAACAACAAAACATCCCTAGATGCGGGTGCCTATATTTCTATAGAGCTCTGCCTTATTTGCCTGGCCTTGATGCTGCTGTGACGTTCAATTTATAACCAGCCTACAACACTGAAGCTCCACTGATGTACAATTGTTGTGTTTCCTCATATATCTGTGCTGCCCACATAGAGGTACTGGTGATCTCCTGAAGAGGCCTATGCCGTTGCTTAAAATCTCCCTTGAGCAGACAGTCATTTTAATGATTGCTTCGTGTTGCTTTTAAATGTTTTCATGCTGTTGTATGCTGCCCTGATTTTTGCAAGTGGACGGTCTAGAAATGCATTTGTTTGTTTGTTTAGAAATAAATGTGGTAAGTGTGTGATGTGGAGCCTTTATTATAGCATCATCTGACCCTTAAACCCACTCTGCTGTCTCTCAGCCTCCTTGGCGTACGTGTCGTTTCTTACTGCCTCAGGTCAGTATTGTTGACCCAGACTCACAAGTCTCCCATGATCCTACCCTCAGATGATTTGCACATTTTATTTTTGACCCGCTGACATTTAAAACAAGTTCCTGAGGTACCCCCTCTGCCAGGCCACTGTGCTTGCTGGCTCCAAAATATACCACACCAGGAGAGGGACTGTAATTCAATACCACTGCATACCCCCCCAAAAAAAATCCTCTCTAAGTCATGTGACAGCTTCACAGACAAGCTGTGATCATGGATGCAGCTGAGGAAAACTTGGGCTACAAGAAGGCTAAGGTGGATGCCAAACCCCCAACGCTTTTAAACCTTTCTTCATATGATGATGATGATGATGATGATGATGATGATGATGATGATTATACACAAGTACATATACCTCATTACCTACTCGGTCACATTCAAAAACACACATACCTATAAACATTTATCTATAATAAATGTATATTGATATTGATCTAAAACCATTTCCTCTTTCTCCGTGTGGGTTAAATCTTTAACGGCAACAAATGATTTTGCTCTGGATCTGTTACACTCAATTCTCGTTGCTGTGGTGTAATTGCTCGTTTGCCAGCACAGCTGAAAAATATTTCATCAGTGAAGTGCTTTTTGACCCTTGTGAAACAGAAATCGCCATGCATCTCATGGAATTGCTTTGCTCCTATCTTTATTTCATTTCATCCTGTAGTTATGTGCTATTTTCCTGTGTTTTAGATAACTGTTTTATATACCTTTGAGAAATGCCCTGTCTTGTTAGTCTCTAGTGCTGTTTCAGACTCAGTCTTCTCTCTCCAAATCTCTTGACTTCTCATCAGCCTATCGAAAAAGGACCTATTTCCAAATGCTGATATCAAGGTGGTTCTATCTTAAAGTTAGCTTCTATTTGTTCAATGGTCTGCACACTCTTCCAGTCTTAATAGGCTTCCATCTTACTTACTTTTTATATCTGAAAATGTCCAAATTGCCTTTTCAAAAAGTGAACCATTCGCCTTCTAATAGAGAAGCCAATAGGAAGTCCTTGGGTAATGAACACTTATATTGGTCCAAGATTTCTAAACGTATGTTTATAACATAGGATGCCCCTCTGCAAAATGTCCTCCTCTCATTTTTTACTTATCCATAGTAGATTTTTAAGATCGGTCTTGCATTAATCTGTTAGGTTTTTCATTTCTATTATGCCATTGCATCTGCCTTGCCAATCCTGCCAATTCTTTTAATTCAAATTCACCCTAGGGGACAACACACCAAGCATTTTTTGAGTCAGAAATCCCCCTAAGCTCCCCATCATCTGAAGGACAAAAAGGAAGGGCCCTGCACTGTGTAGTAGGGGATAACTTGCAGGCAACCATTGACCTATCTGGAAATGGCGAGTGGAAATGGACCCATCCATTTCTGGCTCTAGTGCTGCCCTCCAGGTATATAATCTATGGCCCTCCAGATGTTGTTGGACTCCCATCTTCCCTGATCATTGGTCATGCTGGCTGGGGCTGATGGGTTATGGGAAATGAGTCCAAGAAGATAGAAAGGCTGCATAATGCTACCACATCAGCTGTGCAGCCTGAGGATAGATGCAGGAGTGAGCCGGAAACATCCTTCCATTAAATACATCCCTTTGACCTTCCTTAAAACCATCACCACTTTCACATAGTTCTTGCAGCTTTGTTGGGTTCTGCTTCCACATATGCCTTAAGGGAAGAGCAGCATATAGGGTGCCCCTTCACATGCTGTTGACTTACATCAGCCCCAACCAGTACGGCCAATGGTCAGGGATGATGGGAGTTGTAGTCCATCAACATCTGGAAGGCATCGCATTGGCCACCATTTCTTACCACCATGAGACTACGACTTCTCAAAGCCTTTTTTGTGTCCATTAATCAAGTATGGCCTATCTACAGGGCAAATGCGAGCATCTGTCTCAGATACTAGCATCAAACTAGTAATTTTGTCACCTATCATTTGAAGCTAGATGTGCCCATGCTTTGATCTGTTAGATGTTAAGCTGTACCTCTGGGTACATCAGCAGTTATTGTTCGGCATCTGTCTAGACTGCAACAGCCCTTCATAAAACACCACAACTGTGTAGAATATCCACCAGTAATAGTAATAATAATAATAATAATAATAATAATAATAATAATAACAACAAAACAACAACTACCACTACTTTTATATATTCCCCGGTCAGAGCCGGGCTCAGGGCGGCTAACATCAATAAAATTTCAGTAAAAACATAAGAAAAAACAAACAAAAATTTAAAATACAGGTTAAAATGCAATTTAAAATGCAGCCTCATTTTAAAAGTCAAAACAATAAGGAGAGGGAAATATAAGGGTCAGACTGAGTCCAAACCAAAGGCTAGGCGGAAAAACTCTGTCTTGCAGGCCCTGCAGAAAGATGTCAAGTCCCGCAGGGCCCTAGTCTCTTGTGACAGAGCGTTCCACCAAGTTGGGGCCAGTACTGAAAAGGCCTGGGCCCTAGTTGAGACCAACATAACCACCTTGTGACTTGGAACCTCCAGAATGTTGTCATTTGTGGACCTTAAGGTCCTCTGCGGGACATACCAGTAAAGTTGTACTACAGGTACACACGTCCATAGTTGGGATTTCCAGGAAACCAGCCAAGGATTAGGTTTCTTCTCCATATTGCGCTCCTGCCCACAACCATATATACTTAACTGCCGCATGCACGGGCAGTGGGTTTGTGATGTAGTATAGCTTTTGTGAAGTCATGTTTCCAGGCCATGTTATTGTGACAACGCATTTTGCAAAAAGCCTCTCATGTTATCACATCAGATCAACAGCAGCAGTTAATCTGATGTGAACACACACACCCTGACGCCTCTTGCATATTAGTAGTAGCTCTTCCACCACCACCACAAAGTCACAACAGGATGGCAACACCACATCACAAAGTAGTATGAGAGTAAGTCCTAGCCTGGGTCACACTGAGTGATTTAGTAACAGTGGGTGGAATTCAACATGGTGCTCCAACAAATCTTTTGCCCGTACCAGTATTCTAGCTTGCCAGATGGAACAACTGTTCTGGGGTTGGGGTCAGGAGACTCCGTTTCAGGGAGCATATAAGGGGCCCCAAAATCCTTGTGTACCTGTCCACTGATGGGGTTCTTCAGGTGAACCCCACCCAAAGTATTTCTTCATGGCAAGACTTTCATTTATTTTCCTTTCCTCCCCTGTTAGCTCCCCCATTCTCACGATGTTGTTGTTGTTGTTATTTGAATTTATATATCGCCTTACACCCAGATATATATAGAAGACAGTTCGGAAACTGCAGCTGGTGCAGAATTCATCAGCCAGGCTACTCACCAAAGCAAGACGGTTTGAAAATATTATACCAATCCTGGTTCAACTACACTGGCTACCGATTAGTTTCCGGGCCCAATTCAAAGTGCTGGTTTTGACCTATAAAGGCTTAAATGGCTCAGGACCACAGTACCTCAAGGACCACCTCTTTCCATATGAACCTACCCAGACCCTTAGATTATCTTCCGAGGCCCTTCTTTGTGTGACTCCTCCACAAGAGATCTGGAGGGTGGCAACACGAGAACGGGGCCTTCTCTGCAGTGGCTCCCCGTCTGTGGAATGCTCTCCCCAGGGAACTTCGCCTGGTACCTTCACTATACAGTGATACCTCAGGTTACATACGCTTCAGGTTACAGACTCTGCTAACCCAGAAATAGTGCTTCAGGTTAAGAACTTTGCTTCAGGATGAGAACAGAAATCGTGCTCCGGCGGCAGCAGGAGGCCCCATTAGCTAAAGTGGTGCTTCAGGTTAAGAACAGTTTCAGGTAAAGTACAGACCTCCGGAACGAATTAAGTACTTAACCCGAAGTACCACTGTACACCTTTAGGCACCAGGCAAAAATGTTCCTTTTCAACCAGGCCTTTGCCTGACTTGATCTACATCCTATACCCTTTTTTAAAATGCTACCTCTTTGGTTTTTTTTTTATTGGGTTGTTTGTTTTGTTTTGTTTTTATGTATTTGATATTTTATGTGAACTGCCCCGAGACCTTCAGGTACAGTGGTACCTCTGGTTGTGAACGGGATCCGTTCCATAGGCCCATTCACAACATGAAAAGAGTGCAACCGGCAGCAGCGCGTCTGGGCACGCGCGGGTTGCGATTCGCCGCTTCTGCGCATGCACGTGACGTCAATTTGCGCTTCTGCGCATGCGCGAGCGGCAAAACCCGGAAGTAACCCTTTCTGGTACTTCCGGGTCGCAACCTGAAAGAATGTAACATGAAGCAGACGTAACATGAGGTATGACTGTATAGGGTGGTATAGAAAAATAAATAAATACATAAATAAATAAAAATATACCCTTATATATTAGTAGCAGTAGCATTTCCATTTCTTACCCACCCTTCACCATAAGGGTACAACAATTTAAAAATACAATATTAAATAAATTGCAAGTCCTTGGAGGCAGGAATGGCCCTTTTTTCTATTTATAATACTCTGCCAAGTGATATGTTCACTTGTAATGCCGTCAACAGCATGTATGCATTTCAAAAAAGAAAAAAAAATCCATCTTGAAACTAAGACGGGACTTGGACAGCAAGAGAAGACATATGAGTGCAGATAAACAAAACAGAGCTCTCTGTGTGTGTGTCTCAAGGTCAGGAAAAGGAAAATAAAGAATAGTCGGCTGAAGAACTTGACAAGTCAACATGTTTGAAAAAAGCACCTGTATTTTGCTGTATTGAAAACTAATAAAAATATTTTGGAGGGGATTTTTTTTTTTAAGCATTGCATTGCATTTGTTCACACCACAGGGCCCCCATTCCCAGTTAATCAACAGACATAGATGGAGGCAAACCCAGATCAGGAAGAGATGCAGACTTTGTAAGAGTATAGGAGAAACAGCAAAGAAATGATGGTTCAAGACACCTGAGGGTAGATTATGTGAGTGCTCATTTTGCTAAGGAAATGCTTCGTGGCCAAACTGCGGTTGATGAGCCACAAATTGCTTTCAAAGCTCTTTAAAAAAAAGGCAATACAAATAATATCAAAGAGAAAAAAAGCATTCAACAAGAAGGCAGAGAACTACTGAGGAGAAAGGCTGGAGGCAGTGTGGGAGGAGAAAGTCAAAGAAGGGGAGACAGAATAGAAAAGAATGAAAAAACTGCTCCTTACTGGATGAAAAGTTAATCCAGCCCAGCATTCGGCTTCCAACAATGGCCAGTTAGATGCTTCTGGAAACGCACAAAGCAGGGCAGGATGGAGGAAAGACATTTACTGTATTTTTTGCGCTATAAGACTCACTTTTCCCTCCTAAAAAGTAAGGGGAAATGTGTGTGCATCTTATGGAGCGAATGCAGGCTGCACAGCTATCCCAGAAGCCAGAACAGCAAGAGGGATCGCTGCGCAGCGAAAACAGCGATCCCTCTTGCTGTTCTGGCTTCTGAGATTCAGAATATTTTTTTATTGTTTTCCTTCTCCAAAAACTAGGTGCGTCTTATGGTCTGGTGCGTCTTATAGAGCGAAAATTACGGTACCTGTTACAATTTGCAACCGAGACCAGTTCCACTTGAGTCATCTTACCAAGTTTAGGGAAAATCTGGATGCTAAAAAGTGCCCAGACATTAAAGCCCTTTCCTGGTAAATTCTGCCTAATGGCTTTTTTGCCATTAGCTCCTCAGACCACAAAGGGAGACCCCTAACACTACAACACACACACACACACACCAGAAACCAGTCCACTTACCCTGGGCATCTCCTCCAGATGTCAACACGGCGATGGCCTTGCCAATCCCCATTGTGTCGGCGTGCTCATGTTTTACCATTGTGTGCGACATTCTCCGGGCTGGAAAGTCAACAAGAAGAGTTTCTTAAAGAGGGGGAAAATGCCCTTGGTCTTCGGTGCCTCCTTGTCCTACCACAGGGGCCACCGACCACAGCCAGGTCCGGAGTGCTCCTTGTAGCCCTCTGCCGTTGCCTTTCAAAGTTGACACCCCGCCCACTCTCCAATAAATGACAAGTGGAAATGTCAGCCTGTAAATGATCTCCAATGCAGCGTCAGCCACACCTAATCCTAAGGGTACATGGCCAGCTGTCACGAGTACCAATGGACAGCGGAAATGTCAGACTGCAGGTACCAACTACTGTGTTGAGGGCTTTTGGTGGCTTCAAAGTCGGGAGAGAATATAGGTAAGATTTCAAAAAGAGGCTCCAAGTTGTATACTTAACTTTGACTTGGAGCAGACTCACTGACATGAATGGCCAGGACTAACTTAAGACCATTGATTTTAATGGGTCTACTATGAATAAGAGTGAGTTGACTACAACCTCCAGGTAAAGGTAAAGCTACCCCTGACCATTAGGTCCAGTCGTGGCTGACTCTGGGGTTGCGGTGCTCATCTCGCTTTATTGGCCGAGGGAGCCGGCGTACAGCTTCCGGGTCATGTGGCCAGCATGACTAAGCCGCTTCTGGCGAACCAGAGCAGCACACGGAAACGCCGTATACCTTCCCGCCGGAGCGGTACCTATTTATCTACAGTGGTGCCCCGCAAGACGAAAGGGTTTTCCGATTTTTTAGCGGCTTCGCAAGACGAATTTCCCTATGGGCTTGCTTCGCAAGACGAAAGCCCACAGGGAAATCTCCGGGGACAGCGGGGAAGCGCAGCGCGCCTTCTCCTCTGTTCCCGGACCTGTCCTGAGGGCTTGCGGTGGGAGGTCCGGGAATAGAGGAGAAGGCGCGCAGCGCTTCTCCTCTGTTCTCGGACCTGTCCTGAAGACTTGCGGTGGGAGGAAGGTTTTCCTCCCCACCGCCAACATTCAGAATGCTGTTCTGAATGTTGGCGGTGGGGAGGAAAAACCCTCCTCCCACCGCAAGCCTTCAGAAGAGTTCCCCCAGGGCTGCCTAGGCTGCGGATAGCAGCCTGCAGCCCCGCGCAAGGGGCGCTCTGCTTCAGAGCGCCCCTCGCGCGGGGCAGACATTCACAGCTTGGGGAGCCCTGCAGGACTTCCCCGCAGGGCTCTCCAAGCTGCGGATAGCAGCCTGCTGCCCCACACGAGGGGCGCTCTTAAGCAGAGCGCCCCTCGCGCGGGGCAGCAGGCTGCTATCCGCAGCCTAGGCAGCCCTGGGGGAACTCTTCTGAAGGCTGGCGGCGGGAGAAGGGCTTTTCTTCCCACCGCCAGCCTTCAGAAGGCTGTTCTGAAGGCTGGCGGTGGGGAGAAAAGCCCTTCTCCCCCCGCCAGCCTTCAGAAGAGGTCCAGGGACAGACTGTCCCCGGACCTGGTCTGAAGGCGGTCTCCATAGGAACGCATTAATTGATTTTCAATGCATTCCTATGGGAAACCGTGCTTCGCAAGACGAAAAACTCGCAGGAAGAAAAAACTTGCGGAACGAATTAATTTCGTCTTGCGAGGCACCACTGTACTTGCACTTTGACGTGCTTTTGAACTGCTAGGTTGGCAGGAGAAGGGACCGAGCAACGGGAGCTCACCCCGTCGCGGGGATTCGAACCGCCAACCTTCTGATCGGCAAGTCCTAGGCTCTGTGGTTTAACCCACAGCGCCACCCGCGTCCCTTACAACCTTCAGGTAGCAATCCTCAAAACATTTATCTGGGAGTAAGCCCCAATGAACTCAATTGGATTTATGTAGGCCTGAATAGGATTGCACTGTAACATCATACTCTCCAATATTTCTCCAATGAAAATTGGGACATCCTAAGGAAAAGCAGGGCATTCCGGGATCAAATCAGAAACCAGGATGGCTTCTGTAAATTCGGGACTGTCCCTGGAAAATAGGGACACTAGGAGGGTCTGTTACTGCTCAATAATCAGCAGAATGAAGTGCTTTGGAAATCCAAGTGCAACAACCTTACAATCAAGTTTCACCAAAAGATTAAATAAAAATTGGTTTGAAATTATGAGCGGTATTCAGTTAAGTTTTACTCATGAGTACACTCACTGAAATGAATGAACATGACTGAGGGACCCATTCACTTCAATGGATCCGTGTGAAATTTGGTTGAATATCATCCTATGTCTTCTCCAAACAGGCTTTGGAAAACCAAAGTTGAACAGCGACAGCTTTACAAATACAGATAAACCATGCAGGGAAAGGAATGTGCATCTAGGTCAAACTCGTTTACAGAGCACTGGCATTGAAAAAGGATTTCTGTCATGTTCACAAATAGATGCCCTCCATTACTTTGGGATCAATAAGCAGGTTATTATGAAATCATACAATGAGGAATTATTCCTTCTTGTTTCCTGCACTTAACTTCTTTGTAGAATTTGCAAGCTCTTTGGATCTGGGCATCAGATAATGAACTTTGCAGGAATGAATCCACAGATTGCAAAGGAGCCAACTCATTACAAAGCTATTTATTTACATGAATATTTCAAAAGCTAAGTTAAATGATTCGGTTGGAAATACTTAAAAACCAGCACTGTTAATTTGTGATTTATAGAATTGTAATTTCAGACTTTTGCAGTTTGAGGCGAGGGACAAGATGGGACCCTCCTTCATTCCATGTAAGAAGGAGTTGAATCTTACACAAACACTGGCAGTGTCCCCTAGCCACCACGGATTGAGGGCTTGTTGAAGGGCAATGTGTGTGGCACAGACATATCCATCCTCCCAGCTCTTTGCCTAAACTCTCTCTGCCCCTGGCCTTCACAGCAGCCACCTGAAGTGATTGCTTCACTCTGCCTAATGATAGGGTCGGACCTGAAGCAGTGGCTTTGTTTCATCTTGATTTTCTAAATTAGAAAATAATAATAATTAAGAAACCAACCCAAATCAAAATCTTCTGTGTGTTTATGTAGAAATATGTACACATGCAACCTGACAACATGCACCTCCACCTTTTAAATATAACTACCCCAAGAACGCGGCACGCGGTTGGTGCTGTGGGTTAAACCACAGAGCCTAGGACTTGCCGATCAGAAGGTCGGCGGTTCATATCCCCGCAAGGGGGTGAGCTCCCGTTGCTCGGTCCCTGCTCCTGCCAATGTAGCAGTTCGAAAGCACGTCAAAGTGCAAGTAGATAAATAGGTACCGCTCCGGCGGGAAGGTAAACAGCGTTTCCGTGCGCTGCTCTGGTCCACCAGAAGCGGCTTAGTCATGCTGGCCACATGACCTGGAAGCTGTATGCCGGCTCCCTCGGCCAGTAAAGCGAGATGAGCGCCGCAACCCCAGAGTTGGGCACAACTGGACCTAATGGTCAGGGGTCCCTTTACCTTTACCCCAAGAACAGAGAGCTCAGATATTTTATAGCAATATACAGATGGGCATATTTTGCAGGTATTTTAACTGTCTGGAAAACATCTTATTCTGCATATTTGGGGAATGGAAGCTGTATGGAAAGGTGGGATACAAATTAATGAAGAAATGTCTCCAGATGGATGCTACAGTTGAGCTTCCAGTGGCTCTGCAAGTTTGCCGCTGCACATCTTAAAAAACAACAAAAGTTAAGCGAAGCCTCTTAGCAGCAGAGCTTACCTTGTAGTGGAACTAGGATTTTGTACTTTGCTGGTACAATTCCTCCCCACGCTCACAGTGTGGGATAATGCCCATCTGTATCTCCCAGGATGCATTGCTTAAATGTATTTACTTTAACAGAAAAAGGGGAATGCAGGCAGCATGTAGCAACTGCGTGCCTCAGTCCTATTTGAGTTTTATTACCTAGCATATCCCAAATAAAGATGCCGTGTCTTAAGACTACTCCATGATTGCAGTTGGTCTTTAAGTTAACATCTTACATTAAAAACCTGACAGTAGTACCAAATGATCGAAGGCTTTTCACCAAAGCCAGACTAAACGTCTTTCCTTCTGCAGTGTTGGATGGCAGGTTGAGAGGAGTTCCCTACCAGGACAGACTTTGCTCGTGTGCTCAAGACATCGATTCCATAAACGTATTTTGTTGCACTGTGCAAAATATGAGCAAGCCAGGGCTGAACTGATATTACCCTTGCTGTTACCCTTCCCGGGGAAAATCAGAGGCTCACTATGTCAGGTTCCTATTGGAAGACCGGACAAATGCTAGAACATTAGCAGTGGCCAAGTTTTTATCGGTGGTTGCAAGAACCAATGATCCCTATATGAGGAACGGCTAAGGGAGCTGGGCATGTTTAGCCTGGAGAAGAGGAGGTTAAGGGGTGATATGATAGCCATGTTCAAATATATAAAGGGATGTCACATAGAGAAGGGAGAAAGGTTGTTTTCTGCTGCTCCAGAGAAGCGGACACGGAGCAATGGATCCAAACTACAAGAAGGAAGATTCCACCTAAACATTAGGAAGAACTTCCTGACATTAAGAGCTGTTCGACAGTGGAATTTGCTGCCAAGGAGTGTGGTGGAGTCTCCTTCTTTGGAGGTCTTTAAGCAGAGGCTTGACAACCATATGTCAGGAGTGCTCTGATGGTGTTTCCTGCTTGGCAGGGGGTTGGACTCGATGGCCCTTGTGGTCTCTTCCAACTCTATGATTCTATGATTCTATGATTCTGAATGAAATGCTTATTTAACCCGCAGGTAGGCTGTATGAATTGTGTATTGCTTTGTAACGATTTGTTGGGTCTCTGGACTGTAATAGAGGTTGATGATGATTGCAGTTGGTACCTTTCCCACATAACTCTACAGGCACCTGGCATGGAAGATTCACAGTGACATTGCTAGGAAACCAACACGCCTTGCTTTCCAGGTCGCAACCACTAGGCTGATGACTTGTTGTTTGACAAGAGACTGGGCCAAAGGCTTCCACACGCAATGCTCCTTCTGAGCACACCATGTTAGCTAGTATGCTCTGCAACACAGCTTGGGAGTCATTGACCTGCATGAAAACATCTCACTTAGAAAGCCAAATCTATCCTCATTGTAAAGACACTGAGCAAGAACCGGCTCACTTGCACTCTTTATTTTTATTATGTACGACACTAGCTTACCATAAGGCAGAATTTGGCCTCTAGTGCATCTGGTAAGCTCCTAAATTGCATGGCTCTAGCTCGCATGGTAGCAGCATAAAAGATAAAGGCAATATCTGTTATAAGAGCTGAGGCTAAAAAGAAACTGGCATTAATATGGGGAGTTTTCTTCTTCATTTTGCAGAGTTCTCTGCCCCTAAAGGTAAAGGGACCCCTGACAGTTAGGTCCAGTTGTGAACGACTCTGGGGTTACGGCGCTCATCTCGCTTTATTGGCCGAGGGTGCCAGTGTACAGCTTCCAGGTCATGTGGCCAGCATGACTAAGCCTTCCAGCCAGAGTGGTACCTATTTATCTACTTGCACTCTGACGTGCTTTCAAACTGCTAGGTTCTCTGCCTCTACTCCTACACTAAGCCTCCAATAACGACTCCCCTGCCTCTTCTTATTTTGTAAAAGTAAGGCAACACCAACGCTCCCTTCTCTGCTGCTGTTTGCAAATAGAGCAAACTAATACAGTCGTACCTTGGAAGTCAAATGGAATCGGTTCCGGAAGTCTGTTCGACTTCCAAAATGTTTGGAAACCAAAGTGCAGCTTCCAATTGACTGCAGGAAGCTCCTCCAGTCAATCGGAAGCCGCGCCAGACATCCCGCTTCTGAAAACCATTCGAAAACCAGAATACTCATTTCCAGTTTTTGATTATTTGGGAGTTGAAACGTTCGGAAACTAAGCCGTTCATCAACCAAGGTACGGCTGTACAGGGTTCGGGGAGATTCTCTCCAGTAAACCATTTGCTGATGTTCAGAAGAATTGTTGTAACCTGCCCTGGGACCTTAGGGTGAAAGGCATGCAATAAATTGTAATTCTGGTGATTTGCTTCTAACAAATCAAACATAACTGAATTGTGAGATGAAAGAACATTTGCACTTGACTTGTGCCACTCTTTCCATGCCTTATCAGTGTGGTGAAATTAAGGTTCCCGAGTTTCAAAATTATGAAGGTTGGCTGTTTTCACACTTACACTGTTACGTAGAAGAAACTTAATTGGTTTGCATTTCGAATTTAACCTGAATTACTCTGTATATGGCTAAGTGCACAATGACCTCTGCCTTTCTTCTACTGCTCCAATCGGTAGTATTCCAAGATTTAATTTTGTGTTTGCCAGCAAAAAGCCCAGTCAACCTGCTTCTAACCCCTAACGTTGCCACCTTGCACTATGGTCCAGTAAATGCTTACAATCTAGGTATATATTTGGAGAAACCAAATTACCGTATTTTTCGCTCCATTGGATGCACTGGACCATTGGACGCACCGGACCGTAGGAGGGGGAGAACAGGGAATTTTTTTTTCTTGTTCTCCCCCTCTAAAACAAGGTGCGTTCAAGGTACATTCACCAGAGCTTGTGGGGCAGCGGTGGGGGGAAGCGCTGCTTTCCCCCACCGCCAGCCTCAAAGATCCCTGAAGCCTTTGGAGCGCAGCACCCCGCTGCCCTGCAGGGGCTTTGCGCGCAGCCATCCCCAAGCTAGAGCAGCGAGACGGAGCCCTCCGTCTCGCTGTTTTGGCTTGGGAACAGCCTTGCTAGCCTCTGCAGGACAGCAGGGTGAAGGCACCCCGCTGCCCTGGAGAGGCTGTGCACGCAGCCACCCCCAAGCTAGAACAGCAAGACGGAGCGCTCCGCAGTGCTCCGTCTTCCTGTTCTGGCTTTGGGCTTAGCGGCGCAGCCTGCATTCGCTCTATAGGACGCACACACATTTCCCCTTAATTTTTGGAGGGGAAAATGTGTGTCCTATAGAACGAAAAACACGGTATAAATACAAGAGGGCAATACTGCCCATTCAGTTGAAACCCCTCTGGTCACAAATTAAAACGAAGAAGGAACATTGCTGCCACCTTCTGGATGCAGTGCAAATTGAGCTTTCGGATTTCCTTTTGTAGGGCTAGCAGCTTAATTGAACCAAAGGATGAACATCTAGGCTTGTGTTTCTGAAATTGTGTTGCACAGTGCACTAGTGCATCACAAGAGGGTTTGAACTGCACTCAAAACACTTTCGGTCAAAACAGAGAAGCCCCTTGGCACACTGAACAGCCTTTCACTCTGTCAATGTATGGAGAATGCCATCACCTTAAGGGAAGAAGTAAATTTGCACTGGGATTTCTCAATACAATCAGTGCTACAGCTCCCAAGTGCAAAGGAATCTGAAGAAGCAGCATTGCGCAGAAAAACTCATTCCAAACCTTGAGCCTTACTGAGTGTGAGATACTAAGTGATATTAGCTGAATGCACTTGCAATGAAGACAATTTCCTATTGCTCTGGGGACCTTTTTCTTTTATTCTTACACTGAAATAGATAGTGGTGCCTTGGTTCTCAAATTTAATCTGTTCCAGGAGTCCGTCCGACTCCCAAAATGGTTCAAAAACCAAGGTGCGGCTTCTGATTGGCTGCAGGAGCTTCCTGCACTCAATTGGAAGCCGCAAAAGTCGTGTCGGACATTCGGCTTCCAAAAAAGTTCGCAAGCCGGAACACTCACTTCTGGATTTTGCGACGTTCAGGAGCCAATTTGTTTGGGAGCCAAGCCGTTTGACTACCAAGGTACCACTGTATACCTACTTCAGCGTAAGAATAAAGAGTGACTCCAATTTTAAATACGGGTGGGTAGAGAGAAAAACGGTGCCCCTCTGGTATTAAACATTTGCAAAATACTGATCTCAACAGATGGATTTTTCAACAAAAAGATGGGTAGCATGGCATCTTCTTAAACTCAGAGGATCATATCAAATATTGCACAAATTAGAATTATCCTTCCTTCCTTCTTGCAGCCCCCTGAAATCTGTTCCAGGGGGTCTCCCCAACTCTTTGGAGAATATGGGGGGGGGGGAGAGCTGGAGGAGAGGAAGGGGAAGTCCTCTTGCACTAGCAAAATCTGTTCCAAGTATTGATGCAACACAAATGAGAATGGACTGTCCCTGAAAGCATGAGAGAGAGGGGTGTAATATAAATCTTGTAAAGAAACCAGCATTTTAAAAAGAAGTACACATTATTAATACAGGGTTCTATTACAGTTAAATACAAAGCGACTGCAAGGAAATATGTTTCGGGGTTGTCCTTGTTGACGGAACTTTTGAAGCAGGTTTGTAAATCGACATTCACAAGGCCGCCTGTGGCAAGTAAGATTCCCCTGTAATCGACCAAGCAAAGGAACTTGCATAAACTGGAGAGTTTGTTCCTTCCCTCTCACTCCAAACTTTAATGTACCACACATTATTATTAATTTAAATAGGCATCTGCAGACAGGCAAACTGTTATTGTTTTGTGGACTTTTAAAGGCTTCTCCAAACAGGAAATATGGTTTATCTTGCCATAGATGCTAGCGTCCTCCTCTAGCATTTTCTTAATTCAGTATCATCTTATCAATTCCTTCCTGGCGTAAGTCGGCGGCTTTGTAGATCATCCCTCTAAAGCTCTGGAGGCTGACTCAAGTGATGTAAAGTTGGCAAGAGACAGAGTGCAACCACCGATACAGAGTCCGCTAGCTGTAATACCCTGTGCGATCTGCCATTTCTGTTCAGTAACACTTATTCTCATGAACCTGTCGCTATGGCAAACTGGTGAAGTGTGGTTAGTCAAGAGCAAGGAGAATCTCATGCTTAGTGTATGGCAACGCATGCCCAAACCAAATGTATAGCGACTTTGAACTTTCATTTAGTGCAGCCTTTTCCAAACTTGGGTCTCCACCTGTTTTTGGACCACAATTCCCATCATCCCTGACCACTGGGTCCTGCTAGCGAGGCATGATGGGAGTTGTAGTCCAAAAACAAGGGGAGACCCAAGTTTGGGACAAGCATGGAAAAACCTCTCTTCTATAGCAGGCACTATCTGCCAATCACAACTCACCTGTTCATACATCCTAATCCTTAAACGAAAGGGCATGCATTTATGTAGAATGGCTGGCTTCTTGGGTCATCCGTGGAGAGCGCAGGGGTGGGCAACCTTTGGCCCGTCAGGTGTTGCTGGACCACAACTCCCATCAGCCCTGACCATTGACCATGTTACTTGGGGTTGATGGGAGTTGAGAGTTTAACAAAGTCAGGAAGGCAACAGGTATTCCACCCTGGCGGTTAAGTCTTTTTCTAGCTTGGTAAGGAGCTGTTGGCGCTGTGGGTTAAACCACAGAGCCTAGGACTTGCCGATCAGAAGGTTGGCGGTTCAAATCCCCGTGACGGGGTGAGCTCCCGTTGCTCGGTCCCTGCTCCTGCCCACCTAGCAGTTTGAAAGCACGTCAAAGTGCAAGTAGATAAATAGGTACCGCTCTGGCGGGAAGGTAAACAGCGTTTCCTTGTGCTGCTCTGGTTCGCCAGAAGCGGTTTAGTCATGCTGGCCACATGACCTGGAAGCTGTACGCCGGCTCCCTCGGCCAATAAAGTGAGATGAGTGCCGCAACCCCAAAGTCGGCCACGACTGGACCTAATGGTCAGGGGTCCCTTTACATTTACGGAGCTGTTGATCAGTGAATTTTTATTAAAAAATGTATTAAGAATTCCAAATTCAGACGTTGGGAGGTCCCCTGGAAATGCCAATCAGAACCACTGTTACAGTGATGAGCTAGATGGAGCAGTGGTGTGATCCAGTCCATGGAACCTCATCAATGGCAATGGGTAGGATGAAGGCCATATGACACTGGAGTAAAATTAGAGCAAGACTAGGGAAATGTAGCCCTTGGGACTCTGCAGAGGCCTAGCCTAGCCATACTTTGCACCCTCCTTGAACCTTCTCATCTGGCTGCAAAGTTTTCCTTGAATTCTGATACTTCTTGCTGGGCTGGTTGGGGGATGGCGTGTCGAAACTGGTGAAACAAAGGTGAAATTTACATTTGTTGTGCTTCCTGTTTTTGCCTTTGCTGGCAATGTGGACCCCTAAAAGTTGCCCAGGAGGAAAGGAGTGTTCTTTGGGATGAAAAAGTCTCCCCACCCTAGAAACAGAGAATGGGTCAGTTGCTACTGAACCACGACTTAAAGAGCTAACTCAGAACCCCTGGAGATGTCAACCTCTGAATGAGAACTATGGGGCAAGTTTGCACAGCCCACTTCAACATTTAAGTTTCACTTAAAATTGGATCTAACTCCTTTGAATTCTTCGGTGAAGACTGGGGAAGGATCGTGGTTTTACCTTGGGAGGCAGAGTTGCTGGAACTCTTCTAGGAAGAATGATGAGCTGACAATCTTGGTCCAAAGAACAAGAGGAAACTATATGCAAGCTTTGATTTCCCCCCCCCCTTTTTTCTTGCTAAGTGAAGAAATTGTCAACTGATGTCTGCCTGCTATCTCTTTACCATGTGTGTGTGTTTTAGAAGGATCGGTTCTACCCACAAGCCTGGCGTTGTATCCCTGCTTGAATTAACTCATACAGTGCTACCTCGGGTTACATACGCTTCAGGTTACAGACTCCACTAACCCAGAAATAGTGCTTCAGTTTAAGAACTTTGCTTCAGGATGAGAACAAAAATTGTGCTCCAGCAGCGCGGCAGCAGCAGGAGGCCCCATTAGCTAAAGTGGTGCTTCAGGTTAAGAACAGTCTCAGGTTAAGAACGGACCTCCGGAACAAATTAAGTTCTTAACCCGAGGTGCCACTGTACTGCTACCAAGGCATTTGCTAAGACACAGCAACAGAATTTTAAAAAAACAAGCAGAGTAGGGGAATCGCAACGGAAACAAAGAGGTAATTGCTTGCACTACTACAATACCTTACCGTCTCATTTTACATTCATAAAACTTGCCAGGACGGCGTTCTCCTGCACAGCTTTACAAAGCAAGCTACAATGTCAAGCATCACCTAATGGGCAGACTGTGACGCTTTTTATCCACTCTGGAAAGCTCATAATCCTACTAGTGGCCGCGACCTTTTATTTTTAAGATTTCCTCATGCACTAGCCAAGGATACACACATATAAACTTCTATCAAGCTCTTCCTGAAGTGTGAAGTAGATATAGGCACCAGGCCACCTAGTATTCTTCTTGGCTAAACAGAGATTTGAACCAGCCTTGGCTCTACCACTGAGCGGTAAGATTCTATTTGTGGTGTTCTAAAGTCCTAAGATGTTTTATGAGGCAAATTAAAAATAAAAATCTAGAGCATGAATCTACACTAACCTGGTTGCTCTTCTTTTTCTTCAGAGAATGAGTAGAAGGTAAAGAAGAAGATAACAGCTGCAAAAGTAAGTGACACTGAAATGAAAAGACTGGACCCTACTACAGAGAGGTCCAGGGGAGCCCACATAACAGAACATGTGTGCTTTCCTGTGTGATATTTATAGATGCTGTGTTAGGCCTCTAGACAGCTGCCTTTGCCGTTCCTCACCCTTATTGGTGGATATTAAAGTCATGACCTTTCATTGAAAATGTCCCAGTCATGTTGTCATGCAACTGTAAGGTTCGGATTCACCCTTTCAAGATTACTTATTTTACATCAGGAATGTATTTTACATGTCGCTGTGGCTGCGCATAATAGAATAAACAGACTCCCCAAAATATAATGAATTTATATAAGGGGGGGAAATATGAGTTCAAGATCTGTAAGCACTGTGAGCCAAAACTTGCACCAAGGAGAAATAAAATTAACCTGCAGTATAGATATAACTTGGCCTTGATGATAGAAAACCCTGCCCCACCCAAAAATCCCAAAAAGGACAATACCCAATTAACTATATGATGAAGATGACATGTCAAGGAGAAGGTTGAATGCATGCGTATCATAGAGAATATCTTCCTTGCTGTAAATGCCTTATATGAAAAATTGTGAAACTCTGGGACAGCAACCTCATTCTCCTCAAACCACATACAAAGAAAGCTCCACTGAGAAGTTTTCCCCCTTCTCCAACCACCCTCCTCCTCCTGAACACACACACGCCATCATAAATGCTCTGACAAATTCACATCCTGTTTTCAATGGCTCACTCAGCATTGTAAAAAAAACACACACACACTGTATCATTACTTTCTGCCCAACAGAGGCAGTGATGGCTACAAGATCAATCTTAGACCCTGAAAAGCGTGTTGAATAATGGAGCTTACTCCTAGGTACCTGGAGCAGGATTGCAAACTTTGATGACTTTCAAAAAAAGGATCAGACAATTTCCAAAGGGAAGGACTTTCAATGGGGAAGATATTCCTTGGGGAAGCGCCCATAATTCTGTGGTAGAACACATGCTTTGAAAGCAAAATGCAACGCTGGGGAAAAGGCTTGCCTAGAATTCTGAAAAGCTGTTGCATGGAGAACCGCTGGCCCTGCCAATGTTGCTGGACCCGCCACGCCCAACCAAAGGCCATGGTGGCTGGGGCTGATGGGATTTGGAGTCCGACAACATCGAGAGGGCAACAGGTTCCTCACCCTTATGGTACACAACACTGAATGTGATGTACCAATAACCCTATGTTCCAAACAAGCACTAGCTACTACGGCAAGCTGCAGCCTCCATGCTCAAAGTCTGCAAGCCTGAGTAAAAGATGCAACAGGGTACCATTATGCTGCTTTCCTTTGTGTCTTGCTTGCAAAAATCTATTCTACCCAGAAAGTTGTCAGTACCAGTTTTCAACTATGATGAGAAACCCCCTACCAGCCCTTGGAAGACAACCCAGCCCCTGCCTCACCAAACATCCAGCACACATCTATTCAGATGCTCCCCCCTCAAAAAAACACCCCCACTGTTATTCTGGAGCAGAACCACAAGCTACCACCAGAAGCGCATTAATACAATACAGACGTACACATACATACTTGCAAGTACGTACACACAAATATATACATGCATTGTTGTTGTTTAGTTGTGTCCGACTCTTCGTGACCTCATGGACCAGAGCATGCCAGGCATTGTCTTTGTCCATGGAGTTTTCTTGGCAGGGATACTAGAGTGGCTTGTCTGCTCCAATATACATGCATAAAGGTAAAGGGACCCCTGACCATTAGGTCCAGTCGTGGCCAACTCTGGGGTTGCAGCGCTCATCTCGCTTTATTGGCCGAGGGAGCCGGCGTACAGCTGTTTTTATATACAGTGGTGCCTCGCAAGACGAAATTAATTCGTTCCGCGAATTTTTTCGTCTAGCGAATTTTTCGTCTTGCGAAGCACGAAATCCCATAGGAATGCATTGAAAATCAATTAATGTGTTCCTATGGTCAAAAAAAGTCCAAACAAAGCCAAATTTCGTACAACAAGAGTTTATTAAGTGCTCTTTAAAGTCACACATACTGTAAAGAGCATTTCAAAATTCAAACCCAGAATTTTTTTTAAAAAAACAGCAGAGTGGCCCAATGGTCACAGAAAATCATAAAAATGCAGGGGGAAAAAACAAGCTTCCAGATTCTTGCAAACCCCTCCCCAACACCAAGTCCTTGAATTCCAAACACCCCAACCCAAAATCCAAAACCCCCCCAAAAAGTTTTAAAAGCTTAACTTACCAAATGGCTGTAAAAGAAGTTTTGGAAAAGCTTCAAAAATCACCAAAGTCTTTAAAAACCTCAAAAAAGGCTACTATGTACACTGCGTTCTATGAGTTGCTCCTGGAAGTCAAGTCGCAACTGTATTAACGGTGTTAAGAAAAAGGAAACAAACTTGCAAGACGTTTTCGTCTTGCAAAGCAAGCCCATAGGGAAATTCGTCTTGCGAAGCAGCTCAAAAAACGGAAAACCCTTTCGTCTAGCGAGTTTTCCGTCTTGCGAGGCATTCGTCTTGCGGGGCACCACTGTATGTTGGAAGCCGCCCAGAGTAGCAACCCAGTTAGATGTCTGGGGAATAATAACAATAATAATAATAGTCTAAAGGTAAAGGGACCCCAGACCATTAGGTCCAGTCGTGGCTGACTCTGGGGTTGTGGTGCTCATCTCGCTTTATTGGCCGAGGGAGCCGGCGTACAGCTTCCGTGTCATGTGGCCAGCATGACTAAGCCGCTTCTGGCGAACCAGAGCAGCACACGGAAACGCCGTTTACCTTCCCGCCGGAGCGGTACCTATTTATCTCCTTGCACTTTGACGTGCTTTTGAACTGCTAGGTTGGCAGGAGCAGGGACCGAGCAACGGGAGCTCACCCTGTCGCGGGGATTCGAACCGCCAACCTTCTGATCGGCAAGTCCTAGGCTCTGTGGTTTAACCCACAGCACCACCCGCGTCCCATATACATGCATACATACTTGCAATTAGATAAACATACAGGGATACAAACATGAAAATATATAAAGAGACACGTGCACAGTTGCATATGCATAGCCAGGATTTTTTTTGGGGGGGGGGGCAGACTTTGGTTAGAATCTCAGATTTGCATTGATTTTGATTGCCCACCCCTTGGCAACGGCCATGCATATGCACAGATACTTGCAAATACATACACGCACGCTTACATATTTGCAACTCTATACACATACTTGCAAATATATACATATACCCGGTACACACATTCATGTTTACATACGTTCTTCCAAATATATATACAGTACATATACACCCACCCCGCATGCATATGCATGCAACCTCCTTTGCTAAACTACCGGCAATCCCTCCCTCCCCCCCGCAGCACGTGCGCACGCGCAACCCTCCTCCTCCGCCTCCTTCCTACCAATTCCCTTCCGAAGCCTCTGCGCGCGCGTGGGTGTGTTCCTTCCCCCCCCCGCCCCCTTCTGAGCCAACGTTCTCTCCTCCTCCTCCTCCTCCGCCGCCTCCGAGTCGTCGTCTGCTTCTTCTTCTTCTTCCCCCGGAAGTGGGAGGGGCGGAAAAGGGCGGGGAGAGCGAGCAAAACGGGAGAGGGGCATTTCCGCTTCCGGTTTGCCTGGACGTGTTCCCGCCTCTTCGAATCCGGTCGGGGAGAAAAGAAAAAAAAAAGAAAGAGTGAGAGAAAGAGAAAAAAGCCCGGAGCGCTTGGAAGAGGAGGTGGCGGCGGCGGCGGAAACAAAGAGCCTTTCGCCTCAGCTGGCTCCGTCTCGGCCGCTGACTTCGCTTCTGGTAAACTGGTTGAGGGAGGGAGGGAGGAAGAGTCAGGGGTTGGTAGTTATGGCAACTGCCCTACTACCCCCCCCACACACACCGTCGGGGTCCCCCACCTTTTCTCCCCCCCTCCCCGCCCAGACCTCTAAGGCCTGGTCCGCCTCCCTCACGGAGCCCGCCTTCTCCTCGCTTTCTTTTGAACCCGGGAAGAAGCTGGGAGAGAGGGAAGCGTGGCTGGCCGAAGAGGCGGGCGGGCGGGCGGGAAAGTGCCCTGTTCAAACCTCGCCTTGGACAGCGCTTGAAAGGGGGCGGGGGGAGTTCGCTGCTGGCTGGCGCTCTTGTGGTGGTGGTGGTTGACGTTGCTGCTGCGAAAAGTGCGTCTGTTTGCAAGTACAGCGGTACCTCGGGTTACGGACGCTGCAGGTTACATACGCTTCAGGTTACAGACTCTGCTAACCCAGAAATAGTACCTCGGGTTAAGAACTTTACCTTAGGATGAGAACAGAAATCGTGCTCTGGTGGTGCGGCGGCAGCGGGAGGCCCTGCCAACAACCTATTCCAAAGGTTTTCAACCTTTTTGAGTCCACGGCTTCCTTGACCAACTACAGTGGTACCTCGGGTTACATACGCTTCAGGTTACATACGCTTCAGGTTTCAGACTCCGCTAACCCAGAAATAGTACCTCGGGTTAAGAACTTTGCTTCAGGATGAGAACAGAAATCGTGCTCCGGCGGTGCGGCGGCAGCGGGAGGCCCTATTAGCTAAAGTGGTACCTCAGGTTAAGAACAGTTTCAGGTTTAGAATGGACCTTCAGAACGAATTAAGTACTTAACCCGAGGTACCACTGTACTGTAAAGGCTAACTCTTACCCAATTAAGTGCAAGCCGCTTAAATGCAGTTTAAATAATAATAACTGGTTATTTATACCCTGCCCATCTGGCTGGGTTTCCCTAGCTGCTCTGGACGGCACCCAACAGAATATTAAAAACATGACAAAACATCAAACGTTAAAAGCTTCCCTAAACAGAGCTGCCTTCAGATGTCTTCTAAAAGACAGGTAGTTGTTTCTTTCCTTGACATCTGATGGGAGGGCGCTCCACAGGGCAGGTGCCACTACCGAGAAGGCCCTCTGAATCAAACTTCTCCCCTTTCCATCAAAGGAGAGCTGAACTGACTTACTGAAATCTCTTGCTTTAGGAATCTCTGGGAAAGGAGGAAGACCGCCGGGGCCGCTGGGCAGGATCAAGGTATGGAGAGAAGGCTACGTTATTACAGCTATGTACATTTGTGTTTGCACTGTGAAGCCCAGATGGAAGGCGGTATTTAAATTTAATGCATCGTGGTGAGAATATATTCTGTGTGGCTTGACAAGAGGTAACCTACCCGTGTGAAGAATTATCGTATGTGCTTAACAGCTGAAGTAAGGATTTTGACAGCTGCCATCCCCTCCCTCCCCACCTGTTGGATTGTGCTGTGATGAGCCATTGAATTGAATTTCCTCTTCAAGTCAACTGCTAAAAGTAAAGGAGATCTGCTGAAGTTGCAAGAGAAAAACCTTGGCTTTTCCGTGTGGGGTGGTTGGGAGGGGAGAGCGTATGAGTGTTCAGGTAAGAGATGAGGGGTGCAGCTCATCACTACCCGGCTCGCTTCGTACTACATTTTATTTTAATTATTATATTTCTATGACACCTTTCACTCACACGAGTCACAAAGCAGCTTACAAACAATAAATAACAAAAGCATAATAGGAGATAACAAAGTTTGACTTCATAGTCACCGCTGCTGTGTCCCTTGAATCTATTGTGGAAACGTAACTGCATTTTATTTATTTAGCAGGATTTATGTTCTGCATAATTCTCAAAATTTCTTTGGTGATTTACATAAAAATGAATTCTGTATGATAGCGTAGGAAAAGTAATCTGCTGTGTCTTCCCTCTGCAAACAGTTTTTCCACCTTTGCCGTCTTTGGTGGCTGTGTTGTTTTGACTGGAATTGACAGACGCAAAGAAAACATTCAACTTAGATTTCTCTTATCAAAATTGCAAGAATTCTCTTAGCTAAAGAGTGGTAAAATGGCCTTGTGAGAACAGGAGGGGGAAGTTAGAGGTTAGGAGATAAAGCACCCGATCATATATGTAATGCAGAGCTTTCCAAACTTTTCATGTTGGTGACACACTTTTTAGACATGCATCGTTTTGTGACAGTAATTCAGTTTTACTAGCAAACTGGAGGTTAAACTAACCCCTTTCAGCCCTAGGAGAAGTTTAGGGAGCATTTGTGGGACACACTGCAGCCTACACACTAATGTGTCATGACACACAGTTTGGAAAGCTCTGATATAATGTTTTGAAACATTGTCTCCAGTGCAGTTTAGTAGTTCATTTAATTGCAAAATCATGGTAATACAGGACAATTAGTTGGGTGACCACACCCTGAAAAACTAGTTCCACTACCAACTTTTAGGTAGTGGAAAAGGATAGTGTGGAATATTTAGTTTCTTAATGATGCAGTGAGTATAAAGATGTATTTCAATCACTGGCGGAGGAAGAGGAGTGGGGGGGGGAGCGCACCACCCCCTGCAGCATGATCCCGATGGGGTGCCATTGCGGCTCCCCCCCCCCCCGGGCGCCACGTCCCCACCTGCTCTCTGCCCCTCGGTGCTGGAGCATGAAGCTCCACCACTGATTTCAATTGTACATCAGAGTATGTGGCCTTTGACTTGTTAGAATGGTCAGAGGAGAAGGGTTCTGAACTGTAACACGCAGCTATGAACATTTGCAAGTTGGTGATATGCATTAATAGTGATGTTAAATTCTCGAGAATATTGTTTTGGAGAATATTCTCAAGAATATTCTCCAAAAGATTATTCTCCAGAATTTAACATCACTATGCATGAACATAACACTAATATGACTGCACCCTTGTTTAATGAGAATAAAACTGCATTATTAATCTTGTTTACCTGAGAATAAACCCCATTGAAATCAATAGGACTTACTTCTGAGTAGACATGGTAATGAAAGAGCTGAAACATTGTATTCTTGATTTCTGAAGAGCAGAAACAGCAATATTTAAAAACTTTTTATTTCTCTTTCACTGTTAAAGTATGTATATTTTTTTCCATACAATTTGTGATTACAGTGCTTTGTTCTAGACTTCACAACTCTTTTCCGAACTTTTTTACTCAAGAAATTGGGTATTTGTACTAGACAAACAATCCATGGGGTTTGGTCTAAATCCTTAATACGTTATACATCTTGCTCTTTTCAGGCACTTGAAACTTCTATCATATGAGTCAGTTATGTGAGCAGTTCAGGAATGGGTGAGTCTGTGCATGTTATACCAGCCCATTTTGTCTTGCACCCTTTATCATTATAAAACCTACATCAAATGAAACTCCTCAATAGAATCTCCATGTCTTTTTAGACACTTTCAGACCTACCTAACAGCCCAGTCTGGAGAAATCCTGTGGTGATATGCAGGAATTACACATTAGGATTTTACCCAGTTTATGCTCCTGCTTGAGCTTTAGGATCTGTCTCACTCTAGTTTTGTAACCAGCAGCTTCCTCAACCTTGCTGTGGCATGCTTAATATCACCTTGCTTCTTAGGGGGTTGCTCTACATACTATGTGCTTGCTTTGTGTCCTGTGTGCATTTTTGGTTCCCTGCAAACATATGCTGGCCATCTATACTAGTAAATGAGCAGGTGCAGTGGTAGTGAGAGGTTTCTGGCAAGTTGGAGAAGATCACTTATTTTTCTCCATTTGGCAAACAGATGATTAGATTTTAGCCGTTGCAAGGTTATGCGAGAGAGAGGGGTTATTTTTATGTAGCTCGAGGCTGCTGCTTATAATCTGAACGTACTGAAATGCTACCTACCGTCTCTCTTAAATTTAGCTTTGTGAAGAATGTAAATTGTACCTTTTGAGACGTGAGAGCTACTGTTTGTAGTACAGGTGTTGCTAACCTTTTTGGACCAGTGGGCACACCTTGAATTTTGTGAGAGTGCTGGGTGGCACCAGTCACAAAATAGGTGCCCTTGGGAGTGTGGCATACGATAAAATTAGGTAGCCATCCCTGACAACGTTATGCTTACCATAGGAATCCAGCTATGAGTCCTGACTGAGTGTCTGGGATACCAGTTAAAACCTAATTTGTGGACACCAGGTTGACAATCCCTGTTGTAGTATATATGATTGTTCAAGGTGTTTGCCAAGTTACCTTGATTTCTGTATGAAGCTTGTTACAAGTGTGAAAAAAGTTCATGCATGGTCTCTTTCTGGTGTTTTCCTTTCTTGGGGTTTATATTTGCTTCTTTAGCATTTGTTATTTCACTGGTATGTAGTCTACGGGGAATTTCTCCTGCCGAAGTCCCAGCTGCGCCACCTGGAAATTCCTGTTTGCTTAACAGAAGCGAAAACCTCTCTTGGATTGCGTACACTTTCTTTCTTCCTGAGAATCATACACTAAGGAGCTTTTCCCTTTCAGATGAAACTGCCGATTGTATGAAGATGGAGGCTGGAGACTATGGGTTAGCTAATCACACTTCTGTGTTCAAGACTCTTCCTCTACAGCAGAACGCTCTCTCAGGAGATCAGCTTCCATTGTCTGGCAACAAGGTTTGAGAATGAGCTGCTTTTATTTCTTAGCTGTATTTTTTTTTTTTACTGTATTTTTGCTCCAAAAGTAATGAGGCTAATTTTTGCTCTTTGAATTATAACACTTGGCTGCAACCTCAACTTCTCAATGTTGATTGGTTGGTTGGAAGTGTTGCAATCTACTGGCTGCTGGAATGGGGGTGGCGTTCCATTGTGGTGAAAGCCCAATCCCCACTCAAGTGGGCAGTAAGATACCACTGGCAAAATGTGGTGTTTGGATTGCTGGCTCCTTTTAGGATTGCTTTGCCTTTAACTTGGTTGATTTCAGTATATACCAGATAGAATGAAGTTGGGGACATATCCAGCTGTTCTAATGGAGCTTCAGATATTTATCTTCTACAAGTTTGTTGTTATTATTATTAAAGTATTATGCCACCTTTCATTCATAGATCTCAGGGCAGTTCACCGTGAGTGTGTAAAGATGAATTTGCATTCAGGACTACTGGGTTTATTATTTCATACTATTAAAGAAAGTAAAACTTCTTACTGTAAATTAGAACTAGACAGCCACATAATTACTAAGAGGGTTGGAAGGGCAGAAGTCATGTAGAGGTTTTTAAGGAGATAACAGAAATCACTGGGTTAAAGCTGACCAAAAGTCCGGAGGTAGCATTAGTTTCCATTTACGATGGGGTGGAAGGTTCACAGGCTATGAAGGACTTGCTCACAAATTTATTGACAGCTGCACGAGTTATTATAGCTAGGAAGTGGAAGGGGCAAGCAGAATATAAAATGGAAGAATGGTATAAAGAGATATGGGATATAGCTATTATAAATTAACATGTGCCTTAAAGTAAGGCAGGGAATATGCAGGAGAAATGATTTTGAGGAGATATGGAAGGGTGTGGACTTTGTACTGTTAAAACAGAAAGGGGTCAAACCATCGCAAGAGATGTTGCAATTTTGGGAGGTTGGATAGTTACAATGGAATGGTCTCGGTGATGGGGTGCACATTTTTATTCCTATTTATTTATGATTATTACTTTGTCAAAGAAAAAAGTCATGTGGAGAAAGAAGTTGAGGTTTATAATGTGTCACTACTGCATAATCCCCCTAAGCTTCAATGTGGGAAGGCTGAAGGCAAGCAAAAGGCATTATTATTAGTTGGCCATAGGTATGTGATTAGTTCTGCAGTGTTTCCAAACTTTGAATGCAGCATTGTATCCTACATGTGCCATTCTTTACATTTGCGTAATCTTTCTTTAGGATATTTTCAAGTTGCAAAATTCTAGAGGTTCTCCATATATTTCAGGTCTAGTTTCACTTATAACGTTGTAGCTAATGATAATAAGAGTTGCACAGTCCTTCTGTTACACACACACTTTCCCCAGATGTGATCCTTCCTTTGACTATATTCTGATTTTATGGCCTCTTTTGTGCAGTTTTCATCAAACAAGTTTGATCGTCTGGAGAGGCCTTTTACTTGTCCGACTGGAAATACTTCCTGCAGTTTCGGCTATTATTCAGGTAAGGCGAGGCTGACTTGGGTTCATTGAAAAACCAATTCAAAGCTTTTAAAACATGCGCTGATTGTAACACTGCAGTGAAATTTCCTGCTGCCTTGCTCTAGTTTATGGTTGAGTCTAAACTTCTACTGTATAGAGGAATGCATTTGACCAAATGGATGCCTTATTTCTACTGAAATATTCCTTAAGAACATAAAGTGTCCTACTGGGTTCTTATCCAGGTCCATCTAACCCACCACCCTTTATTCTTAGGGTGGAAATCAGCCTTATGCTAAGTTGATTGCTCTGTCAGTGCAAGCATTTCTGCCTGCCAAACGGAAGACCTCCCTCCACATACTATACTGGGGGTTTTCTGTTTCACTGAATCCGATTCACAATGGCCAACTATATGCCCAAGGGTAGCCTACAAGCCAGACATTAGTACAGCAGCTCTCCCCCCCCTAGGGATGTGCCACAGTAACTGATATTCATACAGCCTTTGATACACAACCATCATAATGAGCAGCTACTTAAAGCTTGTTGTTGTTTAGTCGTTTAGTCGTGTCCGACTCTTCGTGACCCCATGGACCAGAGCACGCCAGGCACTTCTGTCCTCCACTGCCTCCCGCAGTTTGATCAAACTCATGCTGGTAGCTTCAAGAACACCATCCAACCATCTCATCCTCTGTCGTCCCCTTCTCCTTGTGCCCTCCATCTTTCCCAACATCAGGGTCTTTTCCAGGGAGTCTTCTCTTCTCATGAGGTGGCCAAAGTATTGGAGCCTCAGCTTCAGGATCTGTCCTTCTAGTGAGCACTCAGGGCTGATTTCCTTAAGAATGGATACGTTTGATCTTCTTGCAGTCCATGGGACTCTCAAGAGTCTCCTCCAGCACCAGAATTCAAAAGCATCAATTCTTCGGCGATCAGCTTAGCCTTCATTAATTTGGCTAACACCTCCATCATCATCATCATCATCATTATTATTATTATTATTATTATTATTATTATTATTATTATTATTATTAATTTCTACCCTGCCCATCTGGCTGGGTTTCCCCAGCCACTCTGGGTGGCTCGCAACAAAATTAAAAGCATAATAAAGCATCAAACATTAAAAACGTCCCTAAACAGGGCTGCCTTCAGATGTCTTCTAAAAGTCAGATAGTTTATTTCCTGGACGTCTGATGGGAGGGCGTTCCACAGGGCGGGCGCCACTACTGAGAAGGCCCTCTGTCTGGTTCCCTGTAACCTCACTTCTCACTTTAAAGCTGTCCAAGTTCCCTTCTATTCGCTGGATGCTTCTTGATTTAGTTTAGTGTCTTGCAGTGAGCATGTTAAATTATAGGACCCTGTTCTGTATTCTTGGGGCCCAGTCTTATCCAGAGCAGACTGTGGTCCAGAGGCCATGTTCATTTTGCAACGCAGACTAAACTTGGGCTCCGTGATAAAAGTTGATGTTACCAGCAATAAAGAGTTAACAGTTACCGAGTACATGTGTGTTGCTGTACTTTACGTGTATGCATAACACACTACAAACATGATGCATTTTCTCTCACTTTGATTTTTCTGCGTAATATTAAACTGTGAAATGCTTTTGTTTTTGAAATGTATGAGTAAACCTGGGAAGACCTTTTACTACATTTTTGCTTATAGTTCAGTACAGTCTGGAATATGGGCTGCTAGGTGACCAGACCTGGGTTAACCAGTGATCTCCTCTTGAGTACCTGTTAATTGGGATTATGTTGCCGAAAATCAAGCTGGTACTCTTAAAAGAACAGGCTGCGGTTCACAACCTGAGCAACTAGCTTGCTAAATAGTGAGGCAGGCTTGTTGCAGTTTTACCGGTGGAATCTCATTTGAAACTTCTATAGCCTTTTTAGTTCCTTGATACTATCTAGGGAGATGCAAGTACATTCATGGGACTCCTCTGAAGCCCTGTCATGCTTGATACAATTAGGTTGTTTGTAAGGGATAACTTGGGAGTGAATCGGTTGGCTTTTCATTTATTGTTCAATGCTTCTTTCTCACAGGACCTCCATCCCCTGAGAGGTATCAGGCAGCAGGAGTGCAAAGACCATTTGGAACAAGTGCTAATGGGCAGTGGAGGAATTGTGATTCTACTCTGGGTCCTGTTTTACAGAAGCCTAGAGCAAACCGCAGCGTATATTTTGATGCACGCAAAAGTCAAAGGTACATTTGGTTTCACTAGATTTTGTTCTGTATTCATAAAATTTAGCAGTGCATTGGGGGGGTAGTGTATGGAGTTTATATATTTTGATTTTCGTATTGTAAGCAGAAAACTGTGGGGTGGGAATTCTTAATGATAATGAAAGCCTGCTCCAGAATATTCCCCATCTGCTGGAAGAAGATGGTTTGTCACAGTGAGCCTGAAGTTATTCTCTTCGAGAGGAGGAGGAAAGCAGTGCTACCTTTTAACTTTTCCAAAGTATGAGGCAGGGTTGCTGTGGCTTTCTGCTTGGGTTTATGCAGCATGGAAAACAAAAATCTGAATAGCTTTATAGTACTGGCTTACTAATCGAATACCTTGAACTTTTTCTGCAGTGCGACATCAAATTCCTTTGCAGGGAAATCGAATCACCATTGCCATATTTCTGCATTTGAAAAATCCTTTCCAATTAAGTCTGTTACTAGTCCATCATGGAGTGCTCCATGTCGTCGGAGCTTACTAAGTCCCAAGAAATCCCAAAGGAGATCTATCAGCACCGCAGAAGAGGTAGGTGAAGGGAAAAAGGAGAGAGAATAAAGTTTCCTGTGTGTGCGGAGCCCTATGCTTTGACTTCTCGTGGGTTTTACAGATTTATCCCTCCCCTCCAATTGTTTTGTGCTGGGGGTGACATCTCTCATAGTGTTTGGCTTAATTTCCCTGTTACCACAGAAGGGTTTGCTAGACATGCGCACGTCTTTGACTACGTTTGACTGATCTCTCTGATCTTGGGTTGTGGGGGAGATATGGGCCCAGACTAAGAGGAGTAGAAAAATCAGGGGTTGAGTAGACTAAGGGAAGTACTTGGGAAAGGAGTCATTGGAAAGGAAGGAATAGATAGATAAAGAAAGAGGGGAAGAGAACATGAGTAGGGAAGAAAGATAAATCTACAGATGTGAAGACGTGCCCTTAGACCAATTAGTAGGTGTGTCCAAACAAATAAGCCAAATCATACACTATCATGTTTTGCTGTTCGCAGTCTTGCAGTGCTGGGAAGAGGCATTTTATTCTTCTCTACGACCCTTTTCTTTGAAATCTTTAGAGCATCTGACCCTGATCTTTGGTTTCATCTTGCGTATTGGGGTTTGTGAATTTTGGAATTAAGCAGTGTATTAAATAATACATAAAAGGAATTTTGCCTCTCATGATGTGTGTCTTTGTCGCAGAGGCTTAAACCGTTAGGTTTTTTTGTTGGTTTTTTTTAAAAAAGTGAAAACCTTTGGTGCCAAGTAGATAAATATGTGGACCCTTTCTATACTACAGGATGTTGCATGTCTCTGCAGAGCCAGGATTGAACTATTTGGCTGGTTGAAATATGTGTGTTTATTTCTCCACAGACAGTTCGAGAGGAAGAAAAAGAGATTTACAGGCAGCTGATTCAAATGGTTACAGGGAAGAAATGCTCAGTCTCAAAGTCCTCTTCGTTGTTGTCTCTCAACCTGTGAGTCTCTGAAATACGCTGCTAGCTCATTATCTACCTCATGTTTTCAGTTTGTTGGTAGAAGCCCTGATCTTTTTTGTTTGTTTGTTTTCAGACCCAGATGCACAGTTTCCAATAAAAACCTTGTGAAGGAAGCTGAAAACCAGAGTAGGAAACCTTTTGAAGCTTATTGCCCCACCGCAGGCAACCAATCACCTGGTGTTCTCAGGACTCAGGAGCAACACTCTCACAAACCACTGCCACATCCAGTCCATAATTTCCCTTCACGTGTTACCTTTGAGGCCAAGGACACCAATACAGCAGCTCGGCAAAATAGTGTGTCGGCACTGGATGTGCATGCTGAAGGTGAAAACAATAGATAAGAATTAGACTCTTCTTCCTCCTGCTCAGCCCTTCTTAGTTTTTACTTTCTGAAGATCATTAGCAGATTGTTGTAACATATTTGTAAGATGGCCTATATGTTTCCTTGCAATCCATTCCCAATCTCGTTTACGTGGAAGTAATTTCCACATTCAGATGGCCTGCACTCAGGATTGCAACTAGTAATAATAATAATAATTTTTATTTATACCCCGCCCTCCCCAGCCAAGGCTGGGCTCAGGACGGCTAACAAGCAATCATAAAAACAAGTTGAATGAATACAACTTAAAAACAAGATTAAACTACAACATTAAAATATTGAAACATTAAAATATTAAAATGCAGCCTCATCACAGGAGGAGAAAGGAAAAAGAAAGAGGGGGAGGGAATCAAATTGGCTCAAGCCAAAGGCTAGGCGGAACAACTCTGTCTTACAGGCCCTGCGGAAAGAAATCAGATCCTGCAGGGCCCTGGTCTCATGAGGCAGAGCGTTCCACCAGGCCGGAGCCAGTGTTGAAAAGGCCCTGGCTCTGGTTGAAGCTAATCTAACTTCCTTAGGGCCCTGGACCACTAGGGTGTTGCTATTTATGGACCTTGAGGCTCTCCGTGGGGCATACCGGGAAAGGCGGTCCCGTAGGTACGAGGGTCCTAGGCCGTGAGGCAATTATTATTATTGTTATTATTATTATTATTGGTAATCTACAATCATGTAATAAACTGATAGCTAAACTGGAACCCACAAAACAAAATGGGAGGATCTGGATGGTATGGTTTTGTTTTAAAGAGGTGCATTCATAAAGATTAATATCTAGTATTGCTTGTTCTTCATTTAGGATCTGACTCTGTCATAATGCTCAATGGCCAAGACTTCAAATCTCCAGCACCAAGGTAAGTGTCTTCCTTGTGCGGACCACAGCTGAGAGCTCCCCTTGATGCAAAATAGAGGGATAAAGGTTCTAACAGAGAAAGTTGTGTTCAAGTCCTATTGAAATTGATAGGACAAGTTAGTTACATTCACCTTAGCAAGCTCCGTTAGTGGAAGCCCTGTGCAAGGACTTCCACTTGCACAGCAGGACTTCCCTCTCTCCTTCCTGCACCCCCATGACATGTGCCGGGGGCGGGGGGGGGTGTGTGTTCCGGGCAAACCCATGAAAGGCAATGATGGAGAAGACGTAGGATTTTTTGCCTGGCAAGCTAAAATGCTTGTACAGAGGGAATGTTCATCATAGGGTGAGGTTGAATTCCACTCAACACATTTATTGCCCAATGCGACTGTTACATTACTTTTGTCCGTTCTGGATTTGTGCCTGTCGGTTTAGCTTTCTATGTGTTTTGTCTTATCTAAATTTATTTTGCCAGTGGGTTTTAACTCTGTTATTAGATTGCTCAAATGACATCTTGTAGTAGTAGCTTGGCTACTCAGTGAAGATTCTGATCAGTCCACAGCTAAATCATGGCCCTTTTTGGGCAGAAATTTTGAGTTTCAGTCCAGCAAAGCATCTTGACCACTTTTTCTGATCTGCAACTATGATTTTCGTAAGGTTTTTTTTTTTGTTAGTTTGCTTTTCAACCTGTAACTTCACAATCACATTTCGTTTCTGCTTCCAGGCTGTGAAAGTTAGGAGGCAGGAAATTGCAGGGATCAGGGTATTTATAGATGCAGATACTGTGTGTATATAACATTTTAAATGCTACCACTTTGTATTAAAGAAGTATGTACAGCCAAGGACAATACTGTAGTAGTAAGGTAAAGGTAAAGGACCCCTGACAGTTAAGTCCAGTCGCGAACGACTCTGGGGTTGTGGCCTTCATCTTGCTTTACTGGCCGAGGGAGCCGACGTTTGTCCGCAGACAGTTTTTCCAGGTCATGTGGCCAGCATGACTAAGCCGCTTCTGGCAAAACCAGAGCAGTGCATGGAAACACTGTTTACCTTCCCGCCGGAGTGGTAGCTATTTACCTACTTGCACTTTGACGTGCATTCAAACTGCTAGGTTGGCAAGAGCTGGGGATTCGAACTGCCGAGCTTCTGATCGGCAAGCCCTAGGCTCAGTGGTTTAGACCAAAGCGTATCTAAAGCCATGGACGATAATGTAGTAGTAAAACACATCATAAAACAATACAAAAGCAGAGCACAGAAATTCTATATAATATGCTCTGTAGGTGGCAGTATGTGCCAAATGTATGTTAATGGGCAGGGAGTTCATGGGTGAACAAGTAGACTTACTCCCACAGAGTTAGAGAGTAATAATAATAAAAAAATAAATAATAATAATAATTAATAATAGTAATAGTAATAACAACAACAACAACAACAACAATAGTAATAATAATAATAATAATAATAATAATAATAATAATAATAATTTATTATTTATACCCCGCCCATCTGGCTGGGTTTCCCCAGCCACTCTGGGCAGCTTCCAACAAAACACTAAAATACAATAACCTATTAAACATTAAAAGCTTCCCTAAACAGGGCTGCCTTCAGATGTCTTCCAAAGGTTTGGTAGTTATTTTTCTCTTTGACATCTGGTGTGAGGGCGTTCCACAGGGCAGGTGCCACTACCGAGAAGGCCCTCTGCCTGTTTCCCTGTAACTTGGCTTCTCGCAGTGAGGGAACCACCAGAAGGCCCTCGGCGCTGGACCTCAGGCAGAACGATGGAGGTGGAGAAGCTCCTTCAGGTATACTGGACCGAGGCCGTTTAGGGCTTTAAAGGTCAGCACCAACACTGTGAATTGCACCCGGAAACGTACTGGGAGTGAGTATGTTTGTGAGAAGGAGAGAGCTTTCTGTCATTGCTGCTACTGGCTTCTTCTGTAGCCTGTTTGCAGTGCCATCTTGTGAGAGATCCCCAGCACTGCATCCCTGTCTGCACTTTATTAGGCAAGCCTCATGGTCCTTTCCAACCTTCTCACCCCTTGGGGCTCCTCAGTGTCCCTTTAAGTTGAAATTTCTCTTCATTTGATTGCAGCCTGTACAGCTGGACTGAGCAACCACCAATCTTTTTTGTCACTTTTCTTCCGAGGATGGCACTACTGTTTGGTGGAATTTCAGCTAAAATAACCACCTCAGAAGAACGGGGACTACTATTTGTCAGGTTAAAATTAATGGACGTCCCACCCTCTTTTATCCTGAAGACCTGCTTTTTGATATAAATTTTACGTAATTTTTTTTTTTTTGAAAAAGTTTATTTTAGGGTATCGTGAGGCCCATGTCTTCTGCCCACTAACCCATCAATCGGAATAAGGGATGCAAATGATGTTGTGGGAACAGGACTTGTCATGGTGCCCACATGTGCATGTCTTGACAACCCTGTGTGACTGCTCCCTTCCTTGAGCAATAGGAGCACATTTTTATTATGTTTGTAGGAAAGGTATATGTATGAACAACAACATATGTGTCTACACCTGTGTCACAGTTAAGAACAATGCTGTAATATAGGTTCCTTTCCAAAGAGGCACCATGGAATCCAAGATGCCTAGATTCTCCTGAAGACCCTAAACACAAAACTTACTTAAATATTTTTTTTTTATATATATAAATTTTTATTGATTTTCCAACATATATCAAAACACAACACAACTAACAGTACACAAACAAACAAACATACAAACACGTATAATTTCGTATCCTCTTTTTCTTAAACCTTGTTTCAACGACTTCCCCATGCCTCCCTTTTCTGCATCCCTGTTTTAAATTTTCCCAGCAACTCCTAATTTCAATTACTTATAATTCACTTTCTTTAATCCTTTTTCTCTTACCCAATTATTTGTCACTGCAATTCTGTTTTACATTACCCATAACATTTTAACACTCATTAATTTTACAACAGTTCTTAAGATAAATTTTAAATTTCTTCCAATCTTCTTCCACCGTCTCTTTCCCTTGGTCACGGATTCTGCCAGTCACAAAACTTACTTAAATAGAGCGTTGTCAGTAGACTGAGACATTGAAACTACGATATTGGGTTTAGGATTAAGGATGGGGTAAAATATTCACTCTTGCCACCCCATAGAAATGGAGGCATGAGAATATATGTTCTTTCTACTATTTGGGGCATGTTCATATGTCACACAGTGCTCTAAAACTAACTTTTTATATGTAAGAAAAGTCATAAAAATTATTTCAAGCTGTATAAACTTGATATCAAAAGGCAGGACTCCTGGATAAAGAAGGCAGGGCACCTGGCACTTTTGTAACAAATAGCCCCTCTATTCTTCTCAGCTATTTCCTCACAGAATAAGCATTCTCACCTTGTTGTATTCTTTTTCTTTCAGCACACCTTTCTTTGAGGCTGAATTGTGGATCAAAGAATTGTAAGTCATTTCGTATTTTTAATATTAATGATTGCGTTTGTTTCATATAGTCGTCATATCCAATATCTCCAAGAGTTTGCCTTCTCTTTAAGCACACAAGTTCCAGGCTGTTGTTGCTGCCTTCCCAACATGGATCAAAGCAGCCATGAGCTGTAGCAAGGACAATCAAATGTTGTTGAACTACGACTCTTATCAGCCCTGACCATTAGTCATGCTGGCTGGGGCTGATGGAAGCTGCTGTCAAAAAGCATGTGGAGATTGTCAGGTGGATACCCCTGAACTCCTATAGGAAACAGCTGTCAAAATTTTGGATTCCCCCTCCCCCCATTTTTTGCTAATGAAATACTTACCTAATACTGTGGATGCTCAGGTTGCGAACGTGATCCGTGCGGGAAGCATGTTTGCAACCCACAGCGTCCGCAACCCGCAGCGCCGTGTCTGCACACACACGGGTTGCGATTCGGCGCTTCTACACATGCGCAAAGCGCCGAAACCCAGAAGTAACCCATTCCAGTACTTCCGGTTTCGGCTCGGTGCACAACCCGAAATCACGCAACCCGAAGCATCTGTAACTCAAGGTATGACTGTAGCTTTCTCCCCCATGCTTCTTGTCAGTCAGTTTGGAAATGGTTTTATTATTGTTGAATGCAAGAGAGAAGCTGCTTTTCTAACCCCCTTCTAAACATCAGCATAGCTCTGGGGAGTAGCCAGGACTACCCCAAGAATAGCTTGCAGGCCTGGATTCATAGAGAATGCCAGGGTGCATTGATTAATTGACCGTTGCTAGCGGCAAGGAAATTTAGTTTTGGGAAAAGTCTGGTAGAATGTAAATCCCCAATGTTCAGCTGTAATATTTTAAAATATTTTTATTTAATTAAAACAAGAACAGTGGAACATGTGAACCAAAAGCAAAGAGAAACAACAAAACTTAATGCAAACTAAAATTAAACATACATAAAGCATAATTTTGATTTTTTTTTTTAATTTATATTCGCTGGGGGTAAATGCTGTTGATGTTGGGAGTAGTAACCTAACTTCACTTGAGACAAGAATAATTTTCATTTCACATTCTACCTGTTCATCTTGGTAATCCGTTTCTTACCAAAGCTGTCCTCAAAGAGAGAGAGAATAAAGCAGCAAGGGGCCTTCTGTGTAATCTGGTTGCGTAATTAAAATGTACATATCTTCATAAGGGGTAAAGATGAGTTTTTACATTTAAACCAGATGCTGGCAATAATGATACCCAAGGCCAATTTTTTCTCCTTGGCAAACACAGCTCAGTTCTCTCTTCATACAAAGGTGCAGGAAGGGGCTGGCGTGGCTATGCCAACAGGGACTTACCGGCATCCCAGTTTGGCAGTTGGAGTCAGTCTGACCCAGCCCTCTCCAACCTTCACCTCAAAGTGGCCCTGCCATAAAAATTGATCAGGAGCCTAAACAAATGGTCAGATTGATTACATTTGAAAGTGGCAATGATGCATACGTCCATTGCTGCTAATGCTGAATTCTGAAACTGCTGCATACAAAAAATGTTTCTAGAACCAGCGTATATGATTCCCGAGCCCGTGAGAGATGGCGACAGATAGAAGAGCAAAAAGCTTTGGCCTTGCAATTGCAGAAGCAGGTAAGATATTCAAATGCATTTTGTCTGTGTTTTAATAAACAATCTTGGTTTATTGAATGTTCCATCAGACTTACAAATGCTCTTCATACTAAATATTACAAAGAACAATAAAAAACAAAACTTGGTGCCTGCCCATAAATGGATTAAGGTTTTTTTTAACACATATCACAGTTGGGAAGGCTGCCTGGTTTCTCCAGTTACATGCCTGTTGTTTCTAGTGATAATAATCGCTGAAACACCTAAAAGGCTGTAAGTAAAGATGGCTGTTTCTCCCCCACCCAACTTTTATGACCTGTCTGTCTTGCTTTGAATTGCAAATTGATAAGCAAGTTATGGACCAAGACATGTTCAGAACCCTATTAAAGTCAAACAAAGTTTTTCTCCATAATATTTTCCACCGGTGAAGTTGGATTCTAAATTAAAATTGCATGGCTGAATCATACGTGCAATTATAAGATAGACACTGAAGTTGCAAAGTGAGATGCTGCTATCTTAGGGATGTGTCTTTCAGAGGCTGCAGAAACAGGAGTTTTTGGTACCTGATTCTGTCAACTTACATTTGCGAGTACCTCTTGAGAAGGAGATTCCTGTCACAATTGTGCCAGAAGAAAAAAAGGCCACTGATGGGGAGGAAGAGTTCCCTGAAATTACAGAGGTAAACTTTTTAATGTCAATGTTAAAAAGCTTGACCAGCTTTGGAGGATAATCTACAGGAACAGCTGTGATTATATGATAAAGCTGCTCCTCAATTGTACTATTTGAGATTCTAGTTTGTGGAGATTGCATGAATGCTGTGCTCTATTAAAAAACAGAACAGAACATCTCTGCACATAGAAAACCAACTATGGGGAGAAGTGTTCTAGCGTAGCCTGCCCACATACATGCTGGTTTATGTACAGTGGTTTTGGAGAATTGTTTGTGCAGGCTCCTCCTAGCGGGGCCATCCATAAACCTAGCACTGTTCAGCTATTAAGACCATGATTCCAGGCTCTTACGGGGTCCTTGCCACGGGATCACATTCATCCGGTGCTTTACCAACTCCACTGGCTCCCGGTGGAGTACAGGGTCAGGTTTAAGGTGCTGGTTTTGACCTTTAAAGCCCTTCATGGCCTACGACCCTCGTATCTACGGGACCGCCTCTCCTGGTATCCCCCACGGAGGACCTGAAGGTCCATAAATGACAACACTTTGGAGGTCCCAAGGCGCAAGGTGGTTAGATTGGTCTCAACTAGGGCCAGGGCCTTTTCAGTACTCGCCCCGACTTGGTGGAATGCTCTGTCACAAGAGACTAGGGCCCTGCGGGACTTGACATCTTTCTGCAGGGCCTGCAAGACAGAGCTGTTCCACCTGGCCTTTGGTTTGGACTCAGTCTGACGCTTACGTTTTCCCTTCCCTTACGGTTTTGATCCATTGACTTCTTTTAAAATGAGGCTGCATTTTAAATTGCATTTTAACCTGTATTTTAAATTGTCCCCCCCCCCCCATTATGTTTTTATTGTAATTTTACTGGTGTTAGCCGCTCTGAGCCCGGCTCTGGCCAGGGAGGGCGGGGTATAAATAAATATTATTATTATTATTATTCCCCTTTCTGTGCAATGAGACAAATTTAACTAATTATCTCAGGCAAAGCTTTTCAGCTGGAAAAGCCAAAACTACTTGCTGTATGCATCTCTCTTTGTTTTCTCTAGGAAATGGAGAGGGAAATAAAGAGTGTACTACGAAGTGGGAACCAGGATGAGGTGCTGAGCGAAGCCTTCCGGTTGACAATAACTAGGAAAGATATTCAGACTCTTAACCACCTCAATTGGCTCAATGATGAGGTAACCTGATCTTCACTTTTTTGTACCCTACAGTTGTTTGGTACTTGTTTAAAATCTCCAAATAAACCAAGAAGAGCCTTTCTAGATCAGACCAAATCACTGTCTAGTTCAGCATCATGTTTCATAAAGTAGCCGACTGGAAGCCTGCACGCAGCCAGGGAAGAGGACATGAGGGCAAAATAGCCTTCTCCTACTTTCCTTCCTCACATTTGGTAATTCACAGGCAAACTGCTTTGGAACTTGGGGACAGTATAATTATCAGTCCTCATAATGATCCATTTTTGGCAGATCAGCTGGTCTTGGAATGACAGCTCCAACTCACATCAAGATCATGGCCCATAATATCCTGGTCTTGAAACGTGAGTTAGACCATGGTATAGAAGGCCACAATCTGCATTCATAAAATGAGACAGATTTTTTTTGAAAAAGACAAATCAATCAGCCTTGCAGCAGTTTGAGGTCAGCCTCACAGGGTACTGCCTGGCATAGCCTCGTGCGCATGGATTACATATTCGTCCTTTACTAGACACCCAGTTGCTGTCACCTCCCATGATCCCTCTTTCCTCTGAGAACCTGGGCAAATGGGAAAGGAGGGCACAAAGAAAGAGGGGTGCTGGGGAAGGACTCCTGCTCATCACCCCCCCCCCCGCTTGCAAATCCCTCCCACCTCCTCCATTTTGCACCTTCAGCAGCAAATAATAGGTTTAGAAATCCTTTGTAACTTACCTTGCAAAATCAAATACACTGTGCAGACTACTATATAGGCACAATATTTTAGAGGATTGAAAGGGTTTTGAAGTACTTGCCATCTTTAACCTAATGAAGAATCCCCCCTCAAAAAAAATATGCAGATATCTTCAGGGTTCATAGCTTGCTATCTTTCACCATTTGCTAAATGAATATTTTTTTTCCTCTTGAATGCAAAAATGCTATTTTGAAAAATTCTGTTGTTTCCTAACATGTATTCCTCTCCCTCTCAGATAATTAACTTCTACATGAATATGCTAATGGAAAGAAGTAAACAGAGGGGCTTTCCAACGGTTCATGCATTCAACACATTTTTCTTCACCAAGTTAAAAACTGCTGGGTACCAAGCTGTGAAGCGCTGGACTAAAAAAGTGGATGTATTTTCTGTTGACATCCTGCTGGTGCCTATTCACCTTGGTGTCCACTGGTGCCTAGCAGTGAGTATATTTAAGGTTTCGTTTATTTGTTCCAAGCTCTCGTTCTCGCTTCTGCTTCTCTGGAATGTGCTCCGAACGGCTTCACAATGGCTCCTCTTTTGTAACGTACTTGTGAGCTAACATTTTCATAGGTAAGCTCAGTGGCTATAAAGATCTACAGGCTTATGGATATATTGAAAACTGCCACAGGACTATCATGTTGGCGCAGATATCATCAGTTTTGCTCAGCTACACAAATGTAGTCATATCTTTGTGTGTCTGAGCAAGATATTAACTCCTAAACAGGGATGGGAGATAATATCGTCCAAAACTAGTTTGAAGTTCACATTGTGATAATTGTTTCGTAATATTTGAGCTGGCAATACAGTGGTACCTCGGTTGTCGAACGTACCGTATTTTTTGCTCTATAGGACGCAGTTTTCCCCCTCCAAAAATGAAGGGGAAATGTGTGTGCGTCCTGTGGAGCGAATGCAGGCTCCTTGGCTTCAGAATAGCAACGCAAAGCCTCCGAAGCGCAGAGGGAGAGCTCCCCCCGCGCTCCGGAGGCTTCGCGTTGCTTTTGCTGAAGCCGCCTGAAGGCGGCTATCCGCAAGCCTTCGGAGCGCAGTGGGAGTTCCCTGTGCTCCGGGGGCTTCAGACAGCTATCCGCAAGCCTTCGGAGCGCAGCAGGAGTTCCCGCTGCGCTCCGAAGGCTTGCGGATAGCCGTCTGAAGCCTGGAGAGCGAGAGGGGTCGGTGCACACCGATCCCTCTTGCTCTCCAGGCTTCGCTTCGCTGGAGAGGTGCTGCACAGTTTCCCCTCTCTGCGTAGCGCCCCTTCAGCCAAGCGGGAGGAGAAATGGAAGGGGCTCTGCGTGAAGGGGCGCTGCGCAGAGCGGGGGAGAATTTTTCTCCCTGTTCTCCCCCTCCTATGGTCCGGTGCGTCCTATAGAGCGAAAAATATGGGAATCCATTCCAGAAGACTTCAACTTCCGAAACTTTCGACAACTGAGGCGCAATGGGCGGTTGGCTAATTCCACTGAGAAAATGGAGAAAAGAGCCATGAGGCCTCGCAGGCTGCCACTTCTTGTTCCGCTGCCGCCATGCCTTGCTGCTACTGCTGCCCCCTCCCATCGCTGCCACGAAGACTCTTAGACCACCACTGATTGTGCCACCATTGCCAGGCCTTGCGGATTGTGGCCACTACTGCCGACATGTACCACAGTCATGGCAGGCTGTTTCTGCCCCTTCTACTTCTGCCTCCTAGCAGTCCTGCTGGCAGTCCCAGATTATTTGTAATCACCATGTCTCATCACTGGATTGTCCTGAATACTGCCATTTGGTAGCCTAGCCCAAATCCAAAAGTCCTGTTGGGATGCATTTTGGCTTGCCTACTGCTGAAGATGACCATGAGGTGATTGATAGTATCATCATTTATCAGTTTTAGACCCTTAAGCAGTAGCAGTTGCCAGGACAGTGTCCTGTTCGCTTCTGCGTAATTCCTTCCTTATTTTGGATATCGTGATAGATTGATATATCGCGGTGTTTAGCTGGCGATATATCGCAATATAGAAACCCAGTTATCGCCCAACCTTAGTCCTAAACTAAAGAGAAGTCTATATATCTTTGGTGAAGGGCTTCATCTTTTCAGATTCTTTTTTTCTATAGAAAGCAAGGCTGGGTGTTTTCTGAATGCTTTCTAGAAAGTTGTGAGTGTGTCAGTGGATTAATGCGATGTTCTGTATTATTTAGGTTATTGACTTCAGGAAAAAAAGCATCACCTACTTCGATTCAATGGGAGGAACCAACACTGAAGCTTGCAAGATATTGTTGTGAGTGTCCCAATATCTTTAAATATATTTACGTTTTCCCCAGCCAAAGATGAAGAGAGGATGCAAGACCTTTGGGTGGATAAAATTAAATCCTTTTTTTATATAAATTTTTATTAATTTTTCAACACATATTAAAAGACAATACAAAACAATACATAAACGAACAAACATATAAACACGTATAATTTCTTAACCTCTTTTTCTTAAGCCTTCTTTCAACGACTTCCCCATACCTCCCTTTTCTGCATCCCTGTTTTAAACTTTTTCAGCAACCCCTAATTTCAATTACTTATAACTCACATTATTTAATCCTTTTTCTCTTATCCAATTGTTTATCACTGCAATTCTATTTTGCATTACCCAAGACATTTTAACACTCATTAATTTTACAACTTAAAATTAAATGTTAAGATTGGTTCCCTGAGCAGCATTTTATTTATTCATTTATTTAATTTATTAGTTGCTTTTTGGCCACAGCAACTCAAAGCAACTTAAAATATTTTAAGCAAAAAAGCAAGCAAACACATTAAAACCAGCATAAAAGAAAACAAATATTTTAAAAATTTCCTTTTTTTAATAAAAAAACTAGATTAAAGCATGCCATCCATGCAAAAAGGCCATAGATAATTAAAAGCCGAAGTCCTGATGGAGCCTCCCTGGCGAGAGCATTCCAAAGATGGAGGAGCCACCCTTGAAAATACTGTATTTGACTACAGTAGCTAATACAAATGGAGTCATTTAAAGCTCCTTGGATTCGTCTGATTTTGTTGCACAACATTTAGACAAAAAGGAAAAAATCCAGATTAAAAAATAAGTTAAAACCATGATTTAAATTCCAAAAGCTTATCAAGTAAACAACTGTTCTTCAAATAGTAAGCAGGTTCTTTAGGTTGGTATTATGGGTAATGTAGATGAATTGAGGATTAAATCTGTGACTCCATACAGTCCAGCCCCTCAGGTGCCTGTCTGGCAATCGTGCATTTGTGATTTTGTCTGTAAAACCCACACTAGGTGCTCATCCAAGAGCCTCCGAGCAGCTGTTGAGAAAATCCTATTCCTCAACCTGTTTTCTGCCCCACCCCCCAATGGATAAGATTTTAAAGAGGCAGACAGTGTCTATAAGTGGCTCTTTTGCCATTCATGTTGGCAGACCTTCTCCAAAGGAAATCTGCTAATGGTGAAGAGTGATATAAAAGCCCAGAGGGTTCCCTTGATTATACGGGAAAGCCAAATTAGATCCCAGATTTGACCAGATGATGCAAATTTGACCAGATGATGGCTAGCGGCACAGGTAGGGCAATGGGACAGGGACTCGGCGTCCAGCTGATTGTCGCCCTTCCTGTAATTGCTTTTCCCTTTCTATTTCCTTTCAGGAGGCTTTAATTGGTTGAATGCAGTGGGAGGATCACACCGGGAAGAGGGGACCGAGGTCCTATTCATGGTTAGTGACCCTTTCATGCTTTCAATCTTTAGAGCTTCCTGATTTTTGGTGAGTTTTGAATGATTTGCTTGCCCCTTTTTAGAAAAGGGAGAGATTTATGGGATGCCATAAATCTCCTGTGGCTTAAAAAAAAAAGTATATATCCCATTTTTCAAAATCTGGCTATACTGAGAAAATGATCCAGATTTATACAGAGGGGGACTGATCCTAGTCAGCAGAAGAATCGGAACAGAATTAATCCTAATTATTTAAGGAGTCTCAATTCTTTAAGGTAGCCAGGCTAGGAAATATGCTTTTCTGCCTAAGACACCCCCCCCAAGAACTGCTGCTGATCAGAATGGACAATATAAGCATAGGTGGACTAATGGTGTGATTTGATATCATGCCGCTTCATATGTAAATACCATTTCCGCCCTTAATTAGTTATGCCACCCGTGCCTTCTACCGATGTAGAGAATCGAGCTATGCTTCGTTATGTAAAAGCGAAGCAGAAATGATTAGCCCATGTTTGCTCAGAATGAGATCAGACGTGCACAAGAAGTGAAATATGAAGCAGGTGTGTGAGTCCTTTTTAATTTTCTCTCCTAAGATGCAAAGGAAGATGCAGAGGGATGTGTATACAAGATATAGGTACATCTCTTGCAGAGACCATCTGTAGTGCTTTGGCATATGGCTGGTGTCCTTGTCATCTTCAAAATATTTGTATGCTGTCCAGCAGAAAATATTCCTTGAGGGAATCCCAACTTCTAAGTTAAGAGGTTGTTGAAACTATTTAAACCTATACAGTGGTACCTCGGGTTACATACGCTTCAGGTTACAGACTCCGCTAACCCAGAAAAAGTACCTCGGGTTAAGAACTTTGCTTCGGGATGAGAACAGAAATTGCATGACGGCAGCACAAGGCCCCATTAGCTAAAGTGGTGCTTCAGGTTAAGAACAGTTTCAGGTTAAGAATGGACCTTCAGAACGAATTAAGTACTTAACCCGAGGTACCACTGTATAGTTTATAAATTTATATAATTATTATTTATAAAACTCTATGATACTTTTGCTAGGTTCCCAAAGCACGCCCCCCCCCCCCCAATATGATACATTTGTGTGCTTTTCTATCTTGAGAAATTTCTTACAGGGAAGTTGACATTTTTCAGAATATCAAGTCGATACCAAGTAATACAAAGTCTTAATTTAAGTGTATTCAGTTTTATTTCCAAATAATGTTATTGCTTATACTCCTGCTATACCTAGAGAGCTGTCTCTTTCATGCCTATTTAGAAATATAAAAAGGGATCACTCAAATTACCGTAGGCCAACCAATACAATTTGTGGGAATCCAGTGGATTTCTCCCCCCCCCCCTTTGGACCACAGACTCCTATGCCATATCACAGACTGCTTTTGAGACTCTCCTCCGTCTCAGAAGTGGCTTGCTATACAACATGGGGGCTGCAGCTCAAGAAAAAGCCCCCAGTCTTGTTGGGTACCCAGGACTAGTTGCATGGTTCTTGAGCAAAAAACCATAATAATATGAGAGCTTGAAAATATACTATGAGTGAGAGATCAGGCTGTGTAGAAGGGAAGAGCGAATAAGACAGGAGGAAATTATTGTGTATTTTGTGTAAGCAGCTGAGTTTGTTTTTATACACCAGGGTGACAGTTACATACATCTGAAATAAGAAGCAGTGGGGAGGGGGTTATGGCTGCAGTCAGGTCTTTCATCCAACAGGGGAATGCATAAGGGGGAAAAACCCATCCAAAGTAATTGGGAACTCTTTGCTTTAGAAACAAGGTACAATATATTAACAGGAAGAATGAGCAGCCGTTGAAATTGACTATCTAAAGAGCAGTGAACTTGCATATCAGTATCTCAAAACAACTGCCTTGGGCCTCAGATACATAGAACTGATGCTATTATTAGGCCATTTCTGACCTACCTCAATAACCAGAACATTGTCATTTCATTGGATGATCATCTTTATGGGATTTAGGGGAAGTGGTAGGAAAAGGGTTTCAGAAAACTACCGTAGCCAATAGCAAACTATTGGAAAGCTTATTCTTTTTAACACTGGGGGAATGTGGACCTGGTCTGTTGCGGTATTTATCCTACTGGGGCTGCTTGACCTCATGTTAAATGCTAGACCCTAGTAGCTTCTCTTATCTCAAAGGGGAAGGTTTGAAACTCTCCAGAGGCGCTTGAAAGTAGGAAATGTATAAGATGTATAAGATGTAACCAGGTGAACAGACCTTGTGAGTGTTGTAAATTATCATATAAATTTAGCTGAAACTGATAGTAAGTTGTCCATCCTTTTCTCAAGGTAATAAAATAATATGGGTGTACATACTGTGGACTGGTTGCATAACATTGGTTACTGGTTGTCTGCAAGTCCTTCTCATGTCTGCATACATGTCCTTGCCACATTTTCTTTGCCAAGAGCTTCATTGTGTTTTGTGATCCACTCATAAACAGACCGTTAGTGCAAATATTGCTTAGGATTAGAAATGAAATAAAATACTTGGGTACAGCGATAAGTGCAATGCAGAGTTCATTTTTCAGGGGACTTTCTATCCAGGAAAGTAGTGCTGTCCTGTGAATTAAAGTCCAGAATTGGGCTAGGAGAAGCAATTCTGAAATTAAAAGTAATTCCCCCCCCCATAATTAATTACTTAATTGGGTTTTTATCCTTTTTTGCTGGTTGTGTACTTGCTAAAAGTGTTCCTTCTTTTCAATCCTCTGCAGGCAGTACCTAAAGCAGGAAAGCTTGGACAAAAAGCGGAAGGAATTTGATACCAATGGCTGGGTGCAGCAGAGTAAACGGAGCCAGGTATTTGGATCCTACATAGCCGACCACATGAGTGTCTGAAATGCTCTTATCCTATTTCCACTTTCCTAAACTAATGGTGTGCCTGGCTCTTAAGGTTTTTGAGTGTAACTGTTAGATCAGGGTGGGCCTGGTGATGCAGCTTGCCAAGCCGTTGGCAAAATTGGGCCCCTTTTCTGTCCACTGCAGCGCTGGGCTGAGATGCTTCTTTATTCAGCCCAGTGCTGGGATGAAGAAATTGCCTGATCCTAGCACTGCAGTTAAGCGGTGAGTGTATATAATACATACAGAGAGATATAAGAGTGTGTGGTCTGTGTATGAGTTTGGGTAGAGCCTGTGTGTGTGTGTGTGTGTGTGTGTGTGTGTGAGAGAGAGAGAGAGAGAGAGAGAGAGAGAGAGAGAGAGCTGTGTGTAGTGTGGTTGGGTCCATGTGAGTGGCATGTGTACCTCAGGCTTAGCTAACCTTGAATTCTAGCCCTAGGGCCATAAAAGGTTAGTCATGCCTGTGTCAAAGAAATTAATGTGTACTGTGAGAAAATGAAATAGTGTTATTTGTTTCATAGATAGAAAGGTATGATGTGCCTCACACAATTGTCTGTGATCGGAGGTTCTATGGGCAAACTAAATCTAAATCCGGCCTGCAGACAGTCCGGGAATCAGCGTGTTTTTACATGAGTAGAATGTGTCCTTTTATTTAAAATTCATCTCTGGGTTATTTGTGGGGCCTGCCTGGTGTTTTTACATGAGTAGAATGTGTCCTTTTATTTAAAATGCATCTCTGGGTTGTTTGTGGGGCCTGCCTGGTGTTTTTACATGAGTAGAATGTGTCCTTTTATTTAAAATGCATCTCTGGGTTATTTGTGGGGCATAGGAATTCGTCGTCCCCCCAATAGTCCGGCCCCCCACAAGCTCTGAGGGACAGTGGACTGGCCCCCTTCTGAAAAAGTTTGCAGACCCCTGTTCTATGTGCACGGAGTCTCTGGTGCCAGCAGCTTTTCCAACTACTATTAACAGGCACCAACCAACCACAAGAGAGGTCATGTCCAGCTCTCTTTCCTCCACACTTGGGACAAAAAGCGGCCACCAGTCGTCTGTCTGTCCCCCCCGCTCCTCAATAGCACCTCACTTCTGACAGACAAGACTATGTCTCCTGAATATTTCCATTCCTGATCTCACTGCTCTAGCCTTCAGTTGAAAAAGGAAGGGAAATCAGCCAGTGATGGAGAACAGGGAAGGGAAACAGTATGGAGTGACTCCTTTGCCAGAAAAAAGTGAGGAGCAAGTTGCAGCAGTTCTCTCATTGTCCTGAGCATGGGGTGAGAAGGGAGCAGGAATGGGTGCCTCTGATCATACGTACCTGTATAAGCTGTTGGAACTCAGAGTGACTACAAGCATCCAAAGATCTCTGTACATGCGCAGAGCCTGTAACACATTTCTGTTCCTTTCCTTTTCCTTGTTTGTCAGGATGGAAGTATTCCAGTCTTGCTATCTTGGCTGAAATACTGACTCATTTGTTCCCATTAATTCTGAAGACTCGCTCATGCATGGTGGGGTTCTTTGGGTTTCTTGAACCTTTCATTACCTTGTGCAGTTTATATCATAATTATTTGGTAAAGCTAACATGAGGTTTTTGTCTTCTAAATAGAGAGGGCTGGGTTTGTTTGTCTTTTAAAGGAGATCCCTCAACAGATGAATGGAAGTGACTGTGGGATGTTTGCCTGTAAATATGCTGACTGCATTACCAAAGACAAACCAATCAATTTCACTCAGGTAAGTTGGCTCTCCTGGCTAGTGGGCACTGCATTGGTAGAATGCTAGCTTATATTATTACAGTGCTGTCTTCTAGTCTTAATTGTGCCCAAAGCAAACCAATTTTTAACCAAGAAAACCAAAGCTCTGTGGCCAGAAGAAGGAAAATCCAAGTAGATAATTTTCCATATATTTGCTTATCTCACTCAAGTCGAACTGTAAGATTGTGGGTTTCAATAACATTCTGAATGTATAGCTTGTAATAATTGTGCCACAAGATAGGGAGCTCATGTGGGCAGCTGTTTTGCTCCCCGTAGCAAGATCCTTAAATTTGGATTCAGAGCCTTATGATATGGATAAGCAAGTTATGCCCTTTAGTAATTCCAGGACTATAACCTATATTAAAGGTCCACAGCTACTTTTATGGTGACTTTTCAGTTTTTTGTTACCTTACCACCAGCATGTTTAAAAAGTAGGGCACAAGAACCTGTTGCGTGATGGCACTGTGTTGGAATTATCTTCATCTATTGCCTCCGTTGGAGGTCAGAATTCTCATTCTGTCAACAGCAGGCCAGGTCTGTGTTGCAGAATTAGTGCTTGTAGCAACTGAAAGAAGTGTCACCTGTATCTGCTCAGGGACAAGCAAAATTGTGGGTGTGGGGTTAGGATAGCCAGATCAAACTTGAAAAGTAACTTTTTAATGGATTTTAAGATCTGGTGGTACTAGCCCTGGTTTTGTGTTTAAAAACAGATCACTTGGAATATAGCTGTCTCAGTATGAGGCTTTCAGTTTGCCAGTGTATATCAAATGACCTTGTCATTTTAAGCAAGCCAGTGTGGTGTAGTGGTTAAGAGCGGTAGTCTCGTAATCTGGGGAACTGGGTTCGCGTCTCCGCTCCTCCACATGCAGCTGCTGGGTGACCTTGGGCCAGTCACACTTCTTTGAAGTCTCTCAGCCCCACTCACCTCACAGAGTGTTTGTTGTGGGGGAGGAAGGGAAAGGAGATTGTTAGCCGCTTTGAGACTCCTGAAGGGGAGTGAAAGGCGGGATATCAAATCCAAACTCTTCTTCTTCTTCTTCTGATGTTGTTGTGTTTCTTTTGTTAAAGCAACATATGCCTTACTTCCGAAAAAGGATGGTCTGGGAGATCCTCCATCGCAAGCTGCTGTGATTTCATGCGAAATGCAGGACCCTTCAGAGACTGCAAACCAGGTTATTGCCCTTCTTGGCCTGCATGGGTTTCCTGCTGAAGCTTAAAGACTGTGTACAATACATTTTGTGTGGTTTTCTTTTTTAAAAAATAATTAAAAAAAATTAATGAATTCTATTTCGTGGAGCAGTGTGCCGTGGAACTATTTCAGAAGCACACTTGCCTTTTTCTATCTCGGAACCCTGTTTTTTTACAAGTGACATTTGGAGATGTTGAGGAGTACTGACTTCCACCTTCAGTGAGTTTTCCTCTTTTTACACTCTCAGTCCTTTCGCAATGGCCAGCTTCTGCAAACACCTTGAAACCTTCCAGGCTTCAACTGTGTGGGGCATTTGTACTATTGTATTGCATTTACCAAGGCATGGAGAAAAAAAAGGCTTTCATGGCATTCAGTAAGGGCAGTGCTACAGGTTACAATTGCTGCTGGTGCTCTTCTGCAGCAAATAAATTCATGTGGAAGTACAACATGCATGTACATATGTGTCTGGGGAAACCTGGTTGTATATATATGTGTGTGTTTGTTTCTATAAGTTGCAGAAGAGAACATGGCTATCCCCACAGCAGTCATGACGTGTTGCATTGCCCTTAGTTCCTCGGTTATTAGGTGGAAATAAAATTGCCTGAGAATGGAAGCTCTGATAGACACCAGCACATGAGAAGCAGCTTGCTACAACATTTTCCATCACGACTGTGACCTTCTCTTCAGTTCCGTAGCATGAGATGGCAAATGAAAGATGAACAATGCCTTTTCTTTGATGCCCGAGCAGAGGATCTTCCTAGCATTTAAAATCTATTTCTTCTAGTGAATTCTCTTCCAACTCAAAATCCAGAAGCAGCTGCCCACCTGGGAAGATGAGTCATGTGTTGGCTGAGGCATCCTGCACTGAGAGCCTTCATTTTAGGTGCCTCCTCTATGACCTCCTCACAAAGTCAGGCTGTGGGGATGGAATCTGATGCAGAGAGAAAGGGTAGAGCTTTGGGTTGTGAGGCACTTCTGGGGCCCTGTGCCCAAATGCCTGGGCTCAGACCCTATAAAAGCCAGCATCTCTCCCCATTGAGCTATTACCAGAATCTAAGGAAATCCTGACATTAGGAAGGACTGTTACATTGCATTCTTGATACAGAATAGGATTTGCAAGCCAACTAAGCAGCTACACGCTGAATAGAATGCTTATCTGGCAAGAGGATGGAACAGTTATTGATCGTCAAACCCTTTGTAGAATTTAGGTACAATATGGCGTTTAAAGCTTTTTTTAATAATAATTGGTAAGCTGTTTTGATACCATATATATATTTATAAACCTTTCTCAATGGTGCAGCAGTGAACAAATGTCTGGGTTTTAAGCTCTTTTATGTTTCCATTTAAAACTCCTACTGCTGAATAGAAATCCTGACCGTTTTTCCTCTCCTGCCCTCCACTTTCTGCTTCTGTTCCAGATAGCCATTAACGATGGCAAGTGGAGGACCACTTCCACTGAGATGCTTCCTCTTCAAATCCTGCTTTTATGTGCTAGTGCAGGATAATATACAGAATCTGTTTAGTTCCTCTCTGAAACAAATGTAAGCGGCACTGCCAGCTGCAGCTTGAGATTTAGCAGCAGGCAGAGAGATCTTTTACAGAGCCCAAAGCACTTTGAGTCTCGCTGATTGATGTAACTTCTAGTTCAGTATGAGAGGGACTCTAAACTCTCTGGTTCACTCAAAGATCATCTCCAGTGCCACTGGCCAATATCACAGTCCACTGTGTGCAACTTCTCTGCAGCCAGTTGTTTCAGTGGAGGCTCCACTTATTCTGTGATGGCCAAACTCGGCCCTCTAACTGTTTTGGGACTACAGTTCCCATCATCTCTGACCACTGGTCCTGTTAGCTAGGGATGATAGGAGTTGTAAAATAGCTGGAGGGCCAAGTTTGGCCATCATTGACTTATATTAAATGGACATCAGCAGATGTGCTTGGTATCTGTACCTGCTGAGGCCAACAAAGGTGAGATGCAGTTGGAATTCAGGCGCAAATTATGTAGGACTACTTACTAAGTTCACATGCCACACATACCTCTTGATGTACCATTTTTTTATTCTAAAGAATAAAGTAATGTCCTCTTGTATTTTTGCCATCAGATAGGGAACATTTTATATATTCTGTACCTGTAAACAATAGTTTTGTACAAATTTCATTGCACTTCCTTAAGTCGTGCTCTTCCTAGACAAGTTTGTACCTTTTCTCCTCTATCTGTGTTTTTTTTATACCAGGCTCTTTGGTGACCCTTTTTCTATGTTTTTCTCCAAGTGATCTGAAATTCTGTATTTTTTTTGTAATGTGTTATTCTTAAATAAACCCAGCTGTTGAAATAATAATTATCCAAAGTCTGGCCTACTGCATCTTTTCTCTGCCCTATTTCTATTATGGGGATCTACGTGTTATCAGAAATGGACCCTTGCCAATTTCCCCCCCATCCCTTCCTCTGTAACATGCATTAGGTAAAGGTAAAGGGACCCCTGACCATTAGGTCGAGTCGTGACCGACTATGGGGTTGCGGCGCTCATCTCGCTTTATTGGCCGAGGGAGCCAGCGTACACCTTCTAGGTCATTTGACCAGCATGACTAAGCCGCTTCTAGCGAACCAGAACAGTGCACAGAAACACCATTTACCTTCCTGCTGGAGTGGTACCTATTTATCTACTTGCACTTTGAGGTGCTTTCAAACTGCTAGGTTGGCAGGAGCAGGGACCGAGCAACGGGAGCTTACAGGGATTCAAACCGCTGACTTTCTGATTGGCAAGTCCTAGGCTCTGTGGTTTAACCCACATCGCCACCCGCGTCCCAAGCATGCATTACAACTGACTTAAATTTATTCAGCAAAATGTTTTCCCTCCCTTGCTCCATATCAGACGTAATTTTCAGCAGAATGAAACCAGGACACAAACAACTGCAACACATTTCGGAACAGAAACAAAGAAGGCTCAGGGAAGCCTTTCCAGTGGTGGCCCTGGGTGTCATCTTGCATTTAAACACAAGGCTGAGCGCCGAAGAGACCAAAAAATAGAAGCCTATTCAATTGCCATCTTGCGTTTTCCTTTGCTCTCCCCTTTTAAAAATACATTTTATGTCAATCTGCCTTTGAAGTTTCAGCTGGTGCTGTTCTCCAGCCAAAGAATGCTTACAAAAATCTTTATACAGTGGTGCCCCGCAAGACGAACGCCTCGCAAGATGAAAAACCCGCTAGACGAAAGGGTTTTCCGTTTTGGAGGCGCTTCGCAAAACGAATTTCCCTATGGGCTTCCTTCGCAAGACGAAAGCCCATAGGGAAATCTCCAGGACAGCGGGGAAGTGCAGCGCGTCTTCCCCACTGTCCTCGGACCTCCTCCGAAGGCTGGCGGTGGGGCGGAGAGACCTTCTCCCCGCGCCAGCCTTCGGATGGCTGTCCTGAAGACTTGCGGTGGGAGGAGGGTTTTCCTTCCCACCGCCAACATTCAGAATGCTGTTCTGAATGTTGGCGGTGGGGAGGAAAAACCCTCCTCCCACCGCAAGCCCCGGGAACAGAGGAGAAGCGCTGCGCGCCTTTCCCTCTGTTCCCGTACCTGTCCTGAAGGCTTGCGGTGGGGAGAAAAGCCCTTCTCTGCACCGCCAGCCTGGCTAGCGGTCTCCATAGGAACGCATTAATTGATTTTCAATGCATTCCTATGGGAAACCGTGCTTCGCAAGACGAAAAACTCGCAAGAAGAAAAAACTTGCGGAACGAATTAATTTCGTCTTGCGAGGCACCACTGTATTAGTGAAACATGTGCACACACAAAAGTGTATATTGCTGAAAACAACATACAAAAATGCATTCTGTTTTGTGAAAATTGCATTCAAAAATCCATTCACTAACCTTTTCCCCAAAATGCATATATCAATTCATTAACATATGCAGAAAAAGGGCAGATCAAATGTAGGACTGGAAAATTGACAAACAGAGAAACCAACATTGTCGGATTCAGCCATCCCTGACTGCAAGTCATCTAAGATAAATACAGAGTTTTTCTAGAAGCCAGTCGATTTTAGGTGGGGAAAAGCTTTGGTAGGTAGACTATTAACATTATTACAGAACAGTGCAATAGTGGGACTTTAAGGAGGCTTGACGCTATATTGCAGGGTGTGAAGAGGAGACACTGAATTTATTTTTTCCTTGCACTTTTAATGTATTTTCCTGCATGCCACTGGCTAGGGATTTTCAGGTCATGTTGACTCTCTCCTCCCTGCAACATTCTCTTCCTAGACATGGGCAAAGCTTTACCTAACCCTTTCCAAGCAACTATTCATTAGCATCTTTAATCTCTGCACACACATGAACAAGCAACTTCTGTAAGCGTACCTTCAGCTGAGCAGACAATATTCCATTGATTCCTTGCCACTACTTCCAACTCTTTCTCAAAGAAAATGGGAACTATTTATCCCATATTCAAAAGATGCGTACCTTGGACTCTCTGCAGTGATCATGACATAGGCCACCCAAAACTTTACTTTGCCTGCCTGCTGATCCACAGGGGATTTGAGTCTGAAGCAAGTACTGATCTGTCTCTATAACTCCCATTTTGATTTTTTCTTTCGCATGTAACTCTACATTTCTTTTTTTCACCATTCAAATATGTAAATATATAAATGATTCACTTCTGAAATGCACATTCATATCCTGTTGAAATAATAATAAAAAATACTCCAGTAGCACCTTAGAGACTAAGTCTGACCTTAGAGATTGACTAATGCACACAAAAGCTTATACCCAGAACAAACTTGGTCTCTAAGGTGCTACTGCACTATTTATTTATTTTTTATTTCGACTGCGTCAGACCAACACGGCTACCTACCTGAATCTAGATTCATATCCTGGTTTTTGTAACAGGCTTTATATACTGATGTATTTCTTCAGTTCAAAGCAATACAAAATAACACTGAACATTTGAATAACTTGTCTCTTTGCAGTATTCAGTAAACAAATTCCAGTCCATTCTCTCTATATAAAGTATATAAAGCCTGGTTTTTGTAATAGGCTTTATATACTGATGTATTTCTTAAGTTCAAAGCAATACAAAATAACATTGAACATTTGAATAACTTGTCTCTTTGCAATATTCAGTAAACAAATCCCAGTTCATTCTCTCTAGAGAATTTAGCATGATGCTTGATCCCACCTTGCTCCACTTCCTGCCATTGGGCTGCTTTATATCGAAAATAATTCAAATTCTGCAGAATTTGTGTTTCCTTCACTGCCCACGGACAAAGTGTCCATAGAAGGAAAGGGACTGACTGACTGTCTTCTGTGGCTTCCACCTTCCCAAAGCAGGGTCCAGCATTGCCACCAGTCTCCAAATGGATTCAATATTGACCTTGACAGGGTATGCTCAAATATAGGGTTAGCCAAATGCCACCGCCAAGGTCTCTTTCCTGGCAACTCTATGAATATGGTACCTGTATGAAGAGCTCCTCAAGTTATGGCCAGCTGTAGGACGCAACGCTGGACTTTCTGGTTTTATTCATAGCTTGACAAGCAAAACAACTGTTGCTCTGTACAGAGTTCTGGCACACCTAAGTCATATGAATGTACGCCAAGTTAGGTGCATCTAGAACACCAGTATTGTCTACTTCTGATTGACAGAGACCATTCAAGGTCTCAGAACCAGGTCTGCCTTTTCCCCAACTGCTGATACTATTATTATTATTATTATTATTATTATTATTATTATTAGGCATTTTTCAGAGGGAACTCGCCAGAAGTTGGTTCTGGAACCTCTCGGGTGTGTGCCATTGCCATTCTAAGAGAAAGAGGGAGGCACCACTTTTTCTAGAAAAATAGCATTTATTATTATTATTACTACTACTACTGTTGTTGTTGTTCTTTTTTTTTTTTAGATAACATTTATTCAGAATTTTGAAGATTACAAAGAGAAAAAAGAAAAAAAGTAAAAAAGACAGAAAAAGTACAATCATTTTTTAAAAAAAGAAAAAACAAACAAAAAAAACAGATTAAACCTTTACATAACTTTCTTCCTTTACTTATTTCCTTGACCTCCTCACACCTCCCATTTTTGTATTCTAATTCAAATTGTTATTTCAGCAAATCCTTCCAACCTTGTTTTTATCTTAATAATTTGATTTAATATATTGTAGTTTTACGTTCACTCTTTCATCAATTCATTTTTACTTAATCCTTATATATCATTTCTACCAAAGCCATATAATTTTCTTTTTCCAACATCTTTCTAACAATCCTTAATTTTACAATATTTTTGAAGATATACTTTAAATTTTTTCCACTCTTCTTCCACCGACTCTTCTCCTTGGTCCCGGACGTTCTGCCAGTCATCTCAGCCAATTCCATGTATCCCATCACTTTCGTCTGCCATTCTTCCCGGGTGGGTAGATCTTGTGTCTTCCAATACTTTGCGATGAGTATTCTTGCTGCTGTTGTGGCGTACATAAAAAAAGTTCTATCCTCCCTTCACACCAATTGGCCGACCATGCCCAGGAGAAAGGCCTCTGGTTTCTTCAGGAAAGTATATTTAAATACTTTTTTCATTTCATTATAGATCATCTCCCAGAAAGCCTTAATCCTTGGGCACATCCACCAAAGGTGGAAGAATGTACCCTCATTTTCTTTACATTTCCAACATTTATTATCGGGCAAATGATAGATTTTTGCAAGCTTGACTGGTGTCATGTACCACCTATATATCATTTTCATAATATTCTCTCTTAAGGCATTACATGCCGTAAATTTCAAGCCTGTGGTCCATAACTTTTCCCAGTCAGCCATCATAATGTCATGTCCAACATCTTGTGCCCATTTAATCATAGGAGATTTAACCATTTCATCTTGTGTATTCCATTTCAACAGCAAGTTATACATTCTTGATAAATTCTTAGTTTTTGTCTTAGTTGTTGTTGTTCTTACCCTAGGTTTTTGTTACTAGGATTGCCATATTTCAAACAGTAAAATTCCTGCCAAACGAGTGAGAAGAAGATTGGCAACTTAAGCTGACAGAATATGCGCAGCTTGCAGACTTAACATATATACAGTAATAAGAGAACAAGAAGAGCATACATTTACAGAAGATTGGAAAACATTTATTGAATACATGGGGGGAAATTGTGTACACTTGAAAACATTGTCAACATTAAGATAAATTCAACAGTGTCAATGGATGTAATAATGTAAGAATGGAATGCTGTTTAGTTTTTGTAAAATATGCAGGGATTTATGATATGCAAAATGAACCATGGAAAGAGAACAAGGGATGTCATTGATATTTTAAGGATATGTAAATGAGTATTTTAAATTGTAAATCAGGAAATGGAATAAAAAATATATACAAAAACAAAAAACAGTCAACTTCCTTCCTAAATTTTTTTTAGGAAGACCCCAAAAATTTTGAGCTTTTTTGGGGGGAACAAACCAAACAAACCCAGCTTTTTGGGCTTTTTGCACTGCTTTTCCCATCGCATACATCCGGGTTTTCCTTGTCATTTTGCCAATTCCGTGATGCCATTTTTACAACTGGAAAACCAGGACATGTCGGGAACTTTCCTGACGTATGGCAAGCCTATTCTTACCAATGCTGTATTGTCCATTTCACAGACGGACACTGTTGGCTGTCATTTGATACTTTAGTCACTAGATGGCTCTGGATTCTTCTAGGGAAGAATCAGAAATAGGATGGTTTTTGTTGTTGCTGCTGCTGTTATCTGTTACATTCTTTAGAGCAAACTTTCCTAACCAATGTGTCATCTGAGCTTTACAAGATGAAGCCGTGGAAGAGAAATCTTAAGCCAGATAATATACAGGCTTAATATGAAGGATCAGGTGCGCAGCCTGGGAGTCATTTTGGACTCGCAGCTGTTCATGGAGGCACAGGTTAATTCTGTGTCCAGGGCGGCTGTCTACCAGTTTCATCTGGTACGCAGGCTGAGACCCTACCTACCTGTGGACTGTCTCGCCAGAGTGGTGCATGCTCTAGTTATCTCCCGCTTGGACTACTGCAATGCGCTCTACGTGGGGCTACCTTTGAAGGTGACCCGGAAACTGCAACTAATCCAGAATGCGGCAGCTAGACTGGTGACTGGGAGTGGCTGCCAGGACCACATAACACCGGTCCTGAGTGATCTGCATTGGCTCCCAGTATGTTTCTGAGCACAATTCAAAGTGTTGGTGCTGACCTTTAAAGCCCTAAACGGCCTCGGTCCTGTATACCTGAAGGAGCGTCTCCACCGCCATCGTTCAGCCCGGACACTGAGGTCCAGCACCGAGGGCCTTCTGGCGGTTCCCTCACTGCGAGAAGCCAAGTTACAGGGAACCAGGCAGAGGGCCTTCTCGGTAGTGGCGCCCGCCCTGTGGAACGCCCTCCCTTCAGATGTGAAGGAAATCAGTGGCGTAGCGTGGGTTGTCAGCACCCGGGGCAAGGCAAGTAATTTGCGCCCTCTAACCCGTGGATTTGCGCCCCCTAACCCGTGGATTTGCCCTAACCCCAGATGTTGCGCCCGGTGCGGCCGGCCCCCCCTGCACCCCCCACGCTACGCCACTGAAGGAAATACGTAGGTATCTTATCTTTAAAAGACATCTGAAGGCAGCCCTGTTTAGGGAAGTTTTTAATATTTAAGGCTGTATTGTTTTTAACACTCTATTGGGAGCCGCCCAGAGTGGCTGGGGAAACTCAGCCAGATGGGCGGGGTACAAATAAATAATAATAATAATAATAATAATAATAATAATAATAATAATAATTACAGCATTTGCAGGTTATGTGCTTTAAAAAAGCAGAGTTGAAAATAAAGGGCGCACATTTAGGTTTGCCCTTCTTTCAATCTGTGGGAAAGAAGATGCATCTCTGGCCGACTCCCAGTGAAGATGTTAACTAAGTCGGAGGACGTGAAAGGGGATACGCGGTCCCCAATTCCTTCTCCCTCGTTGAACCTTTGGGCCTTTCATTTGCTTGTGCTTTCAGAAGCACACCAGACAGTGGGCCCTTTGTCTGAGGGGAAGGCCCGTTCCTTAGCAACCTCGCACCACCGACTTCGGAGGCAGAAGCACACAGGCCGGCCTACTTGGGACAGGAATGCGTCCTCAGGTTTGGCGCTGGGAATGCCAGGAATGCAGGGCTGCCCGGAGAGCTGTCCTCGGCTAAGCCATGCCCTTGCAAAAGGATCAAGAGGTCATTCAGCTCCTGGGACAGAATGCCTCAGTTTTCCCCCAAAGAAATGGCTCCGTGCCCTACTTCACTGCAAGCTAAAGAGAGACAGAGGCGCATGCATGCACACAGTCCCTCCCTGCATCTCGGTGTCTGCTCAGGTTTGTAATGTATCCCCGCAGGCCACCAAAAGGCCAGCTTCATAAATGGTGAACAGCTTCTTTCTCGCTCAAGTCCCCATGCAGAAAGCCTGAGAATTTGAATTGGACTGGGCGACTAGCCCCGCATACAGAGAGTGAATATTATCAACCATATATTTACCTGGACACAATAAAAATGAGGGCAGTGGCATACACTCCATTTCTCCCATGAAAATAGGGACGCCCTAGACTATTATTAAGGGATGCAGGTGGCGCTGTTGGTTAAACCACAGAGCCCAAGATTTGCCGATCAGAAGGTCGGCGGTTCAAATCCCCACGACGGGGTGAGCTCCCATTGCTCAGTCCCTGCTCCTGCCAACCTAGCAGTTCGAAAGCATGTCAAAGTGCAAGTAGATAAATAGGTACCACTCCAGCAGGAAGGTAAACGGCGTTTCTGTGCGCTGCTCTGGTTCGCCAGAAGCGGCTTAGTCATGCTGGCCACATGACCTGGAAGCTGTACGCCGGCTCCCTCGGCCAATAAAGCGAGATGAGGGCCGCAACCCCTGAGTTGTCTGTGACTGGACCTAATGGCCAGGGGTCCCTTTACCTTTAGACTATTATTATTATTATTCCCCACCCATCTAACTGGGTTGGTACTCTGGGTGGCTTCCAACATATATAAAAACATAATGAAACATGAGACAAAACTCCATACCCTCCAACATTTATCCTATGAAAATAGGGACATCCAATAATAATAATAATAATAATAATAATAATAATAATTTATCATTTCTACCCCATCCATCTGGCTGGGTTTGCCCAGCCACTCTGGGCTCCCAACAGAATATAAAAAACACAATAAAACATCAAACATTAAAAACTCCCCTACCCTTCAACATTTCTCAGATGGAAAAAGCTATGTACTAAAGAAAAGCAGGGCATTCCAGGATCAAATCAGAAACTGGGATGGCTTCTGTAAATCCAGGACTGTCCCTGGAAAATAGAGACACTTGAAGGTCTGCCATGGGTTGTATCCAATCCTACTCCTACTCAAAGTAGATCCATTGAAATTGATGGACCTAAGTCATTTCCACTGACTTCACTGGGTCTGCTTAAATTGTGTGTCCAACATTAGAATAGTAAAGAACCATTCCTTTCCTGCCTGGTGTTGCAGTCTTATAAATGATAAGTTGCAGCAATCCAGGTACTAGTACAAAGTCTGGATGCTCCAGTTGTCCAAGCAGGAGGTCAGCCAGTCTGAAATGTCCTTGAGAACATAGCCTGGGTTTGTAGTTTGGAGCTTTAAAGCTGCTACAGGGTCAGGATTCCATATTTCTTTACTGTGGTCTACCAATAAGACAGCTTCTAGGGCTGAAGTCAAACCACTGGAGAATCACAGCGCCTGCTGTGGCTGCAGAGACCGGTAACTCACAACTGCTGCCTCCCACATTGTTTTTGCTGCATTAGCAGCACCCAAGTGACCTCTCTGGGACCCAAGCCTGGGCAGTGTATATGGAGGCCCTGGGCTGTCCAGGTATTATTGGACTCCAACTCCCATCAGTCCTTGCAGGGGCTGATAAGAGTTGGAGTCAATCATGTTCTACAAGAAGCTTCTTCAGTTTCAGGTACTGTAGGGTGGTATCCATCGAAGTTTTACTCAAAGTAGAGCCACTGAAATTAATGAACATGACAAAGTTCTTGTTGTTTAGTCGTGTCCGACTCTTCGTGACCCCATGGACCAGAGCATGCCAGGCACTCCTGTCTTCCACTGCCTCCCGCAGTTTGGTCAAACTCATGTTTGTAGCTTCGAGAACACTATCCAACCATCTCGTCCTCTGTCGTCCCCTTCTCCTTGTGCCCTCCATCTTTCCCAACATCAGGGTCTTTTCCAGGGAGTCTTCTCTTTTCATGAGGTGGCCAAAGTCTTGGAGCCTCAGCTTCACGATCTGTCCTTCCAGTGAGCACTCAGGGCTGATTTCCTTCAGAATGGATAGGTTTGATCTTCTTGCAGTCCATGGGACTCTCAAGAGTTTCCTCCAGCACCATAATTCAAAAGCATCAATTCTTCAGCGATCAGCCTTCTTTATGGTCCAGCTCTCACTTCCATACATCACTACTGGGAAAACCAGAGCTTTAACTATATGGACCTTTGTTGGCAAGGTGATGTCTCTGCTTTTTAAGATGCTGTCTAGGTTTGTCATTGCTTTTCTCCCAAGAAGCAGGCATCTTTTAATTTCGTGGCTGCTGTCACCATTCAATGGGTCTACTCTGAGTAAAAATTGATTTAAATACCACCATTTCTTTCTTGCAAGATTGCATGGATGAAAGGGAATGGATTTATGAATGAACACTTGCAGAAACGATACAGGCAGGCAGTAGACTGATGCATCCATCCCTACTTCAGGCAGAGACCAGGCATGACCTTAAATAGATTTAGACTCTCCAGTTTTAGCACTGACCTCTATCAGCCAAAAATAAAACCTGTCAGTACCCACTAATTCTACTGAGCACCTAGGTAACGCACCTAGAAAACGAACCAGGAGGAATCTGGGAAAGCTCCAAAAACCTATTTTGTTCTACTTCACTATCTTAAACCGAGTGATAAAGTTTTGTGTGTCAACAAGCAAAGAGTATAATCTGAAGGACCCAAGTAGAAGTTCCATATATGAATGGTGCAATCCTATGTATATTTACTTATTTTTGGATGGCTGCCTTTATCAGCTACAAAATTTGTATCTGAAGGAAATTAGACAAGATGGGAAGCTCAGGTATTCAGAAATCAAAGGATAATACAGTATATATGGCAGGTTTATTAGAAAATGAAAATTGAAATGTCAATAAATCTGGCAAAGTATCTAATGAAATATGATCTCTTTAACTGCCTACTCCTCTGATTTGTCAGCATTTTCAACGCAGGACTTAGATTTAGGTCACCTGAACATGTTCAGAGTGCTTTTCTATTATTGTTGACTAACCACAGTATGCAGATGTAGGAATAGGCCTTCCAAGTTTGAGCCCCAGCACCACTTATTATTAAAATGAACTGCTGACACTTAATATGGCTGCATTTCTGGAATGTGCACTACTAAAACATCATTATTTCAATTTTTAACTTGTTTCTTCTCTGTGATAGAAGAAGGATATATTCTTGCTTCAGCAGATTTTTTGGGGGGTGGGGAGAGTTCAACATGTTCAGATCTTTAAGGAACTACTATAGTTACCACATTCATTAATTAGGACCAGAATGCATCAGATTTGTGAAGAGGGCTTTTGGAATAAATTCCTATTAAGCTCTTCTGGGCAGTCTTACTGATTTCGAGGGACTTTGGCAACAGCACATGCTTTGGTGCCCAGCTGCTTGGGAAGATGACTTCAGATGAGATTAGAAGGTTATGAAATGTAAGAAGAATGCCAAGAGGAAAATAATTAGGAATAATCAGAGTCAAATGTTCCCTGGACTGTGTTGAAATTTGCAAGCAGAAAAGAAATCGGGGACAATCAACCTAAAACCTGCAGCAAATATTTGTTGTGATAATGTGCAAAGCACAAGTTGAAAGAAAACAGCATTTTGAGGGTGAATTGCTTTCGACGTTTCTTACACGAGAACTGATGACCTCTGCTAGAGTTTCAGCTGTTTCAGATATACATGCCCTATATAGCTGAAATGGAAGTGATGTCTTGCATGTGTGAATCAGCTGTCGCAGATTTAGATCTGCAGGCTATCACAGCGCTGGGTTACCCATTAGGCAAACTAGGGATTACCCACATAGAGCACATTGCAGTAGTCCAAGCGGGAGATAACCAGCTCAAGTACCACTCTGGCAAGTGCGCAGGCAGGTAGAGTCTCAGTCGGTGTACCAAATGGAGCTGGTAGACAGCTGCCCTGGACACAGAATTGACCTGTGCCTCCATGGACAATTGTTAAGTCCACAATGACTCCCAGGCTGTGCACCTGGTCCTTTAGGGGCACAGTTACCCCATTCAGGACCAGGGAGGTTCCCACACCTGGCCGTCTCCTGTCACCCAGAATCTTGCTGGCCCTTATTGACTTATTTTACTCCTTCTGGTTGTACCAGTTGACCTCAAATGCCCATTTGCCTTTTGGGTCTGATTATCTTCCAATATATTAATTTGTAACCATAGTTTTAATGTGCTTTTATTTATTTATTTAAACTGACCCCTTTCTATTATCTTTGATATGGACTTTAAAAATTTTTTATAATAAAATATTGTGTTTGATGGATTACGTAGTTTTTTTTTAAAGGAGTAGGGATTCTTTTCTCCTCCCTCTTTTTGTTTTTTCTGTATATACTAAAACTATCATACAAGTTCGGGAGATTTTTTTTTGGGGGGGGAACCAATTACGGTGGTACCTCGGGTTACAGACGCTTCAGGTTACAGACTCCGCTAACCCAGAAATAGTACCTCGGGCTAACAACTTTGCTTCAGGATGAGAACAGAAATCGTGTGGCGGCAGCGGGAGGCCCCATTTGCTAAAGTGGTGCTTCAGGTTAAGAACGGACCTTCAGAACGAATTAAGTTCTTAATCCGAGGTACCACTGTATGGGTGTTGCAGCCCAGCAACATTGGAAGGGCACCAGGTTAGGAAAGGCTGCTGATTATTATTGTATAGCCTCATCTGCCTCATCTTTCTCTTCTTAAAAAAAAAATCTAAACAAAATATGAGCATAAAAAACCCTTCAGCATCACCCTGAATTGGAAGAAGGATTATCATTATTTTATTGTCCTGTTTCTTTGCCTAATGAAAACAAGGCAGGTAAAACCAGAGATTTGTACAACCAGCCACCATGGGATATCTGCCAGTCAGACCTGGCTTTGTCAAATGCCATGAATTCTACAACACAATCACTAATCACACTTCTGAAGAAATCCCCATGTGGATGGGACCGGCTCTAGGAAATCCTGTAGCAAATTACCCTGACCATCCAATGAGCAACCCCCTCCTGGGCATCTTACTTTAGAGAAAGCTACTGAAATCTCCAATTCCCTGCCTTGGTTTAGAAGACCTTATGCTACCTGATGCAGCAAAATGCATTCCAGATTCCCAGGATGCCAAAGTACACATCCTGCTCTCCTTCTTCCCCTTGCCACCAGCCAGCCACCTTCTCTCTCGTTCAGGGTGGAATCTTGTTGTCTCATCCAACCCCACTAATTTCCAGTAAGCCCAGTCACCATTGAAGCCACAGGACCCTGTGTGAGCATAAGTTGGCTCAGACTGGCCTCTCAGAGCTCTGGCTAGTTTGCATCCCTCCCGCCAGCATTCCTTAGCCTGCTGTGCAAAAATAGAAGGGCAGCTTTGTGTGAGGTCACCAGGCTCACAAGGAAGTCTATCAGGACACTGCGGGTTGGGGGGGCGGGGAACGACGACATTCCAGTTGCCAGCTATTTGGACCTTTTCCATTGTAAATACATTCCCTTTGGGAATGTCACCCCCCTCTTTTTCTCTCAAAGGGGTTGGAATCTAAAAGCATAGGAAAGGGGCAAACTGGTTTGCTTGCTTGCTTAGTGTTGAAACAAAGTAAGAGCCCATCTTGTAGGTGGCAACTGAAGGAAGAAAGAGAGATTTCAAGTTGGTCAGACAGATCATTATCAGAATGAAATAACAGTTGTGGTTTAAAATATTTGTTGCTATTCATTTGAAACATAAAATGTAGAAGTTCACAGTACAGACAAGATATCTTAGCCTTTGTGGACTTATTTAAAAACCCAGGGACTTGCCAAAATAGGTAGATATGTTATAAAGCACAAGTGCAGCTCAGTGTGACTTACATTACATTAACCATTCCGATATCTTACAAAGGAACCCCAAAGAAAAATATGATCTTTTTATTATTGATTCTGTCAGTAATGCACATATATTTTTCATTTTCACTAATGTAGCTATCAGGCTATGTGGCATGATGAATTACAAGTTCAAAGGCTTCAGTTTTTTCTGTTATTAGTTGATACTCAGGGGGCTTAAAAATAATGCCCCATACTTAATGAATATGTGCAGTAAATATAGTACCTAATAACCTTACAGATGTGTACTTTTAATCTTATAGTACAAAAAAGAGTCTCCTCTCTCTGGAAGAAAGCCCATCCCTCCCTCTTCCTCAAAATAGGGCTTTTTTTAGCTTGGGGGAAAGAAGGGAGGGTGTAATAGGGAGCACAGGGCATGGCTATAATCCAAATCACTTTTTTTATGAGCAAAGGAGAGTCATTCCCCTTTTGAGCTTCCCCCTCTCAAATACTTATCCCTTTATCTGAAATTCCATTCCATGGTAAAGCTGTGCAGTTGTAGATGCTGAGGATATATATAGCTGAAATATACTCGGAGTTGAGTGTGGATTTCATGCTCTTTATTCAGCTCATAGTAGTGAGGAATAGAAGCTCCCTCGAAATGTCTGCTTTATATACATTATTTACACAATGGGCCCCACATGATTGGCTAATTCTGGGATTCTCCTGTAGGCCAATCAGGTTGCGGATTCACTTCCACGTGGAGTTGGATTGGGTGGCTCCTGCGGACCAATCAGACTGCTGCATTCTGGATCCTATTGTTCTAGGACCAATCAGACCGCTGCATTCTGAATCCTACTGTTCTAGGACCAATCAGACTGCTGCATTTTGGATCCTATTCAACTCAGAACATAACAACAGCCCAGAGAATGAATGCAGGAGCTAATCTCTGCTTCTTCACATTTTTACCCCTGCCCCCTTTTTTGCTTTTATTTTAGGTACTCTCTCAACATCATTCAAGACAGAGGCAGTGTGCACTGGCTATAGACTGGGGAGAAATTAGATTCGGTTCACATTTAAAAACAAACCATACATACTCTGCACTTTCTGGGGAAAAAAGATGTGAACTGAAACATGTTCAAAATTTGCACGGCACTGAATTTTACAGTGCAGCTCCCGGCAAAATGATGTGTACGAAAATGCATATGCTGGGATAAAGTGTTTCTCTCCCCCCCCCCCCTTTTAATTGCAAGCCGATGTGAAAATGTGGAGAGCTGTGGTTTTGATCAGGAAAATTAAAAATGGAGAGAAACAAAAACCAACAGATTCCCCTACCCCTAGTCTTGCCTCCCCTGCAACACCATCACCTTTGCCTAGAGATCATGATCCCATCCCTGACTGGGGAAAGGAAACCTGGAGGCAATATTAAAAGACCTTTTCCTGGTTTGAAAGGAAGGTGCTTGCCTATTGTTTTGGGTTCTGATCAAGACAATATATATGCATCTTTCTGAGTGGAAGAGTGAAGTGAGCCTCTGCTTTGAATCCTACCTATCAATGCCAGCTTTGCAGCTAATGGGCTCTTCTGTGCCCACTAGCCAGTTAAGTTGGCAGTACTGCGTGCCCCTGTCCTCACGCCAAGCTAAGCTGATTTCCCAGCATCGCACACCCCAGCTGTTTGCCTGCCTGACTAAACTGCAGTGCCAGCCATACTGGCCTTCATCCTTCGTTAATGAGGTGGGGCTGCTTCTTTAAATATTATTCTGTTTGAGCTTCCTACCACTCTGTGGTACAGCCAGTGGCTTTCTCTCTTCACTTGGCTATTTATGGTCTCCATAATATTAACAGTAATTCACTGGCCTATGTCTGGGCTGTTTATCTTCCTCTGGGCAGCTAAGGCAGGGATTATAGGAAGCCTTCCACAGGCCTCGCGCTACAGATCCTACATATTTCCCTTTGGTTCTAAGGGCTCCCAAGAAGTCAACAGCTGGTGACAGACAATGGGCGGTGGAATTGTTGACGCCCCCCTCCTACCGTTAAGGTACCACAATGACACCTGCTTGTTTGTGGGGTGAAGGAGAGGAGGGGCACAAGGAATTCAGTTGTGGGTCAGATGTGTGGGTGCTCCTTTGTCTCACTATAAATATCAAATCTTCAAATCTCCTCTCACACTGAGAGGAGGCATCTTAGCCTGTGGTTGTTAGACAATCACAAAAAGGTCTTTCTGGCACAGCACAGATGTAACACCCTGCCACAATAATAACACAACAACAATAATAATACAACAACAACAACAACAACAACAATTTATTATTTATACGCCGCCCATCTGGCTGGGCTTCCCCAGCCACTCTGGGCGGCTTCCCAAAAAAATATTAAAATGCTGTAATGCATCAAACATTAAAAGCTTCCCTAAACAGGGCTGCCTTCAGATGTCTTCTAAAAGTCTGGTAGTTGTTGTTCTCTTTGACATCTGGTGGGAGGGTGTTCCACAGGGAGGGCGCCACTACCAAGAAGGCCCTCTGCCTGGTTCCCTGTAACTTGGCTTCTTGCAGCGAGGGAACCGCCAGGAGGCCCTCAGTGCTGGACCTCAGTGTCTGGGCAGAATGATGGAGGTGGAGACGCTCCTTCAGGTATACAGGACTGAGGCTGTTTAGGGCTTTAAAGGTCAGCACCAACACTTTGAATTGTGCTCGGAAACGCAAGTCCACTGCAAGTCCACTGTTGCTGCAGCAGATCTCCGGAGAAAGGCAAACTTCTACGTGGAAATTCATTGTGGAGTCAGTGCCTTTGCAAGTTTCACACAATGCTGTCCTCATGAAAATGCCGCCTCATATTCCCTCTATCTTGTTTAATCCGGATTTACCGTCGCCCCCTCCTACTTTCCTCCTCGTCCTCGTCCTCCTCCGCCTCCTCCTCCTCCTCCTCCTCTTCTTCTTCTTCTTCTTTTTACGTAACAGATTTTCAGCAGAAACAGTAAACCCAGATTAAATGGGAAATTTTTCAATGAGGACAATGTGATCTGGACAACGTGCAAACTGTGCTTGCATGCACACCACTGAATTGGCAATAAACTGCCATGCCAAAGCACCCGCCTTTCGCTTATGTACCACAAAACTCAGCTCGGCCTTCTCTGCCTCTTCCCCCCAAACCTGCACCTTCTGTTGTTTTCTTAGCACACACAGATCTCACAAACCTGCTTTCTACCCATTCTGACGCGGGTGGCGCTGTGGGTTAAACCACAGAGCCTAGGACTTGCCGATCAGAAGGTCGGCGGTTTGAATCCCTGTGAGCTCCCGTTGCTCGGTCCCTGCTCCTGCCAACCTAGCAGTTTGAAAGCACCTCAAAGTGCAAGTAGATAAATAGGTACCACTCTGGTGGGAAGGTAAACGGCATTTCCATGCACTGCTCTGGTTCGCCAGAAGTGGCTTAGTCATGCTGGCCACATGACCCGGAAGCTGTACTCTGGCTCCCTCGGCCAATAAAGCAAGATGAGTGCCGCAACCCCAGAGTTGGTCACAACTGGACCTAATGGTCAGGGGTCCCTTTACCTTTACCCATTCAGAACACATAAGCAAGTTCCACCTTCTCTCCTGCTATTCTAAGCAGCCAGACAGCAATATCTGTAACAAAAGGAAGGTACCTGGTTAGTAGGTTTAGTACAGTGTTTCCCAGATTTGGGATTCCAGCTGTTTTCAGACTACAGTTCCCATCATCACTGGTCCTGCTGGCTAGGGATGATGTGAGTTGTAGTCCAAAAACAGCTGGAGACCCAAGTTTGGGAAACACTGGTTTAGTACCTGGTTAGACCTGGCTAGTAGGTTTGACCAACTTTCGGCAGCCTTTATGGACCTGTTAACTGTCTCCTATGCAAACCTCCACATTTTCAATGATGTAATATCAGCCAGAAATTAGAACGACAGTAGCTTGAATGCTCACCAGGTGACCTTCCTAATAGTATTAGTCTTGGGAAAAATGCATGTACTGGTGAAAACAATGGGCAAAATGCATTAAATTGAGGTAAACTGCTTTGCAAAAATATGGATTGCCCAAAAAGCTGTACAATAGGAGAAATCCACACTAAAACAGTGATGAATTTTTATGAGGACTTAAAAAAAAAAAAAAGCCAAATGTTTCAAAATGTGGAGAACTGAATTTAGGATTGTAAACACGAGAAACTGAAATGGACAAGGGTTGCCCATATCTATTAAAGATACACCAGTACAAGCAACACCGCTTTTGGATGTGGGCAGTGGAGATTCAGGTGCTTCCACATAAAAATAAGCCCAGTTTTGCACATGCAAACCTACCTGAAGATGGGCTGCGATAGGTAACTTGATGACAGCTTTCCCCAGGCCACGGCCCACTCACCAAACTCCCCATTAATGACATTACACCCTCTACAAACAGGCGTTAACGCATAGGCATGAATAGATTCTCTGTTACATGCCCCAATCATTTATTTAACCTCCGAGGTGGCTTTGCCTCATCCCCCCGGCAGAAAGCAGAACAAAATGCTTTCTATTTATATTTCCTCCCAGACACAGGCTTCCTTGTCTCCTGGCTTTGCCTTTGACACCATTACACACTGCTCGATTCTGCTGTCATTAGCGCGCACCAGTGCAAACGGACAGAAACTGAGTTAGGGCAGCGTAACATTGGCACATACGAGACCCAAATCCATCCCATGATGCTAAATAAAGCATGAATGGAGGAAACCGCACATAGGTAACCACAGACTCCCCTCCCCATTGAATTCTCAGACCCAGAAATGTTTTGCACGTGCAGAAGCTGTATTGTCTCTTGGTTTTTAAGAAAGGGGGTTTCTAGACTTTCTCTGTACCAGGGGATGGTGGGTGGATGGTATAGGCAGCCTTGCATAGGGCCTGGTTGAGACCAGCCAGATAGCCTGGGGACGAGGTTAGGGGTGGGGTGAGAGATTCAATTTAGTTGGCATTTACAGGCAATTTTTTCTTAATCCACACTTTCCAAAGCAACATATAGACTTTTATGTTTAAATAATAATAATAATAATTTATTATTTATACCCCGCCCATCTGGCTGGGCCTCCCCAGCCACTCTGGGCGGCTTCCATAAAAACCAAAAATACAATAAAATATCACACGTTAAAAACTTCCCTGAACAGGGCTGCCTTAAGATGTCTTCTGAATGTCAGGTAGTTGTTTATCGCTTTGACATCTGCTGGAAGGGCGTTCCACAGGGCGGGCGCCACTACCGAGAAGGCCCTCTGCCTGGTTCCCTGTAGCTTTGCTTCTCGCAATGAGGGAACCGCCAGAAGGCCCTCGGCGCTGGACCTCAGTGTCCGGGCAGAATGATGGGGGTGGAGACGCTCCTTCAGGTATACTGGACCGAGGCCGTTTAGGGCTTTAAAGGTCAGCACCAACACTTTGAATTGTGCTCGGAAACGTACTGGGAGCCAATGTAGGTCTTTCAAGACCGGTGTTATATAGTCTCGGCGGCCGCCCCCAGTCACCAGTCTAGCTGCCGCATTCTGGATTAATTGTAGTTTCCGAGTCACCTTCAAAGGTAGCCCCACGTAGAGTGCATTGCAGTAGTCCAAGCGGGAGATAACCAGAGCATGCACCACTCTGGCGAGACAGTCCGCAGGCAGATAGGGTCTCAGCCTATGTACCAGATGGAGCTGGTAAACAGCTGCCCTGGACACAGACTTGACCTGTGCCTCCATGGACAGCTGTGAGTCCAAAATGACTCCCAGGCTGCGCACCTGGTCCTTCAGGGGCACAGTTACCCCATTCAGGACCAGCGAATCCTCCACACCTGCCCGCCTCCTGTCCCCCAAAAACAGTACTTCTGTCTTGTCAGGATTCAACCTCAATCTGTTAGCCGCCATCCATCCTCCAACCGCTTCCAGACACTCACACAGGACCTTCACCGCCCTCACTGGTTCTGATTTAAAAGAGAGGTAGAGCTGGGTATCATCCGCATACTGATGAACACCCAGCCCAAACCTCCTGATGATCTCTCCCAGCGGCTGCATGTAAATGTTGAAAAGCATGGGGGAGAGGACAGAACCCTGAGGCACCCCACAAGTGAGAGCCCAGGGGTCTGAACACTCATCCCCCACCACCACTTTCTGAACACGGCCCAGGAGGAAGGAGCGGAACCACTGTATGACAGTGCCTCCAGCTCCCAGCCCCTGAAGACGGTCCAGAAGGATGTTATGGTCGATGGTATCAAACGCCGCTGAGAGATCCAGCAGAACTAGGAAACAGCTCTCACCTTTGTCCCTAGCCCGCCGGAGATCATCAACCAGTGCGACCAAGGCAGTTTCAGTCCCATGATGAGGCCTGAATCCCGACTGGAAGGGATCCAAATGGTCCGCTTCTTCCAGGCGTGCCTGGAGTTGTTCGGCAACCGCTCGCTCAATCACCTTGCCCAAGAATGGAAGATTTGAGACATTAAACTGAAATGGATGTATTGGTGGTTACTTTATTTATTTATTCCCCCCCAATATAACAGGCTTTAGTAATAGTCTTACAATACATTACATATATATAGTACATCTTGTAGAGTAAATTGAGATTTCAATCATATACACGCAAAAATGTGTATATTAGCATAAATTTGTCCTAAAGTGCTTGTGAATTTTCATGAGGATATTATTATTATTATTATTATTATTATTATTATTATTAAAATCACAAACTGATATGGAAATGTGGAAAAGTATATTTAAGCTTGGGGGGAAATAGAAACTGAGAGAAACCAGTATTGACATACTCACCCATTTCTAGCTGATAGTGATCTAATTTATTTGCTTGTGTGTTTTATGAGATTTATATTGTGCCACATGACTCCAAAGGAAGAATGGAAGGCAGTTGGAAGAATGGAAACCCAGTCTCCGCTACAAAGACACTGATCCTTGTGTCATCATTAATTTTATCCCTCTCTAGGGAGTGGGGAGGCCCTGACTTGCAGCTGACATAGGATCTCTGCGACTGCCATTTCTCAACAAGACCCTAGAAGCCTTTATAGTTCTCGGGCAACCAGGAGAAGGCCAGAGTCAACCTATCAGAGCAGGATCATGCAAATGTTCTCACAGACCAAATAAGAGGCTGCAGCTCCTTTGTCTGGCAGCTGTTACCAAAAACAGCTTAGAGAGAGATCCTGCTGCCCCAACTGATAGTAGACCATGGTTCAAAATGTGTACCCTTCCACCACACACACACTCCCGACACTAAGAAGATTAGATTATTATTTTTTTTAAGATAATTTATTACGGTCAAAGACCAGCTTGCATAACACAATAAAAACAGTGTTCGTAAAGATACAATATACAATCAGAGCAGATTGCAGCAATAGCTCATGAGTTAAAATTGAGATATATACATACACTTGTACAACTGAGATTTGGGCTACCATAAAAATTGACCCTGAGGCGCCCCAAAGGGTGACTTCAGCATTTCCGATTGCATGGAGCCTGGACAGCCCCGTGGTTTTCCACGGATCTGAGGGCAATGAAACAATCGTTGAGACGGCTAGAGCGCCGGTGGCGGACAACTCATTCTGAATCTGACCGGACACAGGTTAGAGCTCAACGTCGAGCCTACCAAGTGGCGATAGCGACGGCGAAAAAGACTTTCTTCGCCGCCTCTATTGCATCTGCAGAAAACAGCAGCAGGAGACTTTTTCAGGTGGTTCACAATTTAGCGGAACCACCTGCGACATCTGGGCCCAGTACGGGCCACATGATCTCCTGCAATGAGATCTCCTGTGACATTTTAGTGTATTTTTCATCTTTGTTGGAAGCCGCCCAGAGTGGCTGGGGAAACCCAGCCAGATGGGCGGGGTACAAATAATAAATTATTATTATTATTATTATTATTATTATTATTATTATTATTATTAATTTCCCCAGTAAGCTATTTTATTCTAGAGGTTGATCTGTGCCTACAAATCTGAGCGCAGAATCTGGCTACCAGCCAGGTCGTCTTGTGATCTTTGCCTAAGAGGAGAGAATTAAGTTTAGACTTGTCTGAAAGATCGGCAAGCCTCTTCAGGAAAGGATCAATGGTGAAACATAAAAAGGACATCTAAAAAATATATGTTCAAGGTTTCCTATTTCCTCTAATGGGCAGGCGCAAAGTCTCTGTGCTATAAGAGCCTTCTTTAAGGCTCTTATATAAGAGCCTTCCAGAACAGGTGAGGGCAAGGCTGAGCTTCTAGCAAGAGTGAAAGCCCTTCTTGGGTTTCTGGATGCAAGGAAATAGAGATATGTTGCTGGAGCGGCTACGTATCTCCCGTTTACTATGATTCTGAGAAGATTAGTTTACCTGGGCTTCTAAGTGCCCCCACCTGAACCTCAACATCAAAAAAATCAAGATCATGGCCACTGGTTCCGTCACCTCCTGGCAAATAGAAGGGAAAGAAATGGAGGCAGTGAGAGATTTTACTTTCTTGGGCTCCATGATCACTGCAGATGGTGACAGCAGTCACGAAATTAAAAGACGCCTGCTTCTTGGGAGAAAAGCAATGACAAACCTAGACAGCATCTTAAAAAGCAGAGACACCACCTTGCCGACAAAGGTCTGTGTAGTTAAAGCTATGGTTTTTCCAGTAGTGATGTATGAAAGTGAGAGCTGGACCATAAAGAAGGCTGATCGCCAAAGAATTGATGCTTTTGAATTATGGTGCTGGAGGAGACTCTTGAGAGTCCCATGGACCGCAAGAAGATCAAACCTATCCATTCTGAAGGAAAGCAGCCCTGAGTGCTCACTGGAAGGATAGATTGTGAAGCTGAGGCTCCAATACTTTGGCCACCTCATGAGAAGAGAAGACTCCCTGGAAAAGACCCTGATGTTGGGAAAGACAGAGGGCACAAGGAGAAGGGGACGACAGAGGATCAGATGGTTGGACAGTGTTCTCGAAGCTACAAAGATGAGTCTGACCAAACTGCGGGAGGCAGTGGAAGACAGGAGTGCCTGGCGTGCTCTGATCCATGGGGTCACAAAGAGTCGGACACGACTAAACGACTAAACAACAACAACAACAGAATCCCCTTGGATCAAATGGCACAAACTGAACTTTAAACAAAACAGTTTGTTTTATTCACAAAATACACAGAACATGGTATCGTATCCTCCAACCCTCCCGATTTCCTTCTGACTGGATCCTGGAATGCCTCGTTTTGATGCCACACTCCTGTGCCAAACAGCTGGCACCTGCAAGAGCACAGCACCAAAAGACGCACACCCCAATTTTCATCAGTGGAATGTAGGAGGGTATGCATTACTCCCTCCCCCAAGTGACCCAGAAAAATCACAAAAAGGGGCAGAATGGGGCGGTGGTTGGAATGGGTTGCTTGCAGGCTTTTTCCGATGGTGTTTCAAATACAGTGGTACCTCGGGTTAAGTACTTAATTCGTTCTGGAGGTCCGTTCTTAACCTGAAACTGTTCTTAACCTGAAGCACCACTTTAGCTAATGGGGCCCTCGGCTGCCACCAGAGCAGGATTTCTGTTCTCATCCTGAAGCAAAGTTCTTAACCCAAGGTACTATTTCTGGGTTAGGGGAGTCTGTAACCTGAAGCCTATGTAACCCGAGGTACCACTGTATAAGTGATTTCACTGATGCTCATGGTGCCTCGGAACATAACCTCTGCGTAAATGGGGGGTTGCCTGTTTTGCAGTGAAAATACGTAAGCGGTTGTTTCTAGCTTCTAAACTACTTACTTACTAAAGTAGGCCGTCAGCGTCTCTTACATGTTGGAAGCCTAGACCAGTTTAAAATCAGCCATATTTCCTTATTCCTTCCTGGAAGATTTCTTATGTGGGCTTTAGGTTAGCTTTCCCAGCTAACTCCAACTGAAGACCCTAAACACAGGACGTGGCTAAACCTTTATAGATCTTTGCCTGTGAAACTGACACAGTGCCTCTTCTGCACTAGGAAGCTGGAACGGGTGAAGCCAGGGTCACAAGGATCAACCTTGGTTGCTCACTTAGGAAGGAAGGGTGTGGAAGGAATGCAGGATGCAGGAAGGGCCACTAAGATTCGGGGGTAAAATGAAGGTCAACTTGAACATTTTATGCATTTCCTACCGTTTAACATTAACCTTCCCAACTGTCCGCGACATTCAAGTTGTTCTTTTGATTCTAAAATACAGTGGTACTTCGGGTTACATATGCTTCAGGTTACAGACTCCGCTAACCCAGAAATAGTACCTCGGGTTAAGAACTTTGCTTCAGGATGAGAACAGAAATCGTTCTCTAGCGGCGCAGCAGCAGCGGGAGGCCCCATTAGCTAAAGTGGTGCTTCAGGTTAAGAACAGTTTCAGGTTAAGAACGGACCTCCAGAACGAATTAAGTTCTTAACCCGAGATACTACTGTATCATGTTCTGAATGCTGGTTAACATATGAGAAAAGGTTTTGGCGAAGGAATGGTTTCTTAGAAAGCCGGACTTTGGACTTGCAGCAACAATATTTACCGCAATTGTGTCAATAATCTGTAGGCACTTCATGAGACATCACCTAAGTTGAACGATGGGTTTCACTATTACAAGGTGCAGTAGTGATGGCCACCAACTAGGATGGCTTTAAAAGGGAATTAGAGCAAATCATGGCAGGTGAGGCTTCTAATGGCTCCAAGTTGTAATGGCTATATAGTACCTCCAATATTGGAGACAGCATGGTTCTGAATGAATGCCAGCTGCTGAGGAACATGAACAGAAGAGGTTAGGGTTTTAAAAAAACAAACCATGATACCCCAAGATACTCCGCCTTTCGCCCCGGATGTCAATTCTGCCTTTGAAAGCCCGGTAATGTTTGGACATATGGCAGCCCTATTGTCCACCATGGAAACAATATCAGACCCTCCAAGTGTCCCTATTTTCCATGACAGTCCTAGATTTACAGAAGCTGTCCCAGTTTCTGATTTGATCCTGGAATGTCCTGCTTTTCCTAAGGACATCCCTATCTTCATCAGAGAAATATTGGAGATTTTGGTATTATGCGACGCTCAAGCCAAGGAGATAAGTAACTACACAACCTTTAGAAGACTTCTAAAGGCAGTCCTATATGGGGAAGGTTTTTTAAATGTTTTATTATGTTTTTATATATTTTGGAAGCCACCCAGAGTGGCTGGAGCAACCCAGTCAGATAGGTGGAGTATAAATAATAAAATTGTTATTGAACAGGATATACCTATTTTCATTGGAGAAATGTTGGAGGGTTTGGAATATCGGACTAAATTGGTCAGATCCTGCAGGGTTGCTTTTTTTGAGTGGCCTTCATACACAACAACCAAAATGTCATTTACTGAGGGGCTCATGACTGGAGGAGATGGAGGAATGTCTTTGCTGGCATTACTAGATCATGGGTAGGCAAACTAAGGCCTGGGGGCCGGATCCAGCCCAATTGCCTTCTAAATCCAGCCTGTGGACAGTCCAGGAATCAGCATGTTTTTACATGAGTAGAATGTGTCCTTTTATTTAAAATGCATCTCTGGGTTATTTGTGGGGCCTGCCTGGTGTTTTTATATGAGTAGAATGTGTGCTTTTATTTAAAATGCATCTCTGGGTTATTTGTGGGGCATAGGAATTTGTTCATTCCCCCCCAAAAAAAATAGTCCGGCCCCCCACTAGGTCTGAGGGACAGTGGACCGGCCCCCTTCTGAAAAAGTTTGCTGACCCCTGTACTAGATGTTTAAGGCACCAATTGCTACTGCCAGAAAGAATCCATTATCACCACCAACAAAAAGAATAAAGCAGTAAATAAATAACATTGAGAACTATCAGAAACTTATTTTCTGCAGTGAAATATATTTATGCCACCCACACCCTCATGCCCAGAGGAGGTTGCTTTTCTCAATAGTCTATTGTGGAATATATAGCTGAGTTAACAACCCACAAACCCACCTGTCCTCAAAGGTCACAAAAGCAGTACTCTCTGCAGGGGCAGGATTCGGCGAGCTTGAGAATTATAGCTTAGGAAGCCAAGTGAGTGGAAAGTTGTTAACACTCGCTGGGACAGAGGATGGAGGAGGCAAATCACCCCACCCACAAGCAATGGAACCATGGATATTGTCTCCACACTTCAGACTGCGACATTGAAGGGAGCCAGGTGAGACTTCCTTGGTGCCAAAAGAAGACATTTCACACCTTCTGTTATTTTCAGTCAAAATAACCAGGGCATTCAAAAGAAAATATACTCTGGCTTGAAAAACAAACTTCATGTTTATGCTTTCCATGGTATGATCCTCCAAACCAATCAGGAGAGGAAATAAGCAATTATTGCTGTTCTTTGAATGGGTCTGTGTGGGGCACCAGGGTTCCTTGCAGCCAAAGATGCCCCATTTTTCTTCTTGTGGTTGGGACGTGGCACAGACTGGTGTGTCCTTGTGTAACCACCAGTGGCATTAATCTACTGACAACATGTTGGTGGAGTTGGGATCCTCTTAAGTCAGGGATTCTGGGCTAGCATAGTCAATGATATGGGAAGATGGGAGTTGAACAACATTGAGAGGGTCACAATAGCCCCAATTCTTAGCTTACTTTTAATTCTCAAAGCCCATGGAATCAAGCACTTCAGCGGTGGTAATAGTAGTGATTGCTCAGGTATGTGCAAACTCCATTCTGAAACCTTCCCTCAAAATATATTTTAACATTTTACCTTGCCTCTTTTCATAGTCAGTCTGGGGGCCTTTCGGTAGCCATTAATTTACCGTATATTTGAGCTTTAATTTTTACCAGGTTCATCATTTTACAATTTTACAAGCTAAGAGAAAGAATGCAATATCCCTTACCAGGTCTGAATATCTTATAGTAGAATTTGAGCATACTACTTAAGGTCTGGCTTCCAGGATATATTCCTTTCCAGCTGACAAAACAGCAAATTCTTTTATTCGTTAAAAGGGCTCTGGGAACATGATATTGGACAAGTTGTACAAGATGATGCCTGGACTAACTTGTGGAATAAACAACTTGTAAAATCTGTCTCTGCAATGGCCAGAGCATGTTCCTTAAGAAGGATCAATTGCTGGTATCTAACTCCACTCAATGCCACCTAGTTCAGTTCTGAGTGTTATAACTGTTATATACAGTATGGGCTATGGGGCTCATATATACATAAGTGTTGGGAATGTCTGGCCAATGCATCACATTGGACCATGATTTTTAAGGAGATCACTGCGATTTCAGAGCAAACCGTATCACTCAGTTGGCACTGAATATATAGGAGGTGGAATATATAGGAATATATATATATAGGAATATATAGGAGGTGGAAGAATGAAAACAAATTTTGAAAACAAATCATTCCTGTAAGGCTGGAGACAGAAAGAAAGTTTGAAACTGTCAGGTACACTTACTTTGGATGTGTGGCTCTACAGATTTTGGAACAACAGTATTGCAGAAAAATGGATATTTACTGCAAATTTAGCCAAGGGGAAAGCAAAGCCAATGTACTTTTTCTTCGCCATTTGGAATCCATTTATGAATGTATTAAAATGCCTGGACCAAAACTAGATGTGTCAAATACATTTCTCCAGTTGTAAAGAACTGATCTTCTCCTGAAACAGAACATAAAGGAAATGGCAATTATTCACACAATTTTTTTATACAAGAATACATGGATATGATTATGCTTAGTGAAACTCTAGTGTGTGTGTTACTTACATTTGCTTATTGTTAATTACCTCTTCATCTGTACAGCATACCGTTGTCCTATGTTTTTTGCAAATGTAAGAAAACTTTGTATGCCACGTTAATGTTTAATAAATTTGAGAATTAAAAGCAACAACAGCAAGCCACCATGTTGCTTCTGGGGCAAAATGTGCTTCTTTGCTTCATCATAATTTATTTATCAGAATGCAAGACTTTTAAATGTTTGTTTTGCTTCTACGGTTAAATAAAATAACAAAGAGGAGGATTTTCTATATTTCCATCTGCAAATGACTCCACAAACACAAGCTGATCTATTAAACAAAGTCCTTTCCAGTACCAATAGGAACTGGACAGAAAGGTACTTTGAGGCGCAGAATGAAGGCTCAATCCAGAATACATACCACGGCCAACTCAAAGAAACTCAGGAGCTATGAAGATCAGACCTTTGAGGTCTTCCATCTTTCTTTCCATTAGGTTGGGTTTTGGGAGAGGGTTGATTTACTAAATAAATTTAGCATGTCTGCGTCTCTCTTTCCTTGCAGCTTGGGTTTGTCATAAAGCATATCCTCCAGCTCAGTGGGCTTAAACATTTCCAAGACCGCATCACACCTTTTAGGGCTGTCACATCGCAGCCCAGAGGTCTGGCCTTACGTGCCTGTATGTCCTGCCATGTGGCAGGAGGGAAACGAGAGAGACGTGGCTTGTCTCTCAAATTATTTCCATGGCTGTGATGTCCCTTCCTTTCTTCCACCCATGAAAATGAGCAGGAAAGCAAATATGATGCCTAAGATAGGTCCATAGGGAGAAACTGGTGAAAGGTACTGCAACTAAGGGATGCGGATGGCGCTGTGGGTTAAACCACAGAGTCTAGGACTTGCCAATCAGAAGGTCGGCGGTTCGAATCCCTGCGACGGGGTGAGCTCCTGTTACTCAGTCCCTGCTCCTGCCAACCTAGCAGTTTGAAAGCACATCAAAAGTGCAAGTAGATAAATAGGTACCACTCCGTTGGGAAGGTAAACGGCGTTTCTATGTCGTTTCTCTGGTCGCCAGAAGCGGCTTAGTCATGCTGGCCACATGACCCGGAAGCTGTATGCTGCCTCCCTCGGCCAATAAAGCGAGATGAGCGCCACAACCCCAGAGTCGGTCACAATTGGACCTAATGGTCAGGAGTCCCTTTACCTTTACTGCAACTAAGTTGTCTCCCTGTCATGACTACTGAACCTGACCTGCTTTACTGCCCCAGGGAAGGCTCTGGTGAGGGTGAAGATGCAAACTCCTCAAGGAGGAACATTCAGCATTTCCTCCTGTGGCCTCCTGTGGGGACATACCTCTTCCAACTCCCTCAGGCTCTGAGGACGACTCCCCAGTAACTTCTTTGTCTCCTCTGTGTCACAAAAACCAGAGATTATATTGTAGAACTGGACAAGGACCTGGTAAATGCATCACCATCTCCTTTGGGAGTCAGGGCTAACTGATGAACAGGACTTGGAGCTGCAACTCCTCACTGAGACAACATCTTTCCCATTGCCCAAGATGTGGAGCCAGTAGAACTCACTTGGAGCTTTCCATGGTCCTGATAAAGCCTGCCTGATGAGGCTGTGTCCCCTTCTTCTTCTTCTTCTTCTTCTTCTTCTTCTTCTTCTTCTTCTTCTTCTTCACCTCTTGCTTACCCGTGATTTTACCTGTGGGCTTAATGAGTACACTTCACCTGCTGTAATCTTTCCTAAGTGCTACCACTTGCCTTAAGAATAGAACTGAACAGAATATTCTCAGCACATCTAAGAATTTAAAGATACAGATCAGATCTCACTCTTAACCCTAACTTTCAGTGTGGGACCCACTCTTATTTTTGTTCTTTTCTCCTCCTCTTCTCCATCATTCTGCTGCTTACGTTCTCCATGCAACATGGCTGGAACTTTCTCTACTGATAAGCAAAGGCCCAGTTGCAGCCATATTAGTGTGCTGGTCCCGTGGGCTAACCGAGAGGCGAGGTCCGAGTCCAGTCCGAGGTCAAAGGTGCAGTATGGAGGCAGTCCGAAGAAGTTGAAGCTGGATGCAGGGCAGGTAGTAGGGTGAGGTCAGGAGCTCTGGCAGGATAGCAGGACAGGGTTCAGGCAGGAACTGAAAATCAACAAAGTTGCTCCCGCAACTTGGGACTGAGGCTGGCTGGCTTTTATCTGCCTCATGGCACAGGGTGGCCCCGATCCTCAGGTGACTCGCGTCTCCTGGCCTGGAGGCGATCACTCCTCCTGCGGGAACTTAGTTCCCTCCGCCTCTCTGCCCTGAGCCTCTGCAGCTCAGGAGAAGCTGGAGGGTTACCGGACCCAGAGGTAACCTCAGCTTCCCCTGACGGGGCTGAGAGTGGAGCACCTGCAGGCAATGGGTCCTCCACCCCCTCAGGAGCCAGAGCAGACTCAGCTGGTGCCTGCACCTGAGGATCCAGCACAGGTGAGGACCCTTCAGGCTCAAGCCCCAGCCCCGGCTCAGCTGGTTCTGGATGCGGAGACTCCTGTGCAGGCTGGGATTCTTCAGGTTCAGCATCCGAATCTGAATCCCAGGCCATCACAATTAGGTTCTCTTCCCCTCTCGAGAACACACTGTACATAAATTTATTTCTTCATACCCTTCTTTTCCCGCAACAAAGATCTTTAAGAAGGTAAAGTGAGGAATTTCCACTGGTATTACTCACTTGTTAGGCTGTGATACACCAGCTGAAGACCAAGTGCTCAGTTGGTATTCATTTAAAAGGTGGAGGCCAGCCTTCCTCAATAGTGCTCTCCTGATGCTTTGGACTACATTTCCCATCATCCCCAGCTGGCTGATAGTCAGGGTTGAAAGAAGTTGTGGTCCAGAATAATGGGAGGGCACACTTTTCTCACACTTTGCACAAACTGCATTTAAAAGCCCAGCTCTTTTTCAGATTTGGCTCATTGACCAAATCCACTCCTTCTGGCACAAACATACTGCTGCACATTTTCGCTCACCTTCAGAACAAAAAGAGCACAGCATTGCAGACAGCTTAGGCTGTGGCTAATCATCCTGAACTGCCTTCAAAACATATTTAGCCCTTGTCTTCAGAGTCTAGACTAGAACATTTTAACAAGCAGCACCGGACATTTAGCTCCAGACAGAGCTCTCCACTCACACAATGTTTTGGAGGCAGACCCTCCAAGTGTCCCTATTTTCCAGGGACAGTCCCAGATTTACAGAAACCATCCCAGGTTCTGATTCGATCTCAGAATGTCCCACTTTCCCTTAAGACGTCCCTATTTTCATCAGAGAAATATTGGAGCGTATGGTATTATGTGACCCTCGAGCCATCTGAAGGGAGCCCTGTATAGGTTGTTTTTTTAACGTTTAGTATTTTATTATGTTTTTATATATGTTGGAAGACGTCCAGAGTGGCTGGGATAACAACAACAACAACAACTTTATTTAATTTATTTATTTAATAATAATTTTATTTAATTTATTTATTTAATAATAATTTTATTTAATTTATTTATTTAATAATAATTTTATTTATTTATTTATTTATTTATTTATGTATTTATTAGTTTATTTATTAATAATAATAATGCAATAAAGGTAAAGGTACCTCTGACCATTAGGTCCAGTCGTGGACGACTCTGGGGTTGCGCGCTCATCTCGCTCTATAGGCCGAGGGAGCCGGCATTTGTCTGCAGACAGCTTCCGGGTCCTGTGGCCAGCATGACTAAGCCGCTTCTGGCGAACCAGAGCAGCGCACAGAAACACTGTTTACCTTCCCACCGGAGCGGTACCTATTTATCTACTTGCACTTGACGTGCTTTCGAACTGCTAGGTGGGCAGGAGCAGGGACTGAGCAACGGGAGCTCACTCCGTTGTGGGGATTCGAACCGCCGAGCTTCTGATCGGCAAGCCCTAGGCTCTGTGATTTAGACCACAGCGCCACCCGCATCCCTAATGATGCAATAGGATGTCCCTATTTTAATCAGAGAAATGTTGGAGGGTATGGGGAGGACCATTAATTACACAGAGCTGGGGCCGTGTTACAGCAACGGCTGAAGGCCTGCAGGCAACTTGTTAGTCAAGTCAGGAGGCAGGTAGCCAAGCTGTCAATCTCAGAACAGCTCGGCTGATGCCTATGAAGCAGACTGGAGAGAAGGCCTTTCTGGTTGCGGTGCCCTATGTATGGAATGCCCTGCCCAGAGAGGCTTGCCAGGCACCAACCATGATGTCATTCCAGTGCCAGGCAATGCTGTTTGCTCAGGTAGAAACATGCATTTAAAGCACATGGCTTCTCCCAGGGCATCCTGAGAACAGTAGTTTGTTAAGGGTGCTGGGAATTATAGCTCTGAGAAGGGTAAACTGCAGTTCTCAGGATTCTTTGGGGAAAGCCATATTTCTGAAATGTACAGTGTGGATGGGACCATAATGGCGCATAACTGGCTTGCATGAGATTTTTTTTATTACTTTTTTTTTTTTACCAACAGCCAAAACACAGTGAGACCCCCCAGGCGGCTGATACATTGGGTATACATAGCCAATAATAACATATTCAAATCAACCATATGTACAATTCTATGTACATTAACACTCCTCCCGCCACAAGGTTTATTTAACTTTTAACATTTTAATTGCCCCAAATTGTTCAGACCTGCCCAAATAATTCAATATCTTCTGAAACCAATCCTCCTCCTTCTCACTGACCTTAAACCCTTTCATTCTGTGTATCTTCACAGTTAGATATTCTAAAATTATAATATTTTTCAGTTTTTCCTCCATTGGTTCACCCCTGGCTCTTCTGCATTTTTCAAATTACTCGCTAAAACCTGTCTGGCTGCAATTACCATCAGTTTTACCCATTTATATTCCTCTTTATTTTCTAGCTCGGTGCTACTCAGGCTAATAAGAACCATTAATTTAGATATTTCCACCTTCCTACCCAGAATTCCCAATATTTCTATACCAATCTGTTTCCAGAATTCATTAACTAACGGACAATCCCACCACATATGGCTTGAATGAGATTTAATCTGACCTGCTATATCTTTATACTGAATCTTCATGCTGTTGTTTGGTTCACTTGTTGCTTTAAACATGTGATTTGAGATTGACCTGATACACTGTCCTGTGAATTTCTCGGAAGGGTTGTCTAACACATTTCATAAATAAGGAAATGCCTGACCTTTTGAGATACTCAGACTGTACTGCTAGACCAGAGTCAGCAGCCCTTTTGGCCCCATGCGGGTGGCACTGTGGGCTACACCACAGAGCCTAGGACTTGCTGATCAGATGGTCGGCGGTTTGAATCCCTGCGACAGGGTGAGCTCCCATTGCTCGGTCCCTGCTCCTGCCAACCTAGCAGTTCAAAAGCACGTCAAAGTGCAAGTAGATAAATAGGTACTGCTCTGGAGGGAAGGTAAACGGTGTTTCCGTGCACTGCTCTGGTTCACCAGAAGCGGCTTAGTCATGCTAGCCACATGACCCGGAAGCTGTACGCTGGCTCCCTCAGCCAATAAAGCGAGATAAGCGCCGCAACCCCAGAGTCGGTCAGGACTGGACCTAATGGTCAAGGGTCCCTCTACCTTTACCTAGTCAAATACAACTTCTGGCCATCTGCAATGATGGTGCTAAAGTTTGTTCTAGCAGCTCCCTTTGCCTTAAGCTATTATGAAGGAGCAGAAAGGAAAGTCTCTGGATTCCACTGCTAGAATCCTCACTTAGAGACCTCAGGCTCCTGACATAGGCAGCTGGTACTTATGGGGCCCGATTCACAAGCCTTGACTTAACAGTCCAGCTTAGATACGGTCTGGTGCTTTGTTCCTATAAATCTTGATTCTTGTTAGGGAACTGGAAAGTAAATACAGATACAGACATATAAAGACAAGGACAGAATGCACTAGAAAGCTGTCTGCTAGCTCAAGTCCCATTAAAATGAATAGGATCTAGTATGCTCTGGGTAGCTCAGTTAGTTAGAGTGTGGTGCTGATAACATCAAGATTGGAGGTTCGATCCCCATATGGGACATCGACATATTCCTGCATTGCAGGGGGTTGGACTAGATGATCCTTGGGATTCCTTCCAACTTTACAGTTCTATAATTTAGAGGACAAATTTTTTAAAAGACAAATTTTGTACTATTTGGTTTGACTTTGTTGAATATATATTAAAATTTAAAAATCCCAATAGAATACCAGATCAGTGTGAACTTAATAATAATAGTAATAAGAATAACAATAACAATAGCAACAATAATAATTTTATTATTTATTAATACCATGCCCATCTGGCTGGGTTGCCCCAGTTACTCTGGGTGATTTCCAACACATATAAGAACATAACAAAACATCAAACATTAAAAACTTCCTCATACATGTCTTAGAAAAGTTGTATAGTTATTTATCTCCTTGACATCTGATAGGAGGGTATTCCACACGGAGGGTGCCACTGCCGTGAAGGCCCTCTGTCTGGTTCCCTGTGACTTGGGGGAACTGCCAGAAGGCCCTCGGAGGTGGACCTCAGTGTCCAGGCTGAATGATGGGGATGGAGACTCTCCTTCAGGTATACAGCCATTTAGGGCTTTAAAGTTCAGCACCGACACTTTTAATAGCGCTCAGAAACACATTGGGAGCCAGTGTAGATCCTTTAGGACTGGTGTAATATAGAATCAATAAGTCAGCAGTTGGTTCTCTTGATGGACACATTGGGTCATGATTTACCAAACATTTGTGATGCATTAATGTAATAGTTCTATATTTTAAAGGTTTTTTGGGAAAGGGGCAGGGGGTCCAGGCAAGAGACCCAGAGCTCCCTGGGTCACTGAATAACAATACCAATTCTCAGAATCTGGTTCTGCAACACCTGTATAGACGTAGCACCAAAGAGAAGCGAGTTAACTTGCATTGCAACTAAAGCTTCAGTTTGGCAAGTCTCTCTCATTTTCACCTTAAAACAGCCCAGGTATGAAGATGCTGGCCCTTCTGAATCTGTCTCGTTCACTTTTTCCCTGCTCAGGTGGAGGAGCCTGGCTCCTGGCAGCTGTTCCTGTTGCACTTGGAGGCTGATGAAAAACAACCCATGAAGGCCAGTCTGTTTAAGTGGCATTTATATTGGTGTGCTGGCATAATTTTTATTTTTCGAAAGGATACCATCCTGCTCAGCAGTCTCATACAAAACTGTGATTGACATTGATGTGAATTTTGCTGGCTGACACCATCAAGGAACAAACCCATCAGAGGAATTAAAAATGTTGACACTGTCTGGTTCCTGTTTTGTTTTGTTGGTGCTGATGCGCCTCTTCTCCACTCCACTTCTACAGGGGTCTCTTTGCCCAAAGGATCCCTGCACCTCCAGAGCTTTGAGGTAGAAAACATCTTGAGCTGAGATTTGCAGGGTGGTGGTGCTTCCCTTTGATGGTATATGGATAGTACAATTCTAGCGTTTCATCACTAGATGGCATTGGACTTCATTATATCTGGCTGGAGTCTAGAGGTTCTGTTCTGTTCTTGTTTAAGAGAGACAATAAAGTTCTTTTTTTAAATATATTTATTAAGGTTTAGGAATTTATATAAAACAGAAAAAACAGAACAATAAAAAACCAAAACAATAAAAATACATACAATCCAAACAGAACACATACAAAACAAGTATATTTTCCATCCCTTATATTCATAAAACTTACTTTCCCGACCTCCTCATACCTCCCCTTTCTGTATTCCATTCTCTAATTAAGTCAATTCAGCAAATCCTTCCCCTAATTTCTATATAATTTTTAGCCTTTCTTTTCTTAATCACATAATCATTACAGCTTTTAACCCCTTAATTTCTAAATCAACATCGTTCTAGCCTTCAATAATTTTACAATGTTTCTTAAGATAGTCCTTAAATTTCTTCCAATCTTCTTCCGCTGTCTCTTTTCCCTGGTCTCGAATTCTGCCCGTCATTTCCGCCTAGAGACAATAAAGTTCTTGTCTAGTGTGACTTCTGAGACTTCTGGTGCTTTCCCCCACTTTGCTTATGAACTGCACCAAGTTGAATTCCAATTCTGTGTAACAGAAACATATGCTTTGCTTTATTTATTTAAAAATGTATACCCCACATTTTCACGAATTCCGTTCAAAGCAGTTTATGGAGTAAGACATCACAGAATACTTAACACATCCAAAACAAAAGTACAAAGAATGAATACCACATAGCATTTAACTACCCTTGGAAAGGCATTTCACAAAGTGGGTGCTATTACCAAAAAGCCCATAATCTTAGTAACTGCCCACTATAACTCATTCAGCAAGGCTTCAGATGATGAACGGAAGTATGTAGGAAGGAAAATTTGGAAGAAGGCAGTCTTTAAGGTATCCTCAAGCCTCACAATTAAATACAAAGGATGGCTATCTGACCACCTTTGTAAGCCAAAGCAATATGATTTTATTGAGCGACAGGCAGCTGTTAATTGTGTTAAAATTAAATTGAAGGTTGTTAGGATTAAAAAAAATGAACAGAAATGTTTTGTGAACATGATGTGAATGAAAGTAACGTCTAAAACTCGTTTCGCTGTGAGGTAATGGAGGCCAAGCAGAAGGGAGATGGGGAGACCAAAGAGTTGATAGCGCCACAGGTGAGGGCGAGGGAAGATCAGGCGTTCGGCATTGTCAATTTGCTCCTGCTCTGTGGAACATCCAGGTTATTTTCAGACCAAAATCTAGTTGGGGTTGGGTAGAAAGGGGAGGGAGAGAAATGCCAGCTGCTTCACGCTGTCTCTCTGAACGCCACTCTGTCCATTCAATGGGCCTCTTTGTTCACAGCTACCTTTCCTCAAAAGTTGACTTTTCATATCCCATCTTTTTCAAAGGGGGGGGGTGGCTCTCCCCAGCCAACCGCACTGAGTTACCCTTATACACACACACTTCTATAAGGGGTGAAAGAGGGGGAAATCTCTCTTTTTGGTCAGCTGAACGGATAACAAAATATGTTTAAAATATGCTAAAGGAAGCATTGCGTTTGAGTACACATTAAACATGGAATGTCCCTTCCAACAGCACCTAGCTGTACAAGGAGCAACTGTTGCAGGCCAACATTACATGGCCAATATTCAGCAAAGCACAAGACCAACAGCCTTGGAAGCAGCCTGCCCAGTTAATGTAAGGACACCAGAAGAGCCCACCTGGACCAAAGTTGCAACAGCCCTGCTGGTTCAAATCTTTCTTGTCTATTATTCTTCCTTTTTCCCACACTGCTCAATTAGATGAAAGCCTTTGTAGTGTAATGGTTAGAGTGCTGGACTAAGACCTGGGAGACCAGTGTTCAAATCTTGGCCATGAAGCTCACTGGGTGGCCTTGGGCCAGTCACTGCTTCTCAGCCTAAAACCTACCTTGCCGGGTTGTTGTTGGGGATTAAATGAGGAAAAAGAGAACCAGGTATGCCACCTTGGAGGAAAAAAGTAAAGGTAAAGGGACCCCTGACCATTAGGGGAGGGTGTCAGTGTAAGTGGAGGAGCCACACTTATTGCAAAGTTATAGCCCGACGGCTCCTGGTCACACTGAGATTCCTACAGATGTGAGGCAACAGTGGCATAAAAAGCGGGGGGGGGGGGGAGAGCTAATGCTGTTAGTCTAGTGTCCAGACCGACTCTGGGGTTGCGGCGCTCATCTCGCTTTACTGGCCGAGGGAGCCAGTGTACAGCTTCCGGGTCATGTGGCCAGCATGACTAAGCCGCTTCTGGCGAACCAGAGAAGCGCACAGAAACGCCGTTTACCTTCCCGCCGGAGCGGTTTCTATTTATCTACTTGCACTTTGACGTGCTTTCGAACTGCTAGGTTGGCAGGAGCAGGGACCGAGCAACAGGAGCTCACCCTGTCGCGGGGATTTGAACCGCCGACCTTCTGATCAGCAAGTCCTAGGCTCTGTGGTTTAACCCACAGCGCCACCCGTGCGGGAAACCAAGCCTTATGAGGAATGGTTGAAGGAGCTGGGTATGTTTGGCCTGGAGAAGAGGAGACCGAGAAGATCAGATAGCCATCCTCATGGAAGATGGAGCAAACTTGCTTTCTCTCACTCTGGAGGGTAGAACGTGAACCAATGCCTTCAAGTCACAAGAAAGGAGTTTGTGACTAAACATCAGGAAGAACTTTCTTCTTCTTCTTCTTCTTCTTCTTCTTCTTCTTCTTCTTCTTCTTCTTCTTTATTGGAATTTTATTTACAACATGACATAAACCGCCTACCCCCACCCAGTACACAAATCCACCCTCATTAAACGTGAACATAACATACAGTGAGCATAACATACAACAATGCAAACAACCAAATAAAAGATTTCCTTTATCCTGTATCTGGCCTCCTTATTTACTTCTTATAAACTGTTTCCTTTATGAATAATTATTAAGGTTTTTCTAATTATAACTTAAATACCCACAAAGTCTCCTGCAGACATTAATCGAAACAAGTCCAGGTATGTATTTTAGGGCACTGTTTTGTGAAGTATTCTCTGCATTTCCCCAATGCTTTTTGAAACTCTTGTCTAGTATGATCTCTAATTGCCTCTGTTAATCTAGCCAGTTCAATATACTCTAACAACATCAGGAAGAATATTGCAGGTGGTTGGACTAGATGATCCTTGGTGTACCTTTCCAACCCTACAATTTTATGATTCTATTAAATAAATAAACACAATATACAATAATATGGGATGCATACAATGTACATAAGTTAGGAAGTGTTGGGTCTTCTGTATCTTGCATCCCACCTCTCCCCATGATTAGCAGAAATTGAATAAATTAAAATGCACCAACTTCAGAATAAAGGAGGCAAAATAAGAGGCATTATGCAAACCTGCTCCATTTGCATAGTTTATACAGATTGCTGAACGTAGCATTTCCTGGCATGGAATTTGGGTTACTTTGGTGCAGGTTTATTTATGTTTTTATAGTGCAGGCCACATATTTTATGGAGTATATCCTAAAACTGGCGTGGTATTATTTGTCCTGCAATTCCTCCGGTTTTTTAGGTGTGTATATGCAGGGCGGGTGGAGTGCATCGTAGCCTCTGCCTGATTTTTTTCCTATACAAAACACAGTGCAGAGTATGGTGCCTTAACCTCCAGAGGGCCCTTGCTCAAGCAGATACACAGGCAGGTGGACGACTGCTGGCCCTGCATCCATCACAATCACATTTCAGATGCTCCAGGGCAGGGGATCACAATACATTAGGCTCTGCCTAGACTGCTTGCAAGTTAGGATGCGCGTGGCACTGTGGGTTAAACCACAGAGCCTACGGCTTGCTGATCAGAAGGTCGGCGGTTCAAATCTCTGCGACGGGGTGAGCTCCTGTTGCTTGGTCCCTGCTCCTGCCAACCTAGCAGTTCGAAAGCACGTCAAAGTGCAAGTAGATAAATAGGTACGGCTTCAGCGGGAAGGTAAATGGCGTTTCCGTGCGCTGCTCTGGTTCGCCAGAAGTGGCTTAGTCATGCTGGCCACATGACTCGGAAGCTGTACGCCCGCTCCCTCGGCCAATAAAGCGAGATGAGCACCGCAACCCCAGAGTCGGACATGACTGGACCTAATGGTCAGGAGTCCCTTTACCTTTACCTAAGGCTTTTATCTCATGTCCTCTCAAAGGGATGGGAAGCAAAAGGAAATCCCATCATAATAATTACATATTGTAAACATACTTCTACCATGAAGGATTGCACTTCTTGCATGCTTCATTGAACTTAATGGTTTAGAAGAAGAAGAGAAGAAGAGTTTGGATTTGATATCCCGCCTTTCACTCCCCTTCAGGAGTCTCAAAGCGGCTAAATTCTCCTTTCCCTTCCTCCCCCACAACAAACACTCTGTGAGGTGAGTGGGGCTGAGAGACTTCAAAGAAGTGTGACTGGCCCAAGGTCACCCAGCAGCTGCATGTGGAGGAGCGGAGACGCGAACTCGGTTCCCCAGATTACGAGACTACCGCTCTTAACCACTACACCACACTGGCTCTCTGGAACTGGTTTAGACTGGAACTCGGTGCACAATCCTCTGTATGATTCGATCCTGATGAATTCAGTACGTCTTGTTCCATCGGGTGTATGTAAGGAATCGGCAGCAATTAATTAGGCCCATTAACTTGCTCCCCCATATTTTGAGAACCAGCTCAGTAATGTGTCCTGGAACAGACCGTGTTCTGGAGTTGTGCCAAAGCAATTACCGAACCTGCAGCTCGGAACTTCAGTGTAAAAGTGAGAAAATAAATAAACAGATGAAACAGAATCTGGAAAAGTGTCCAGATTTTTTTTAAAAAAAATGTTTATGGAAAGGTTTGGAAACTGCTTGATGTATGTACAAGACATGGTTGACTACGGGCTGCATTTCTGAGGAATAGGTTGATCTGAATAAACACACTGGCTCTGGGTTGCTGTAATGGAGCAACAAACTGGGAGAAAATGGAAACTTTTGGTTCCACCAACTAGTGAAGAGGACCAGAGGAGGTGTCTGATGTGACAGTCCCAAGGATACTTCTCCTCTTCGTTTCCTCGTTTCGTGTTCCTTGCTCGGAAGCTGAGCACAGGCCGCTGTTGATGCAGAAGCACATTCCATTCTGCTGCCGAAGTCGTACTGGAATGGGATTTCTTCTTGGAGAGCAGAGCGGCTCGGAGTGGGGTTGTTTGCGGAGCTGTGGTAGCGCCCCCCCCTTTAAGGACCATGACACGCTTGCCTTTAGAACCTCTCTGCTCCAGTCTGACAAGGAATCTTTTCTTGCAGCCATTTCTCATGCCTGCCCATTAAAAGCCAGAGGAAATATTTTGGGGGAAAGTCTGAGGTTAATTGGAGATGTCGTTTGGGACTTGCATGGCTGAAGCCAGCAGGGGAGAGGAGACAGTTTTGCACTTGATGAAAAGTTTAATTCCCCCACCCCACCCCACCCACTGTTTGTCCACCTTTCAATCAAATGCATGTTGCATACTGAATTTCGTCTAGACTGGAAGAGATTTTTGCCTTTGGGGGGGGGGATCAGGAGATGTCTGTGAATGCTGACAGCCCACAGGGATTAATTTCAGGGCTGGCCCAGCAGGTAAGTCCAGTCTACCTAACCTGGGCAGGCCCACCCAGCTGCCCATCTCATATGTCAGCAATGCCATTTGGGAAATGAGAAGATTCGACATTTCTCTGATGAAAATAGGGGCGTTCCATTCCATAATGATAATTTTACTGTTTATACCCCACACATCTTACTTGGTTGCCCCAGCCACTTTGGACAACTTCCAACATACAGTGGTACCTCGGGTTAAGTACTTAATTCGTTCCGGAAGTCCTTAACCTGAAACTGTTCTTAACCTGAAGCACCACTTTAGCTAATGGGGCTTCCTGCTGCCGCCGCACCGCCGGAGCACAATTTCTGTTCTCATCCTGAAGCAAAGTTCTTAACCTGAAGCACTATTTCTAGGTTAGCAGAGTCTGTAACCTGAAGCGTATGTAACCTGAAGCGTATGTAACCCGAGGTACCACTGTATATAAAAAACATAATAAAGCATTAAGCATTTTTAAAAAACGCTTCTGCCATACCATCCAACATTTCTCCAATGAAATTAGGTACATCCTAAGGAATAGCGGGGGATGCGGGTGGCGCTGTGGGTTAAACCACAGAGCCTAGGACTAGCCGATCAGAAGGTCAGCAATTCGAATCCCTGCGACGGGGTGAGCTTCCATTTCTCAGTCCCTGCTCCTGCCATCCTAGCAGTTTGAAAGCACGGCAAAGTGCAAATAAATAAATAGGTACCGCTCCGGCGGGAAGGTAAACGGCGTTTCCGTGCGCTGCTCTGGTTCGCCAGAAGTGGCTTAGTCATGCTGGCCACATGACCCAGAAGCTGTACACCGGCTCCCTCGGCCAATAAAGTGAGATGAGCGCCACAACCCCAGAGTCAGTCACAACTGGACCTAATGGTCAGGGTCCCTTTACATTTTTAAGGAATAGCGGGACATTCCAGGATCAAATCAGAAACCAGGACGGCTTCTCTAAATCAGGGGCGTCCCTGGAGATTAGGGACGCTTGAAGAGTCTGGAAGATGTGATGGACATCGCTATAAGAAACCACCAGTCACTGCCTCCCTTCCTGCTTCATTTTCTGTTTTCCCTTGAGTTGTTTGTTTGTGCTGCTTCAGGTTGCCAATGTGGTGCCAGCCTGATGTTTTTGGGACTCCAACTCCCATCATCCCTGACCATTAGCCAGGGTGGCTGGGGCTGATGGGAGTTGGAGTCCACCAACATCTGGCAGACAGGCTTCCTCCTGACTGCTGCAGACACTCTGCGTTTTCAATCAAATCATGTGCAACACATTAAGCAAATGATCTCCAACTTGCAACATATTAAAATAATACTAGCCTCCCACATTTGATAGGTTATGATGGTTGATTTCAATGGGGTTTTTTAGTGGATAATCCCCGATGTTTTGTCTGCTGGGGTAATGTGATTGTTATATTATTATACTGTTTACACTATTTTGTATTATTATTATTTTGTTATAATTTTTATACATATTAACCTGCTGTAAGATACCACCAGGTGGGTGTTCTTTTGTTTTCGTTTTTAGAACCAGACATTTAAGAATTGTCATAAATTAACTATACTAAACAGAGACTTTTTATTTTTATGCTTTTGAATTATGGTGCTGGAGGAGACTCTTGAGAGTCCCATGGACTGCAAGAAGATCAAACATGTCCATTCTTAAGGAAATCAGCCCTGAGTGCTCACTGGAAGGACAGATCCTGAAGCTGAGGCTCCAGTACTTTGGCCACCTCAGGAGAAGAGAAGACTCCCTGGAAAAGACCCTGATGCTGGGAAAGATTGAGGGCACAAGGAGAAGAGGACGACAGAGGACGAGATGGTTGGACAGTGATCTTGAAACTACCAGCATGAGTTTGACCAAACTGCGGGAGGCAGTGGAAGACAGGAGTGCCTGGCGTGCTCTGGTCCAGCGGGTCATGAAGAGTCGGACACAACTAAACAACTAAACAACAACAGCAACAGAGACAGCTTAACTTATTGAGGCTTCTGAATTGGCCGACCTTGCTTCAGCAGGTTTGCCAACTGATCAGAAGGATCATGGGCTGCTCTAATGCTTTTAATCAGCAGCGGTGCATGAGGTTGGGGGTTCAGCATCAGTGGCAACCCCACCCTCACCTTGGGCTACCCTAGCAAGCAAAGCTCTGCCATTGCCAGGAGGGCCTTCCTGCTGCTTTGATCAGGAGCAAAACTAGATTTTATTTCACCCTGGTCAAAGATCCAGTTTGGCATCCGCCTCCAATGCACATTTGTGTACACAGCACACAAAATCTCTTTTCTGGTGAGAGCAGTTTTGCATCTCATTTGGAAACCAAGGACCCAGAGTCTGGAGGAAGAATGGGGAGGCACACAATGCCAGATGCTTGAAGTCCAGTGCGAAGTTTCCACAGTCTGTGTTGATTTGGGGAGCCATGTCATCAGCTGGTGTTGGTCCACTGTGCTTCATTAAGTCCAGGGTCAATGCAGCCATCTACCAGGAGATTTTGGAGCACTTCATGCTTCCTTCCGCAGACGAGCTTTATGGGGATGCTGTATTCATTTTCCAGCAGGACTTGGCACCTGCCCACACTACCAAAAGTACCAAAACCTGGTTCAAGGCCCATGGGATTACTGTGCTTGATTGGCCAGCAAACTCGCCTGACCTGAACCCCGTAGAGAATCTATGGGGCATTGCCAAGAGAGAGACATGAGAACGAGTAATGCAGAAGAGCTGAAGGCTGCTATTGAAGCTTCCTGGTCTTCCATAACACCTCAGCAGTGCCACAGGCTGATAGCATCCATGCCACGCCGCATTGAGGCAGTAATTGATGCAACAGGGGCCCAAACCAAGTACTGAGTAAATATGCAATGCTTCTACTTCTCAGACGTCCAATAGTGCTCTATTTGCAGTCCTTGTTTTGATGATTTCATTTAATATTCTAATTTTCTGAGATTGCTAATTTGGGGTTTTCAACAGCTGTGCACCATGATCATCGCAATTATAACAAATAAAGGCTTGACATATCTCACTTTGCATGTCATGAGTCTATCTCATATATTAGTTTCACCTTTTAAGTTGAATTACTGAAATAAATGAACTTTCCCACGATATTCTAATTTTCCGAGTTTCACCTGTATATTTGGCCACTGTTAAATACCCAGCTGCAGAAGCAAGATGGAAAGGTGGCAACCTTATTCTAAAATGACCTGCGAGCAAGAAAACATCATCTGCTTGCGAGTCTCCTTAGGGGAAGGTGTCTGCCCCACCCCAAATGGCACAGCTCTGGCCCCTCCTCCTGTAAACAGTGAGAGTAGTGTAAGAATAGCCTCCCAAATCTCATTTTATGGGGATACAGCGAGCGACACATAGCGCTTGTTAATATTTATGGGCTCCCCACCCCCTTCTCCTTCTCCTCCATGCTGGAGTTCATGCGCCTGTTTTACCCAGTCCTCCAAACAGCTTTATCTTTCAAAAGGAGCCTACACTGGCCCAGGCGCCTGCTGGAACACTCGAGGCAGTCAGTCAGCCAGACGGCTTGTTTCCTGTCCTCTGCATACGAAGCTGAAAGCAGCACAAGAGTTTATTATCACTCCAACCTGGATAAGGCAGTGGGTGGGTGGGGGGCGTGAAGGAAGGAAGGAAAGTAAATAGCCTCCACTGCCCTTGTGTGGGGCTCCATGGAGGGGTCTCGGTGCTGATTCTCCATCTCTGATGGATAAACAGGTGACTTTAAATTATGGAAGCTGCCCTCTCTATGGCTCCACACTCCCCAACATTTCTCCGATGAAAATAGGGACGTCCTATTCAACAACAACAGCAACAATTTTATTATTTATACCCCACCCAGCTGACTAGATTGCCTCAGCCACTCTGGGTGGCTTCCAACATACAGTGGTACGTCGGGTTAAAAACTTAATTCATTCTGGAGGTCCGTTCTTAACCTGAAACTGTTCTTAACCTGAGGTACCACTTTAGCTAATGGGGCCTCCTGCTGCACGATTTCTATTCTCATCCTGAAGCAAAGTTCTTAACCCAAGGTACTATTTCTGGGTTAGCGGAGTCTGTAACCTGAAGTGTCTATAACCTGAAGCGTCTGTAACCCGAGGTACCACAGTATATAAAAACATAATAAAGCATTAAACAATTAAAAACTTCCCTATACAGGGCTACCTTCAGATGTCTTCTAAAGTTTGCATAGTTACTTATCTCCTTGGCTTGAGGGTTGCATAACTCCATATCCTCTAACATTTCTCCAATAGAGATGTCCTAAGGAAAAGCGGGACATTCCAGGATCAAATCAGAAACTGGGATGACTTCTGTAAATCCAGGACTGTTCCTGAAAAATAGGGCCACTTGGAGGGTCTGTGGCTCATTTGCAACTACAGGGATTTTCTCCATGTCCTCAAAACCCTCACACAAACTTTTCTTTCTTTCTTTCTGTGTGACCCTCCATAGGACATTGGGGGGAGGCACATGGTGTGTGGGCAGGGGGAGAGAAGATGGGAAAGCCCCTTTGCGATAGCAGGAATCCTTGTGCTGGCTACTACCATCTTACCAGGTTAGTTGAATGCAGCCTGCAATGTTTGTCTCAGGAAGCAAGCTTTAAAGGAGCAGTTTGTACATTGGAAGAAAGAACCAGGGGTTAATTAGGGAATGTATTCATTATAAATCATAGCAGTTGGCAGCTGTTTATTTACATTAATATTGTTATGAGTTTGCAAGGGGAAGGGATCCCCTAAAATTCCAGCACCAGGTTCTCCCCATAATTTCTGCAATCGGTAAATGTGGGGCTTAATCGATGGATTTAATAAGGCCTTAAAAACATCAAGCCAGCTTCCTCAAGAGACTGGTGCCATTAAACAAGCGATGGCAAAGTCATTACCCTGAGCAAAGGTGGGACATTCAGTGTCAGACTAGAAGGAGGGGTGGAGTCTTTCTCCCAGCTGAGTGTTAGTTAGCAAAATACAATAGTAGAGTTGGGAGGGAGAGGTTGCTAAGGTTACAGGGGGCATGATGTCACCACAGGAAAAAGTGTCCTTTTTGCATGAGGCTTCGGTTGCATTTTAGCAAGGGCTTGGGAGAAGAAGAAGGTTGGGGTCAGAGACACACATATGTTTTGGCTGCCCTTGATGGTGCGCCACTGTGGGAAGCCAGCCTCTCTTGAGATGTGATGCTCAGAACCCTCTCTCCATCCAGACTCAGGTGTATATAAACCGTATTTCATAAAGGCACTACAGTCTCCACTGTGCCTAATTTTCCAATGGAAATGCAAACCCAGGTCAAGTGCTGAAAGCAACAACAGAGAATGTTGGTGGTATTTGCTGGACTGATTTCCGTTGCGGACATGGGATGAAGAAGTGAATATCAGCAATTTCTGCTCCTATCAGAATTCCCCAATATCCCTTTTTGCACAAGAGGTGACAGTACCACATGAGGTCAGGAATTTCTGTGGTTTTAATTGTCTTTGAAATGGGGTGCAAGGACAATTTGTCACAGAGAGGTGGAAAAAAATCAGGCATCTGGTCACCTTCCTCGCCCAATATATCATCCGTTGCACCAGAAGCAGTATCAGGCTCCCGTGGAATCAACAGGCATCAGTGTTCTATAGAAAGAAGCTCCGTTTAATGTCATTCCTTCCATTGTCACAGTGTCAAATTCCAGACTTGGCCTGTAATGCTCTCGCTAGCTTTCCTTAAAGAAACAGCTGTTTTGTCCCACCCAACCTTGCTTGATTAGCTTTCCAGATTTTTGCCTGCCACTGAGGAGAGGGGGGCGGTTTGCAGGAGAGAGCAGCCACTTTTGCCCAGATGAAGCCTCTTTTCATCTGCCTCTCTCCTTCCAAAAACAAACATTTTTCTTATGAGCGGGCTATTTTCATCGCGCAAGTCCCCTTTCTTAAAAGTAAGCAAATTACGCCGCCACCACGGTCCTTGAAACCCGCTCCATCTATCTCTTTCATTCTCTTTTCATCTTCTCGGAAGGGAAATATTTAATGTATGCACCAGAAAGAGTGATATAAAATAAGCTTAAGAAACAAGCAGGAGGCTGAAAATCATAGCAAGCAACCAAGGAGCCAGCATCTTACTTAGATGAAGAGGAGGAGGAAGAGGCTAGGAATTTGGACTGTGGACAACATGTGGTCTCCCATGCCAGGAAAGGCAAGTTTTAAAACACAGCATTTAAAGACAGTGCGGAAATTGCTGAATGAATAGGTGGTCAATCTCAGAGCTGGTGGACGGCACTGGAGAATACAAAGGTGGATTTATCCCTTGCTCCCTATGAAAGGCAGTTCACTATATTCCATTATCAGGCTCCAAAGAAGCCTTCTCTGACATTAAGCCCTCCAGATGTTTTGGTTGACGTGACCAACGCTAAACTCCTATTTCCTGGATCCAAGAAAGCACCTATCCACAGAATCTCTGCCTTGTCAGGATTCAGGATCTGTTTATTGGATCTCATCAGTGGCAGACTTTGGGCTCTCCAATTTCAACAGCGCCCTGTGCGACGCTAAAATTTGGCACACACCCCTCTACAGCATCATACCCTCCAACATTTCTCCGATGGAAATAGGGACGTCTCATTGCTTTCTGGGCAGCTTCCAACATGTATTAAAACATTCAACATTAAAAAAAACAAAAAACCCTTCCCTATACAGGATTGCCTTCAGATGGCTCAGGCGGTGGATAACTCCATACCATCCAACATTTCTCCCTTGAAAATAGGGACATCCTAAGGAAAAGTGAGGGACGTGGGTGGCGCTGTGGGTTAAACCACAGAGCCTAGGACCTGCCGATCAGAAGGTCGGCGGTTAGAATCCCCGCGATGGGGTGAGCTCCCGTCGTTTGGTCCCTGCTCCTGCCAACCTAGCAGTTCGAAAACACATCAAAGTGCAAATAGATAAATAGGTACCGCTCTGGCGGGAAGGTAAACGGCGTTTCCGTGCACTGCTCTGGTTCGCCAGAAGCGGCTTAGTCATGCTGGCCACATGACCCGGAAGCTGTACGCTGGCTCCCTTGGCCTATAGAGCGAGATGAGCACCACAACCCCAGAGTTGGTCACGACTGGACCTAATGGTCAGGGGTCCCTTTACCTTTTAAGGAAAAGTGGGACATTCCGGGATCAAATCAGAATCATAAACCGGGACGGCTTCTCTAAATCAGGGACGCCCCTGGAAAATAGGGACATGGAGGGTCTGCAGTATTGTTCTGGCACCCTACGCAGTGCGGCCAAACTAGTGGTGCCACCCGAAAACCACCTTCGTTCTCACCCAACGCAGCACTGCCTCCACACACTGGTCTGTCATCTGCCAGACTTCACCTGATCCAAATGGCAAGGAGAAATAGAGATGAGTGTCATCCTCATATTGATTACATTCCCTGGCCAGTTTTCTTGAGAACAAGATTCTGGACTAGATCCTGCACAGTTATTTTTATGTTCTTACTCTTTGAAAATGATGGCTAGCAATAAATTACTCGTCGTGATCTCCCTGACATGCCACGGGGCCACTTTGGTGTGTGCTGCCATACTGACACATGGCATAATTCCGTGGGTCTATGCTCAACGGATGCAAGTCTTTCTTCTCTTCCACCAGACTGTAAGTCAGGGGTAGGCAACCTAAGGCCCAGGGGCCGGATGAGGCCCAATCGCCTTCTCAATCCGGCCCGTGGACGGTCCGGAAATCAGTGTGTTTTTACATGAGTAGAATGTGTCCTTTTATTTAAAATGCATCTCTGGGTTATTTGTGGGGCATAGGAATTTGTTCATTGTTTTTTCTTCAAAATATAGTCTAGCCCACCACATGGTCTGAGGGACGGTGGACTGGCCCATGGCTGAAAAAGGTTGCTGACCCCTGCTGTAAGTGGTATTCCTACAAATGTTGTAATTAATAGAAGGTCTTTACCACTAGAGGGCTCTGTTACACTTGAAGGAACTAATGTGGGGGGTCAGTGAGAGACAAAGATACAGTAATTTTTTACTTTTATGTAAATGAACACCTAGTTGATTGTATTGCAGGAAATGCAATACTAACACTACAACCAATCGGGGATACACAATTAAGTTATTCCACTAACTCAAAATAGATTTTAAGGCTCAATCCACATTATAATGATTTCAGTTGTTGTTATACTATATTAATATTAATATTAAATAATAATAATAATAATAATAATAATAATAATAATAATAATAATATACTATAATATTGTACTATAATGTTATTGCTCTGCTTTCTTTTAGACCACATCAGTGAGACCAACGGGACTCAGCTACACTGGCAAAGAAAAAGTGCTTTACAGTATATACATTGTATATGCATTATAACACTGTGACACCAGATGGTGCTGTGGAGATCTGTTTTTGCCAACCCGATTTCTCATACAAAGTTTACAACGTGTTTAACTGAAACGTGTGTTATGGGTGCTGAGAGCTGTTATTCCACCCAACTCTTCTTCCTCGGGAACACTGGGAATGCTCTGTGACAGGAATAGGGGTCTCTGATCAACTCTCAGCATCCTAAACAAACTACAGTTCCCAGGATTCTTTAGCAGAAACCAGCAAGCCTGTGTAAAGTGTTATGATACCGCTTTAAATGTTGATTACAGATAATTTGCTCTGTTCCCAAAAGGAGTGTACATTACAGCTATTCTCTGAGCCCACACCAGCCTCTTCTTCTTCTTCTATAAAAAAAAATTCTGATTATTTTACCCCCCTCATTTGCTGTACATAATATTATAATGTATTGCCTTACTTACCTTACTTACCTTAGGGACGTGGGTGGCGCTGTGGGTTAAACCACAGTGCCTAGGACTTGCCGATCAGAAGGTCGGCGGTTCGAATCTCCGCAACAGGGTGAGCTCCCGTTGCTCGGTCCCAGCTCCTGCCAACCTAGCAGTTCAAAAGCACGTCAAAGTGCAAGTAGATAAATAGGTACCGTTCTGGTGGGAAGGTAAATGGCGTTTCCGTGCGCTGCTCTGGTTTGCCAGAAGCGGCTTAGTCATGCTGGCCACATGACCCGGAAGCTGTATGCCGGCTCCCTTGGCCAGTAAAGTGAGATGAGCGCTGCAACCCCCAGAGTTGGTCACGACTGGACCTAATGGTCAGGGGTCCCTTTACCTTTACTATTGCCTTATTGGGCTAGACTGAGGTCTATCAAGTCTATTTATCCAGTCCAACATTGTGTGCCAGCCAGCTCCTGCAGGTGCACAAAACGGCATTGAGATTATGGGTATCCTTTGGGCCTTTTAACTTTCAGTGCTAATACCTAAACATACTAATCAATGGCTCCAAGTTACAAGAAAGGAGATTCTGACTAAACATACAAAAAAACTTTCTGACAGTAAGAGCTGTTCGACAGTGGAACGGTCTCCCTCGGGAGATTGTGGACTCTCCTTCCTGGGAGATTTTTAAGTAGAAGTTGGCTGGATGGCCATCATGGATGCCTTAGCTGAGATTCCTGCGTTTCAGGGGGTAGGTCTAGATGACCCTTGGGTCCCTCCCAACTCTATGATTCTGTGATTTTATGAATAACAGTGTGCACCACTGCATGGCTGAAAGCTGAGACTATCTAGTAATGCACTCAGTGCATTGATTCAGCATACCAGCCACCTGCAATGGAATTACCACGCTCGTTCAAATCAAATCAGGCCTCAAACAGCTATTTATGTGTGTCCACTCATGTCAAGTTGTGGGTGAACGTATCAGACGACACAGCGATTCTTCAAACAGCTCTTGTTTATTCACAGGCCAGAACAGAACTGAACTGAAGGGTTCAGCCAACCTGCTAATATAGAGCTCAACTACAAAGCAACAGTAACAACTTTCTGTAACTATCCAATCACTGAACGTCACTTTCAATTCCTTATTTGCATATGTGGACCTGAGTGAAAACTATCTACAGTATCCCCCTGCTGGCCCAGGGTGAGAACTTCAGTACATAACACCTCATACTAGCATGTGCATACGCCAAATGCACATCGTACTGAAACTAAGGCAGTGAGGAGAGATGCACATCTACCCTTTGATGCATCCAGAACTGTTCCATGCATCTACATTCAGCAAGGGAAGCATACTTGCATGCATGAATCACCTTAAGCTGGGAAGACCTGAGGTTACATGGCCGTGCCATTTTTGAACTTGCTTTACTTGACTGACCTGAAAGGGGGTGGGAATTAAATGTTTATGCTTCAAATTAAGTTCACACTAATTTTGGGTTCTAAGAGAGAGTGGGGGAGGGGAAATACAAAAAGTGTTTTTTTCCTTTTAAGAATCAAAGGAATTGTTTTATTTAGTAAACTACGGCATGGCACTTCCCGATGTAGCTCAGAAAAGTACCTTTATTGATATTTGGATCCTGTTATGAGTTGAATAGGATCCAAAATGCAGCAGTCTGATTGGTCCTAGAACAATAGGATTCAGAATGCAGTAGTCTGATTGGTCCTAGAACAATAGGATTCAGAATGCAGCAGTCTGATTGGTCCACAGGAGCCACCCAATCCAGCTCCAGGTGGAAGTGAATCCGCAACCTGATTGGCCTACAGGTGAATCCCGGAATTAGCCAATTACGTGGGGACCATTGTGTAAATAATGTATATAAAGCAGGCATTTTGGGGGAACTTCCATTCCTCACTACTCTGAGCTGAATAAAAGAGCATGAAATCCACTCTCGACTCTGAATAACAGATCCTAATTGATTAAAATGTAGATAATCAGTTAAAATTCAGTCTCTTGACAGCCTTACCTCGAGCCAAGCAAGTTTAAGCCCGCATTTTCTTGCCTGCTTTGAATGTATGTCAAGGAGGATGGCTTGAATAATCGAAAAAGCTCTGCACCTGGACCCCTGTGTCAGGAATAATGTTCCTCAACATCTTCGCCTGTCTTTGCTTTTAATTATTAGTGATGGGCAGAGCTTTCTTCCAGGGTTGCTGTCTAGTGTAACTAAGCCCATGCACCTGGATCACGCATTCCTGACAATACAGTGAAAATGTAGCAGCAGGAAGGTTAGCAGCGAGGGCTGCCAAATGATCATATCCACAGATGCAGCGGCTGCAAAAATGTGGGAAACCATAGAATCATAGAATCATAGAGTTGGAAGAGACCACAAGGGCCATCGAGTCCAACCCCCTGCCAAGCAGGAAACACCATCAGAGCACTCCTGACATATGGTTGTCAAGCCTCTGCTTAAAGACCTCCAAAGAAGGAGACTCCACCACACTCCTTGGCAGAAAATTCCACTGTCGAACAGCTCTTACTGTCAGGAAGTTCTTCCTAATGTTTAGGTGGAATCTTCTTTCTTGTAGTTTGGATCCATTGCTCTGTGTCCGCTTCTCTGGAGCAGCAGAAAACAACCTTTCTCCCTCCTCTATATGACATCCTTTTATATATTTGAACATGGCTATCATATCACCCCTTAACCTCCTCTTCTCCAGGCTAAACATGCCCAGCTCCCTTAGCCGTTCCTCATAAGGCATCGTTTCCAGGCCTTTGACCATTTTGTTTGCCCTCCTCTGGACACGTTCCAGTTTGTCAGTGTCCTTCTTGAACTGTGGTGCCCAGAACTGGACACAGTACTCCAGGTGAGGTCTGACCAGAGCAGAATACAGTGGCACTATTACTTCCCTTGATCTAGATGCTATACTCCTATTGATGCAGCCCAGAATTGCATTGGCTTTTTTAGCTGTCGCGTCACACTGTTGGCACATGTCAAGTTTGTGGTCAACCAAGACTCCTAGATCCTTTTCACATGTACTGCTCTCAAGCCAGGTGTTACCCATCTTGTATTTGTGCCTCTCATTTTTTTTGCCCAAGTGCAATACTTTACATTTCTCCCTGTTAAAATTCATCTTGTTTGTTTTGGCCCAGTTCTCTAATCTGTCAAGGTCGTTTTGAAGTGTGATCCTGTCCTCTGGGGTGTTAGCCACCCCTCCCAGTTTGGTGTCATCTGCAAATTTGATCAGGATGCCCTTGAGTCCATCATCCAAGTCGTTGATAAAGATGTTGAATAAGACCGGGCCCAAGACAGAACCCTGTGGCAACCCACTAGTCACTCTTCTGACCCTCCTAGCAATCTAGGTTTTAAAAAAGGTATATTTAAATCATGGGCAGCATTATGTGGGATGGCTCAAGTTGCCCTCACACCATGAATTTACCCCCTCCCCAAGAATGCTGGGAAATGTAGTTTTTTAACAGGGCTGGGAATTGTAACTGGGTGAGGGGTAAACTACAGTTCCCAAGGTTCTTAGGGGTGTGTGAATGTGCTTTAAGCTTTTGTCTGCTGTGTACGCAGGCAGCTCAGATAGGGGTGCAGGCAAGACAATCTGGGCCCTCACTCCAGATTCTGAAAGAGTCACTCTGCATGTGCTCAGAGACTCTCTTTCTCAGTACTGAGGTGCAAGACTCTATTTCTCCCAGAAATCCATGCAAGCTGACTGTGGAGCTACATATTCTAATTCTAATTAAATCTCCCACAGTTCTCAGGTTGGGAATTGCTGCTTGTTGATTTGAATGGTTTTAGGTTCATTGTGAATTGCTTTATATAAAATTATGAATAAGTGGCATATGAGGGTTTTTTAAAATAAAAATAAATAAAAGCCTAAATTAGTGTTACCATTACACCTTGTTTAATTTCCCTTTTATTTACTGTGCAATCCTCGGTGAGTCCACTCAGAAGCAAGTCTCACTGAGTTTGTTGGGACCAGGTAAGTGTGTGTGAAATTGAAGCTTCAGACCCTCCAAGTGTCCCTATTTTCCAGGGACGTCTCTGATTTGGAGAAGCCATCCTGGTTTCTGATTTGATCCCGAAATGTCCCGCTTTTCCTTAGGATGTCCCTATTTTTATTGGGTAATAGCAGTCACGAAATTAAAAGATGCCTGCTTCTTGGGAGAAAAGCAATGACAAAGCTAGACAGCATCTTAAAAAGCAGAGACATCACCTTGCCAACAAAGATCCATATAGTGAAAGCCATGGTTTTCCCAGTAGTGATGTATGGAAGTGAGAGCTGGACCATAAAAAAGGCTGATCGCCAAAGAATTGATGCTTTTGAATTATGGTGCTGGAGGAGACTCTTGAGAGTCCCATGGACTGCAAAAAGATCAAACCTATCCATTCTTAAGGAAATCAGCCCTGAGTGCTCACTGGAAGGACAGATCCTGAAGCTGAGGCTCCAATACTTTGGCCACCTCATGAGAAGAGAAGACTCCCTGGAAAAGACCCTGATGTTGGGAAAGATGAAGGGCACAAGGAGAAGGGGACGACAGAGGACGAGATGGTTGGACAGTGTTCTCGAAGCTACCAGCATGAGTTTGACCAAACTGTGGGAGGCAGTGGAAAACAGGAGTGCCTGGCGTGCTCTGGTCCATGAGGTCACGAAGAGTCGGACATGACTAAAGGACTAAACAACAAAAAAAATTATTGGAGAAATGTCAGAGGGTATGAAGCCTTATTGTTACTCATACTTAATGTTACATATGCCTTTAGCATTCTATCATAGTACAAATCTAAAAGTTGCATTTTTGTTTTTTTTAACATTCTTGCTGCAACGGAACAGTCTCCCTTGGGAGGTTGTGGACTCTCCTTCCTTGGGGGTTTTTAAGCAGAAGTTGGATGGATGTCCATCATGGATGTCTTAGCTGAGATTCCTGCATTTCAGGGGGTAGGTCTAGATGACCCTTGGGTCCCTCCAAACTCTCTACAATTCTATGAAATATATACAGAAGTCCTTAAAGAAGAAGAAGAAGAAGAAGAAGAAGAAGAAGAAAAAGAAGTAGAAGAAAAGAAAGCAGGTTCTAGGACTGACTCCTGGTGAGCGCTGCTTAGTAAGAGCATTGAAGTGATGCTGAAATTTGGGGGGAAATCAGAAATATCTCTGTGCTCAAGAGTCATGCTGGGCGTGCCCCAGAGCCCACCTGGCCTCAGCTGCCTGGTGTGTTATGACGTGCTGAGACAGGCAGATCCCACCAATGAGCTGCAAATCGCTGTGTGCAGGTGATGTTCCGCTACCGTGCAGGGTACACAGGAAAGGAAACATCCTGTGCATTTTTAGGCACCCTCCGTGTTTTACGGCTTTCATCGTTAATACCAGATCCATCCCAGATGGGCACACGTCCCCCACGGTTCCCAAAGGTGAGTGAGAGCTCGGAGCAGACCCAAGAGGAGGAGGAGCTGGGAAGCACATTCTTTTCCCGTCTGCTTTCATCTTTCTTAAGCAGGGGCAAAGGTCTGAGGCTGATGCATTTTCCCACAGCGGCTTGGAGCTGTGGGATCTTGCCTTTATACCAGCGTTCAGATTTCTTTTCTCTTTTAAATCTATGTAGGTATAATATTTAGAAAGGGCCTCCCTCTCCCGGAAAAACGTTTGTCAAGAAATGCACAAAACACCTGGAGCACAAACATTGTTCAAAAATCAATTCCTTCACAATCTCCAGATTGCTAAGATTGAGGTATTTAAATATACCTTCCTGAAGAAACCAGAGGCCTTTCTCCTGGGCATAGTCGGCCAATTGGTGCCAAAGAAGGACAGAACCTTTTTTATGTACGCAACAACAGCAGCAAGAATACTGATTGCAAAGTATTGGAAGACACAAGATTTACCCACCTGGGAAGAGTGGCAGATGAAGGTGATGGACTATATGGAATTGGCGGAAATGACTGGCAGAATCCGAGACCTGGGAGAAGAGTTGGTGGAAGAAGACTGGAAGAAATTTAAAGACTATCTGCAGAAACACTGTAAAATTAATGAATGTTAAAATGATGTTGGATTGAAAATAAGTGGCATTAGCAACAAAGCTAACAAGAGTATGCAAAATTGAATTGATAATGGATGAAAATATAGAGTTAAGATACAGAGTTAAGATAAACGAAAGAGGGTAAGGATTTGCTGATTTGATTACTTAAATGGGAATACAAAAAGGGGAGGTGTGAGGAGGCCAAGGAAATAAGATAATGAGTTAGGGTTACAAAAAATGGATTTGTTTTTATTCTTCTATTTTCTTTTTCATGTATTTTTCTATGTTTTTTTTGTATTTCTTTCTTTTTATATGACCTTTTTAAATTTATGTTTTTGTAAAACTTCAATATCTTTTTTTAAAAACAAACAAACAAAAAAAACAGATTGCTAAGATTGACTATGAAAGCATTTATTACTGTGTAGTTTCGTGATTTATGGGTGCTTTACTTTTTTGTGTGTATCTGATCCTGCTCTGGTTCAAGCCAACTCCTGGGGATTGTGGGGGCTTCAGCCACCACAATAAAATATTTGAGGGGTCCGGTCCCCCACAACGTTGATGGGCATTCCCATTCAAATAGTGTGTGTGCACTGCGTCATGTGATCAATTATTCAGGGCAGGCCTTACCTGAGCTCCCACAATATTTTATTCAAGTTGACCCCCTGCAAAGGTCAGATTCTGTTTGACGATGCCCAGAAGTACATTCCCATTAAAAATGCTACTTGTTAGGCTATCTCTCACACACTCACAATTTCTGAGCCGTCAACCTTTTTTTATTTTAAAAAATCACATTCATTCAGGTCAATTTGGGGGGGGGGGGAAGAAACCCTCTTCAGAACTCCCCTTGGGACACAAATATCTGTGTTTTCTAAATAGCTTTACATCATCTAGACAAAACATAGGCTGGGTTGCCTGAGGGCTGTTTCTTTGCCAGGACTGTGAGCCAGTAAAGGAACCTTTACCTTTTCAAAAATAAATATTACTAAGAGCCTAGTTTCTAAGGAAGAGACGCGGGTGGCGCTATGGGTTAAACCACAGAGCCTAGGGCTTGCCAATCAGAAGGTCAGCAGTTCGAATCCCTGCAACGGGGTGAGCTCCCGTTGCTCGGTCCCTGCTCCTGCCAACCTAGCAGTTCGAAAGCATGTCAAAGTGCAAGTAGATAAATAGGTACCGCTCTGGCGGGAAGGTAAACGGCGTTTCCGTGCGCTGCTCTGGTTCGCCAGAAGTGGCTTAGTCATGCTGGCCACATGACCCGGAAGCTGTACACCGGCTCCCTCGGCCAATAAAGCGAGATGAGCGCCGCAACCCCAGAGTCGGTCACGACTGGACTTAATGGTCAGGGGTCCCTTTACCTTTACTAGTTTCTAAGGAAGCTGTAAGAAATACTGGGCAAGAATAGCTGGGACAAACCAAATTGCATGCGTGTATTAAGAGCAGATGCAAATGATATGGGAGAAACCAGATTGTAGAAATGGATGAATCCAGTGCTTTTTTTCTGGGGGGACGCAGGGATACACATACCACTAAACATTTTGTGAATCTAAGTTTGGCCTCCTTGAGGGGCAGTATTTCAATATGAGTAGGAAAATGAGAGTACCCCTGAACATTTTTTAAAGAAAAAAAAGCACTGTTTATAGTCGGTTTCTAATTTTTCCAGTTTGATATGCAATTCACCCCATATCTACATCAGTTTTTTTAAGTCCGCAGAAAAAGCTTTACACATTGTTATGGACATTTCTCCTAACCTGTGCATTCTTGTATGCAGTTTGGTCTGATATACTCCTTTTTGCACCATAAGGAAGCATCGCTCAAAACTCAACCAAGGTGGCACTTCCCTTCCCAAGAACGGGGTAGACAGTGCCACAACTAGATGTTGTACACATGGGACAGCCCAGCACCACACACCATTTTTTTTAAAAAAAAGTGGTCTGGGACAATAACCTATGTTTGATATAGATATATAATAGGTCATGATGAAGTGAAAAACAAAATTAAGAAGTAGAAACAGCAGCTACCCTGGACTGACCCCTACAGGGAATGATTGGTAATCATAGAATCATAGAGTTGGAAGAGACCACAAGGGCCATCGAGTCCAACCCCCTGCCAAGCAGGAAACACCATCAGAGCACTCCTGACATATGGTTGTCAAGCCTCTGCTTAAAGACCTCCAAAGAAGGAGACTCCACCACACTCCTTGGCAGCAAATTCCACTGTCGAACAGCTCTTACTGTCAGGAAGTTCTTCCTAATGTTTAGGTGGAATCTTCTTTCTTGTAGTTTGGATCCATTGCTCCGTGTCCGCTTCTCTGGAGCAGCAGAAAACAACCTTTCTCCCTCCTCTATGTGACATCCTTTTATATATTTGAACATGGCTATCATATCACCCCTTAACCTCCTCTTCTCCAGGCTAAACATGCCCAGCTCCCTTAATAATGGTAATGGTGCAGAGCTTGAAGAAGATGGCTTTCCAAACTCCAAGGCAACACTGACAGATAGACTGCTCCTACTATTCTGCTCCTCGGATGCTGTTGGGCAAACAAGCCAACAGACCAAACACCCAGCTTCTGGCTGCTGCCACCCACTCAGCAGAAACTGGCCAAAGACACATGATGTCTCTCCATGTTTTCGCTTTATCCCTTAACAGTGTTCAATGTGCTGTACTGTGTTAGGCCGCTGCCGCCAATGAAAGACTGCAGCTGCCCTTAGCTGGCTCGGTACCCTCACTAGCCCTTGGAGAAAGCTTGCCTTTTATTTTTTAAACCTACCACCTTGAAAACATGTGTTTATGTTTTGGAGGGAAGATGCAGCCCAAGTGGGAAGGAGTGCTGCTACTACATGCAGTTCACCTGCCTCAGGTGGGCTTGGTTCGCCAGTGTAGTGTAGTGGTTAAGAGCGGTGGACTCGTAATCTGGTGAACTGGGTTTGCATCTCCACTCCTCCACATGCAGCTGCTGGGTGACCTTGGGCTAGTCACACTTCTTTGAAGTCTCTCAGCCTCACTCACCTCACAGAGTGTTTGTTGTGGGGGAGGAAGGGAAAGGAGAATGTTAGCCGCTTTGAGACTCCCTTAGGGTAGTGATAAAGCCCTCGGACCTGGATCTCGGTGTGCGGGCTGAACAATGCTGGTGGAGTTGCTCCTTCAGGTATACAGGGCTGAAGCCATGTAGGGTTTTAAAGGTCAGCACCAACACTTTAAATTGCGCTTAGACATGTACTGGGAGCCAATGTTGATCTTTTAGGATCGGTGTTATATGTTCCCGGCAGCCACTCCCAGTAAACAGTCTGGCAGCCACATTCTGGATTAGTTGTAGTTTCCGATTCAACTTCAAAGATAGCCCCACATAGAGCGTGTTGCAGAAGTCCAAGCGGGAGATAACCAAAGCATGTAGCACACTGGCGCACAGGCAGGTAGTGTCACAGGCGTAGCTAGCTGCTCCGGCATCCAGAGCGGCGGGGGCGGAGCAACACGCACATGGGGGCGCTGCGACGATCTGCCCAGGGGGTCAGCACAGCGAGCTGCCCATGGAGTCCGCCTGGCAGATGCAAGCCCCACGCTGCCATTTCAGGCAGTATGGGGCCCTGAGCTACTGCATCACTCCCAGGAGAGACACATAGCTCAGGCCAGGCCCCATGGTACGTGCCGCACCCCAGTGGTGTGCCATTTTGTCACCCCCTCAGGGATGACACCCAGGGCGAGCCGCACCCCCCGCCCTACCTCGTGGGTGGGGTCTCAGCTAGCATACCAGAAGGAGCTGGTAGACAGCTGCCTTGGACACAGAACTGACCTGTCCCTGCATGGACACCTGGGAGTCCAAAAGGACTCCCAGGCTGCACACCTGGTCCTTTAGTGACACAGTTACCCAATTCAGGACCAAGGTATCCCCCACACCTGCCCGCCCCCTGAACCCCAGAAACAGTACTTCTGTCTTGTAGGGATTCAGCCTCAATCTGTTGACCATCACGGACATATACAATGGTACCTCGGGTTACATACGCTTCAGGTTACAGACTCCGCTAACCCAGAAATAGTACCTTGGGTTAAGTACTTTGCTTCAGGATGAGAACAGAAATCGTGCTCCGGCGGCGTGGTGGCAGCAGGAGGCCCCATTAGCTAAAGTGATGCTTCAGGTTAAGAACAGTTTCAGGTAAAGAACGGACCTCCGGAACGAATTAAGTTCTTAACCCGAGGTACCACTGTACTCATTTTTGCAAGCCGTATAATGCATCCCATTCGATACATTGTTTTCCCAACTACTTTCCTAAAAAAAGGTGATACCATAGGCAATATCCTGCTTTTGCATTTTCTCCCAGTAGAGGAGTTTGGATTTGGATTCTGGTGGTAATAATAATAATAATAATAATAATAATAATAATAATAATAATAATTTATTTATACCCCACACATCTGGCTGGGTTTCCCTAGCCACTCTGGGTGGCTCCCAACAGAATATTTAAAAAGCGATAAAATATCAAACATTAAAGACTTCCCTAAGAAGTGAAGTTATAGGGAACCAGGCAGAGGGCCTTCTCGGTAGTGGCACCCACCCTGTGGAATGCCCTCCCATCATATGCCAAGGAAATAAACATCTATCTGGATTTTAAACAACATCTGAAGGCACAGGGGAGTTTTAAATGTTTGAATTTTTTGTGTTTTAATATTTTGTTGGAAGCTGCCCAGATGGGAAATAGAAAATAATAATAATAATAATAATAATAATAATAATAATAATAATAGAAATTGCACCACATGTAGATCTGCAAATGTCCACAGGTGAAGCTTTCTGCAGCATAGAAATAAGCACTGTCACCTGCTAACCTCTGCAGGTCCAGCTGCTTGAAAGGCACACGACCACCAGGGGGTTGGTAAAGTAGCTGGCAATAATAATAATAATAATAATAATAATAATAATAATAATAATTTATTATTTATACCCCTCCCATCTGGCTGGGTCCCCCCAGCCACTCTGGGTGGCCTCCAACAAAACACTAAAAGACAATCACTTATTAAACATTAAAAGCTTCCCTAAACAGGGCTGCCTTTAGATGTCTTGAAAAGGTTGCTAGTTATTTTTCTCTTTGATATCTGCTGGGAGGGCGTTCCACAGGGCAGGCGCCACTACCGAGAAGGCCCTCTCCCTGGTTCCCTGTAACCTCACTTCCCGCAGTGAGGGAACCGCCAGAAGGCCCTCGGCACTGGACCTCAGCGTCCGGGCAGAACGACGGAGGTGGAGACGCTCCTTCAGGTATACTGGGCCGAGGCCGTTTAGGGCTTTAAAGGTCAGCACCAACACTTTGAATTGTGCTCGGAAACCCTCACACTGGGTTTTTTTCTAGAAGTTTAAATAATATCTCATTCTTTGTTAGCAGGAGAGGGATTTGCACGCACGCACGCACACACGCACCCTTCCGCCACCTCTGGAAGCCGTTGCCACAAAGCACATTATTCAGAGTCCTGCATTCCATTCAGTCCAGATCTGCAAAATGGAGGACAAAGGGATGACTTTGTTGCTTGCCTACTGCAGACAGTGGAAGTATCTTTGAGGCAGGCTCTGAACTGGCCAAAGGAAAAGAGAGAGAGAGAGAGGGAGACAGAGAGAGCAACTCATGAAAAGCTGAAGTGTGTGCTTGTGGGCAAACGTTGCTATGGAGTGGTGCGAACCTTCACCAGAAATAACCCGCAGGGCTTGTTATAAAAGACCAGTGTGCTGCTTCGCCCATGTTTGGTCGTGGATGCTAAAAATGTGCCCTATCGATAAACCAGCAGCAAAGCCATCCCATTCTTCTGCACACAGCTAGATGGATCTTCTCGCCGCACTGAATTTAAACAAGCGAGCTGCTCTGCCAAGGCTTAGAAATAACCATAGCACTTGCTGAGTGCAGCTGCCTTTGATAGGACATCAAGCCAATGTGTGGTTTGGGCCTCCTATTTTTATCATCCCTTGCAGCCTGTCATTAAGATGTCCCCATTTAACTCACGACGTCCCCTGGCAAGGAGACGGCCAGCTCCAAATTCTGGAACCAGAGGGCTTTGCTCACTTCCGACGCTGTGAGAGAGGGTCGGAAACTAAATAAATACCTTTTAACTTTGGCTCCAGTGTGCTCCCACCCCTGGTGTTTGATGCTGAATATACATGACATTAAGCCACCATCCATATCTATCCCAGAGTTTCTTGTGGTGTGCTGCTGTTTGATGCATTTTCCCACAACCCATCCGATTTGAATGCAAACTACTTCGAGCGCACGTTAGATTCAGGTGCGGACAAGCCCTGTGCCAACACGCACACGCTGATAGCAGAGATTGACTCAGGTCAATCTGAGAAAGCTGAACTTGGCAAGGGGGCATCTCTCAGTGAGTTCTGGACAGGGGCCCATGTCTGCCAACTCGCCAGAGAAAAAATGGCCTGGTTTGTTTTGTTAGCTTGTTTTTAGGTCAGTTGCTAGAAAACAAGGAGCAAAGCTGTTATTATTATTTTTTATGCCCCAGCCTTTTTTTAAAAAGCTATACACTTTAGGTCAGGGGTAGGGAATCTGTCCCAGCCTCAGAGCTGCATTCCTTTCTGTGCAATCTCTTGAGGGCCACAAGCCAGATGCAAACTTTTGTGCAGAGACATCACCTTGCCAACAAAGGTCCGTATAGTTAAAGCTATGGTTTTCCCAGTAGTGATGTATGGAAGTGAGAGCTGGATCAGAAAGAAGGCTGATCGCCAAAGAATTGATGCTTTTGAATTATGGTGCTGGAGGAGACTCTTGAGAGTCCCATGGACTGCAAGAAGATCAAACCTCTCCATTCTGAAGGAAATCAGCCCTGAGTCCTCACTGGAAGGATAGATCGTGAAGCTGAGGCTCCAATACTTTGGCCACCTCATGAGAAGAGAAGACTCCCTGGAAAAGACCCTGATGTTGGGAAAGATGGAGGGCACAAGGAGAAGGGGACGACAGAGGACGAGATGGTTGGACAGTGTTCTTGAAGCTACCAGCATGAGTTTGACTAAGCTGCGGGAGGCAGTGGAAGACAGAAGTGCCTGGCGTGCTCTGGTCCATGGGGTCACGAAGAGTCGGACATGACTAAATGACTAAACAACAGCAACATGCCCCTGGATCCATAATGAACTGCTCAGCCCTGTTGTATCCAATCTGGCAGCCCCCACCACAGGTATCAGAAATTTTGATTTCATGAGTCTGCAGCTTAATATCAGGCTGTGCTCACCACCTCTAGAACCACCCATTAATTCTGGACTCTGCTCTGGAATTTGTAGTTATGTGTAAGGGAGAGCGCTTCTGGGCATGTGCAGAGTGTGCTTCCAAAACAATGGAACAAGCCCACAGCCAGCAACAGTACATTGCATATTAGGGAGCATGGCTTCCAGGTTAGACGGCACAGCTTCTAGGCAGCAGTGGACTGGCTATTATTTTGATCTGATCAGCTTATATGGGATTATTTGCACATTGCTGAATGCTGTGGTGCTGATAGGCATGAAACCATCTTTTTTTTCTGGGTTGAAAGTGTCCCTTTGGCCTGTAAGAATAATGGAACAGTGTATTCTGCTGCTAGATCAAAATAAATGCATTAGGTGATTTCCAGCGTTAGTCACAGAGTAGACCTATTAAAATCAGTGGAATTAAATCCATTAAGTTCAGTGGGCCTGCTGTATGACTTAGTTGGCTTAGTGTTGCTAGTGTTTTACACTTGCCAAAAAGATGTGATAGGCAAGACCTCCCCACTCCCTGGGCATAGTGTGCACAGCACTGACAATTTGTTTAAGTTGTGGGTGAACATATCAGACAACACAGCGATTCTTCAAACAGCTCTTGTTTATTCACAGGCCAGAAAAGAACTGAACTGAAGGGTTCAGCCAGCCTGCTTTTATAGAGCTCCACTAGAACGCAACAGTTACCATTTTCTGTAACTATCCAATCACTGAACGTCACTTTCGATCCCTTATTTGCATATGTGGACCTGAGTGAAAACTATCTACAGTATCCCCCCTGCTGGCCCAGGGTGAGAACTTCAGTACATAACAATTTGAAAGTAATTTTTTCTGGGGGTACTCAAGGGCACTTTTTATTCTAGAAGAAAAGCGCTGCTTATTATACACCATCCTCCATGCTCTCAACAGTTAAGACAGCACTCTGTGTGCCCGCTGGGTTGTTTTTGGTTCTCTCCCGTCTTTAGAGTCCCTCCACAAAGTTGTTCTGTTCTTTTTGCAAAGCTTGGGGTCCCCCCAAGTCTGCTGTCACTGCCCTCTTGTGCTGCTGCTTTGGCTACATTAGGATAAGCCCTCCAAGAATGAGTTTGTCATTATCATTACCACATTAAGAGTGTCTGTGCAAAAATATATCATTTGCCCGATAATAAATGTTGGAAATGTAAAGAGACTGAAGGTACATTCTTTCACCTTTGGACGTGCCCAAGAATCAAGGCTTTCTGGGAGATGATATATAATGAAATGAAAAAGGTATTTAAATATACCTTCCTGAAGAAACCAGAGGCCTTCCTTCTGGGCATTGTCGGCCAATTGGTGCCAAAGAAGGACAGAACTTTTTTTATGTACGCTACAACAGCAGCAAGAATACTTATTGCAAAGTATTGGAAGACACAAGATTTACCCACCCTGGAAGAGTGGCAGATGAAGGTGATGGACTATATGGGACTGGCAGAAATGACTGGCAGAATCCGAGACCAGGGAGAAGAGTCGGTGGAAGAAGATTGGAAGAAATTTAAAGACTATCTACAGAAATATTGTAAAATTAATGAATGTTAGAATGATGTTGGATAGAAATTAAGTGGTTTCCAGCTGTAATGCTTTAAGAGAATATGAAAAAAGGGTTATAAATAGGTAAAAACATAATGGTAAGGATTTGCTGAACCAACAATTTGAGGTGGAATACAAAAAAGGGAGGTATGAGGAGGTCTGGGAAACGAGCTAAAGGAAAATAAGCAATGGAAAATTTGTGTGTTTTTAATTATTTTTATTTTGTATTTTTGTTATTTTTTTATTTTATTGTAATACTTTAAAAAATCTTAATAAATATTTTATATATATATAAAAAAGAGTGTCTGTGGAATCACTAACCATCGTGAATCTGTGTTTGGTGGCATCTTAATGGGAATTGTACCATGTCATTTTTGTAATTCATAGACATTACAGTGGGATCTCGGGTTAAGAACTTAATTCGTTCCGGAGGTCCATTCTTATCCTGAAACTGTTCTTAACCTGAGGTACCACTTTAACTAATGGGGCCTTCCGCTGCGCGATTTCTGTTCTCATCCTGAAGCAAAGTTCTTAACCCGAGGTACTATTTCTGGGTTAGCGGAGTCTGAAACCTGAAGCGTATGTAACCTGAAGCGTATGTAACCTGAAGCGTATGTAACCCGAGGTACCACTGTAGTTGGTCAAGGAAGCCGTGGACTCAAAAAGGTTGAAAACCTTTGGAATAGGTTGTTGGCATCCGTCTGTCCAGAGAGGCAATGGAGTGCGCCTCTGGGAGTTAAGTCAAACCACAGCATTAGCAGCAGCACCAAAATGACCTTTGCTGGGTGCAAGCCTGGGCAGTTCTTAACCCAAGGTACCACTGTACATTCTTCCTGCGGCACCCCTGTGGGGCTCAGGAACCCAGTTATGTCACCCCTTGTCTGCAGAGCTGGCAGCCCCCCACCTCCACCCTCAGTGGAGTGTTCCTCCAGCCTCCTTTATCCCCTCTCCTTGGGAATCCCCTGGGCCTCCTCACACTACCCTATGGGGCACCATTTGCCTGGGGAGCTTGTAGCCAGGGGGCTGCATCTAACAGCTGTGCAAGCCTTTGGGAGGCAGAGACAGCAAGATGAAGGTGATGGATTATATGGAATTGGCGGAAATGACTGGCAGAATCCGAGACCTGGGAGAAGAGTCGGTGGAAGAAGACTGGAAGAAATTTAAAGACTATCTGCAGAAACACTGTAAAATTAATGAATGTTAAAATGATGTTGGATTGAAAATAAGTGGCATTAGCAACAAAGTTAATAAGAATATGCAAAAATGAATTGATAATGGATGAAAATATAGAGTTATAATATGTTAAGATATGGAGTTAAGATAAACGAAAGAGGGAAAGGATTTGCTGATTTGATTATTTAAATGGGAATACAAAAAGGGGAGGTGTGAGGCCAAGGAAACAAGCTAATGAGTTTAAAGTTACAAAAAACGGATTTGTTTTTAATTCTTTTTTATCTATTTGTTTTTTGTTTTTTGTATTTCGTATTTTTATTTTTTATGTATTTTTGTATGCTCTCTTTTTTGTATCTTTTTCTTTCTATACGACTTTTTTCTATTTTGTAAACTTATGTTTTTGTAAAATCTCAATAAATATCTTTTTTAAAAAAAAGGGAGGCAGAGACAGCAGAGGGCATCAGGGGAAGGATGGGAGGAAAGAGGGACAGAGGCCAGTGTTGCCCGTGGCACCCAAGCCCACCATTCAAGGCACCCTAGGATACCACGGCACACTGGCTGAAAACCACTGACCTATTCACTCAGCATTCCCTAACGAGGGAATCTTCCCTCCATCCGCAAAGGCGGGTCTCTTTTGGAACGCTCTCATTGGATCCCTACGCGCCAGCCACGTGCGCAAGGGGATTCCGGGCTCGCTTTGGGGAAACAAAGCTTCCCTTGGCGGCTTTTGCGCGGCGACGCCACCGAAAGCAGGGCGCGACGCACGCTTCTTAAGTACACACTTGCAGGGCTGGTGCGATCCTGCGCGGGCTTCCTCGAGAGTAAGCCCCTCTCTCAGAGGGGCTTACTTCCGAGTAAACCCATGCATAGGGGTGTGGCGCGTGCTTTTGCGCCGTCTTTTCCTCCTCCACCCGCCAGACTTGCACACCTCTCCTCCTTTTTCCTGCCCCAGGAGATTCGTGCACCGGGGCGGGGGAAAAGAAGGAAGAGGCGGGCTGGGCTGGGGAATCGATCAATAATCGGACGCCGGAATCGAGGCACGAAGCCCCTTGTCTAGCGTTGCGCTTTAACGGCGGGATCCTGTGTCCTTTCCAATGATCTCAAGAGACTTGCCATCAAACTTTTAACTTTTAAAGAGCGGGGGCAGAGAATGAATGGGGGCAGATCCTGTAGTCTTAAGGGAGTTAAGCCACCCTATTTCCATGACTGTGATTTGTTTTAACCCTGATTTTTAAATTGCTTGCAACCTGCCCTGCTGCCTTAACAGCAGCAACAACGATAATAATAATAATAATAATAATAATAATAATAATAATAATAATAATAATACACTGTATCCGCCTGTCTGGCCTAGGGTTCGTTGCCAGAGGCACAACTCTTCCACCCGTCGCCATGCAGTAGCGGCGCTGCAATGCGTTGTCTTCAAGCTTCCTGCTTCTGGTAGGAAGAGTTGTCCCGGGATCTTTGCGCCGGGACCTGATCTTTAAAAGCGATCTCACAACTTTAGGCCAGAAAGCCACCATGCACGTTGTGTGTGTGTGTGTAAAAATCCCGAGAAAGGCAGAGTGGGAAGGGTCGATGGAAAGGAGGAGAGGGTTGGATCCGTATAGTTTGCAAAGCGAAGCGAGGAAAAGGAAATAGCGCGAATCAGCTCCGAATTGTGAGAGCGAGGAGAGCAACGGTGCAATTGGAAGCTGGGGGTGAAACCACTGGGGGTGGGTGGGCTGGAAAACGGTATTTGTGTAGTTAGGCGTTAGAAAACCTAGACCACGAAGGCGGCAGGTGTTCCCCGCACTCCTCGTTGGCGGAAAAGCCGGGGAGCTGCGCCGTCCGGGAGAATTCGAAGTGAAACCGGACCGGCTGCAAACTCTGGAGCAGGTGCGGAGGCGCAGCCGCCGGTGTTCCCCGAGGCCCCTCTTGATCCTGGCTCCGTTTACGTGGCTTTCCCCCGGACCCCCCCTCCCCACCCCGGGGGGGACTCATCCTGGTCCCTGCTTCTTCCCAGGCGGAGGGAAAGGAGCTTAGCGCAGTAGACGAAAGTCCAGAAGCAGCCAGCTCTTGCGCGCGGAGAAGCGGAGCGACCCAGGAGCGCTCTGCAGCTTGCAGTCCCCCGGTGGCGGGACTGATTCACTTTGGATCCGCCCGCCGTCGAGGTATGGAGATGGGTGTTTCGAGGGCGGGGGGAAGGAGCCACAGACCCCTCCCTGCCTCTCACCCGGTTGCCACCCGTTTTGGCTTGCAGGGCTCCTGCTGCACTTGAGATGGGCCAGGAGGGGAGGGGTCTCTACCGTCGGGGACAAGGCTTGGGGCTCAGGTTACAGCTCAGCTGGGGGGCAGGGGGGGGGGACGGGGACCTGGGCATATACGCTGGCTGCTAGAAGGCAGAGGGGAGCATAAAGCCGCGGTGCCTCAGCCCGGAGCACACGACGGCAGCAGCAGAGGGACTTTCTGCTGGGCCTCCGGGGGGGACTTTGGATTCTCCTGCTGTTTCCAAAGAAAAGGGAGGATCGGCTGCATGAAGGCTCGGTAGCCACTGGGGGAACTACCATCACCACCTTTTCCTCCACCACCACCACCACCTCCCTCCTCCCCGCAAAGGTCCTGCATGTCTAACATTTAGACATGTTCAGCTTTGTGGATTCAAGGACTCTAGTGCTCCTAGCAGCCACGCAAGTCATTTTATTAGCAGTTGTCAAATGTCAGGATGAGGATATACGTAAGTTGCACCGTTCTTCTTCTTCTCCATCTTCTTCTTCTCCTGCTGCTGCTCCTCCTCCTCCTTCTGAAAGAGGGCGAAAAAGAAAACCTATCCGGATGAGGTGGGGAAATAACAGGGAGGGAAGAGGTGTTTAAAAAAGAAAGATCTGGAGCAAAGACCGAGAGTTTGAGGGTTTGCACAATTAAACTTTCTGTTCCGAGTTGGCCTTCCTGTGCTTGGATTTCTCTCCTTTGCTCACCAGATTCTTTCCTTCCCATAAAAAGCTGCTCTCCATCATCTCCTCTGGTATGAGATACTGATATGCCTGTTGAGGGGGAGGATGCACTGTGGTGCCTGCTTGGTTGAGAAGAGAGCTCCACTTACCACAATCCCAGGGTTTCCCCATTTCTTCTGTCATTGGCCTTTCGGGGAGAGGGGTGACGTGGGGGATAAGGTTACTTAAAGAGCCGGCCAAACCATTATATTCCACCCAGGACTCTGCCCCCCACAAACCCCCTAAGTCAGAAAGACAGAGCTCACCCGAAAGTGGTGGAAATGCACTTTCTGCCTGTGGCGGCCGCGAAAGAGTTAACTGAATGTGGTGGCGATGGGTTCAAAGGGGTATCCAGACAAAAGAGAACATTGGGGTTAGACAGGCAAGACTCTTTGCCTTCTCTCCCCCCCCCTTTTCCCTTTTTTTACAAAGAAAGGTCTTTGTGCAGAAAAAATCTGTCCTCCCCTTTTGCTCCCTCCCCCAATTCAGTTAGGGATGTGGAGTAAGGTGCAGATGGAGATCCCAGGGAATTTGATAGCTAACAGATTTTTTTGTTGTTGTTGAAAGGAGCAGAAGGGAAAATTCCCCCCCAACTCAAGAGGCCACCTGAAGGGTGCAAAGCATTCCAGAGACACATCAGTCTAGTTTGCTCTGTTCTCTCCATCTCTCTCCCCCTCTCCTACCTCCCCCCCAATATATGCATGAACAGCACATGCATGCAAAATTTAAACCCAGGGAAAAAATGGTTTCTCTTAAATTAGGTGGTAGAAGATACAGTAGTTTCTTCCTTGTGGCAATGTCCTTTCCCTGCTCCCCCCATTCACATTGCATATATATATTAGAATATATATATATTCTAATGAATTACAAAATAATCGCAAAATGTGATACTACGAAAGACAGCAACCATACAGTCAGGGCTGTCCCTTCCCCCCTACCCAGAAAGCTTTTGTTGTCTGGGATATTATTCAGGGATGGAAGACGGAAACTTTATTAGGTAGAAAGAACTTTTTTTATTTTTTTTAAAAAAGCTCATTTCTTTGGGTAGGTTCCCTATTGCTCGAATTGCACGCCTGCCTCCGTATGCTCCAGACTGTAAATCAATTGCAGGGAATAGAGCTCGAGAAGCAGGGTGAGGGTGGAGGGAGGCCTCTCCCTTTGGATCACAGGCCATGCTTTATTTTTCTCAGCTCGAGCTTCCAGAAAAAGAAGGGGGGGGAAAGACAGGGGGAGGCCAAGGAGTTGAATTCCTTTTTGCTCATGTGGAGCAAATCTCTGCAGTTGAGTTTTCCAAGTTAGTAGCAGAAAGGGCCAGTTGCGGGAGGTGGGGCAGTGTACCTGGTAGGGGCAGCCAAGTGGTGGTGGTGTCACCAATTCTGGTTTTCTCCCATTCATTCTCGGTGAGAAGATTACTGGTAAGGCTCTGCCCCATGACCAGCCTCCCCTGGAAAGGGTTCTGGGTTCTGGGTTCAGCCTTGAGCTGGGGTGCCCTGTGGAGAGTTGTCCTTGACCATCTCTTTGGTAGGTGCTGTGTTATGTCAGTCAGGTGCCCTTGCTTCTCTTTAAAGTTTAGACAGTTGTGATCAGCTGGCCTGACTGCACAGCAGTGCAGCTTAGCACATCCATTTTCCCTTCATTGTGTCCAGCGATTTCAGGTCAAGCGTTGAATTTCAGAGGTGTGTGGTAAGGGACCACAGATATCTCCCTTTACCTTTTTCAAAAGGACCTATTGTTGCATTCTTATGAGCTAAGGAGAGAGTGGATTTGCCTATAGCGTTGCTTTTTCACTCACTGTTACCTTAGCACGCCTTTTGGGAGTCTCGTCTTGTATTTATGTCTTTTATTTTATTTTTAAAGTGTGTTCCCAGGTCAGGGAGCGAGCTCAATTCCCGCTCTATGAACATTTGTTTGCCTTTGGCGGCAATAGCTTCCAGATGCTGAAATGCTGCCCATATTTATTTAAACTAGTCCCTAACTGGGCCATGTGAATCGCGCTCTGTGTGCACTCGAGAAAAGCCCCATTCATGAGTGCGTGGGTCCCTTGGGCTCCTGCAGGCTCCCCCTGCTCAGGGCACAATAAGCCCCCTGTCATTTTGCTGGTGCTGTCAAGCCTTCACTAGGATGTGTTTTAGAAAGTGGGGGGTGGGGTGGGGAAGAGGAAAGCATGTGCCAAAGGGGCACATTTTTAATGGGTTTCTAGTGACCTCTTCCCTACCACGATCATTTCTATTTAAGTCTCCTAATGGGGGATAAACATGGTCAGTTCTTCTGATTAGAGCACCGGGGTTTCTGCCATCTATTACTCGTGCCTTCCAGTTCCAAAATGCACCCCCCCTTGCCAACTTCAAGATCTCACATCAATTTTGTCTACTGCTGCTTAAAAAAACCTAAACCACTCACTCCTTTTTAATTGGAAAAACAGCTTTAGTCCTCTTCTGCACATACAGAGAGTCAGATAGGGTCGTTGCTCTTTCTTAGGCGCACTCTGCTGTCTGTGTTCCAGATGAGAAGCATTTTAAAAGGGTCTCTAGCATCGCCCCTTCCCCACGATTGCCAGGTGGCGGCAGTTTCCATTTTGGCCCGAGGTTACAAACCTGAATCGACTATGTGGCCTAGTATAACGCTGTTCTGACTAAGAAATGGCCGATCGGTTTGAATTTCTTGCACACCAGAAGTGCACCCAAGAATTCAAGCTGCAGAGCTAGTAGTGCCAGACCAGGCTCAAGCATGTAGGCCTTCGGGAGACTTTTTAAACACCAGATTTTTTTTGTTTGGGACACTTGTTCTCCTCTGTATCCCCATCATCTGCCAATTCAGCATTCTTGCTGCTGTGGACAGAGGTGTGTATGACAACTGTTAAAAGATGCGCTGAAGTTGAGGCCGAGGCAGAATTGGGCCTAGAATTTGCCAGATGCCCTCTCTGAAAGTGGCATTCCACACGCTGTGCATCCCGGCAGAGTGGCACAGCGGGCAGAGTGTTTCACACTGTGGCAGAGCCAGGTTCAAAATCCTGTTCATCTCTCAGAGAGGCAACTAGGGGGCGAGTAGCTACGACCCTTGCCTAGCCCTTACCTCACTGAGAATTACCTCACAAAGGGTTTGTTGTGAGGAGCAAGCAAAGTAAAGCTATGTCCTGCCTGGAGCTCCAGAGATCTTATAGGAAGAAAACCTCCATGATTCTACAGCAGGGGTGCAGAAGAGCCCCTGGCCCTGCAGACATTGTTGGACTACGACTCCCATCATCCTTTATCACCATAAGGGGCCATGCTAGTTTGAGCTGTTGAGAAGGCCACAGGCTCCCCATCCCTGTTCTGTAGTGTCCTGGTAAAGGCTCTCAAACCAGCATTGTGAGAACTGAGGGGTCTTTGTGTGTTTGTATTTGTGTGTGTGAGTGAGAGAGAGAGAGAGAGCAGATTACTAAGCCCCCCCCTTTTTTTGCTTCTGGATAACACTGCCAAAATATCATAAATGTGGGGAAGATGGAGAGATGTCCTTGAATGGAGCCAGTCTGGAACAGAAGAGGCCACCTTTGTGTTCATTATTTAGGATTGCTATAACCAATGCTGATGTTATTACCCTGTTTCTTTCTCTCTCCCCTCCTTTCTGGTTCTTTTTCCCTTTTCCCTTTTTTTGACTCTTTTGTCCCCCTACCCTACCCTGCTCTTTCCCTCCCCTTCTGGCACAGAGGAGGCAGGCAGCTGTGTACAGAATGGGCAGAGGTATAGTGATAAAGATGTGTGGAAACCTGAGCGCTGCCGGATCTGTGTCTGTGATACTGGGACTATCCTCTGCGACAACATAATCTGCGAAGAACCGAGAGACTGTCCCAACCCTGAGATAGGCTTCGGAGAGTGTTGCCCCACCTGCCCAACTGACCAGCCTGCCGCCAGTGGTCGTAATTTATTTATTTCCATTCCATATAAATAAATTACTTGAGAGATAATAGCAAAAAAAAAAAGGGGGGGGGGGATGTTTCCTAAAGGCCATGGATGCAAACCACAAAAAGCTCTGCAGCATCCATGGCAACTGCTAGGAAAGGCTACTTCTCATAGTTGGTAAAGCAGTTTCAGGTGCAGAAAATACGTCTTATCTTATTTGAGTCATAGTTTATGTGAAGGAACTTAGATGGGTAGCAGTATTGACAAAAGATTAACTTGTCCATGTAAGCAAGCCCATAAAATAGGTAGCCCACAGTTGTTTACTTAGCAGAGTGTATCTGTGTTTGTGACACACTGATGGGCTAAAAGGAAAAAAAAAATCTGCCACTTTACAAAACATTTCCTGTCTGGTCCCCTGGAGAAAAGTTTCACTCCTTAGAAGTGACCAGATAAATGTTTATTTTTAAAAGGCTGGTCTGGTAAAGTACCAGATCCTCAGACATGCAGCCTTGAATCAAGCTTTTCTGTGGCCCACTTGCCATCACTGTATATATTTTTGTGAACATGAAGGAAATGAGAAGAGCATTGCAGTGCTTAAGTATATGATACCGTGTCTTCCCCCCAACTGCACCGCGTTTAGCTGTGATTTCAGTGTCAGAAATTACAGGGTGAGCTGGACAAGGACAGTTCCTTTACAGTTTCACTCAGATGAGAAAGGTCTCATTAAACCACCAAATTAAACCTTTCCCCCCTTAATGGGGTCTTTTAAACGTGAGTTGTCCCATCCTAAACACATTAGGGGCATGTAAAGCTCCACTTAAATCAGTGGGATTTGCACAAACTTTATTGTGTGCAATCCAGAGAATGCTAAATACAGTAGTGATAATAAGAAGGTTGATGGTAAATTATAGTACTTTAAAATAAGTGCCTCCAGTACACCCCCCCCCCGTTATAATGCACCTAAGTCCTACTGAAATCAATGGAATTTGAGTGTTTCTTAATCCCATTAATGTCAACGTGACTTTGGCATGCCTGCTTTTTCAGGATTGCACCCATTCTGCATTGCTCTTCAGCCATTTCCATTTCATGTGCTGGCCAGAGATGTGAAAAAACCTCTTGCAGAGTGTAGGCTTTGGAGCTAGTAGGAGTGAAACACTATCCTCATTTTTGGGGAACCAGCTGCAGTGTAAAACTATGGAAGATGTTGGCAGATACACCCCCAACCACGTTTTACTCCCTCTACTCTTGCAGCCCCTTGATGCTACTGCCTTAAGGGACTCTGAGATTTTATTTTATTTTTTAAAAAAGTGGTCTCAGAACCAGCAGCTCAAGATTCAGCCTTGTGAGAAAATAGACAGTCAGGAAGCGAGGGGGTGGGGGCTAGCTTTCATACCTGAGATATTGGGGGTGATTAATAGTGCTTTGCTATGTCTCAAAAGTGCTGCCCAGGAGGCATGGTTAGCAAAGTGACTGTGATTTTTAGTTGGTGCAAGGAAAGAATCCAGCATTATTTCAGGTTCCAAAAACGGTGTTCTTTTTGTATGTGTGTGTAATGTGAACGCCTTCGCTCTATCCCAGGAGTCATGTTACAATTAGAAGTGGCCTTTTTTAACCCTTTTACCTTTGAGGCTCCTCTACTTCAAAAAGTAAAACAAATGACAGTGTGAGGCAGCCAGAATGAGTAAAGGGTTGAGCCTTGCAAAAGTTAACTGTGTCCCTTCCGCAATATTTATTTGCTGTTAAGCTGAATGTGGCTTTTAACTTCTGCATTTTGTGTCACTCTTGCTTTTTTAAAAAAATGAAACAAAACATGAAAAGCATGCTTTCCTCTAAAACTTGTTGTTCTGTGCACATTTGCGATGGCTTAACAGATTGATCCTAATCATGCTTGATTGGTGACGAGTCCAACTGATTCGTAATTTCGGTGAGGATTTTCTTCCAAGCTTAGGTTTGGAATCTGTCTCACATCTCTCAGTGAGATTTGCAGCTGCACCCTGGGCACATTTGTTTGGAAGAAACTCCCACTAAGTTCTGTAGGACTTAGTCCCAAATATGTCTGCATAGGATTGCAGCCTTAGGCATGCGTACTTGTGTGCAGGATCATGGCCGAATGTGCGCTGCTGCTGCTGCTTTGATAAACAGAACACTTAATTCCAGTGGGGCAAAATGGAATTAAACTGAGTGCTCCTGCAGTATGGCTTTGAACATGCAGCGATTGGTTTGGAATCCTATTATTCCGTCTGTGCTTTCCTGCTCTGCCACTTTGCATGGGGCTTTCGTTCCAAGTGTAAAAGTCCTGTGCCTATAATTTTCCTGGGGCAGCAGTATCTCCAGCACAGCGGATGGGTTTAGAAAAGCACAGCATCTCCTCACCACCACCATCGAGTCACAGAGCCTCTTCCCTTATCTTCCTGCCCCCCTTGTCTTATTGTGTGCATCTCATGCGTACGGCTGAAGGTACTTTAATGCTCATGTGATTTATGGCGATATGGTTCTGATGCTTTCTTTCTCTCCCCTCCCCCCGTTTTTTCTTAACAGGGCAACCTGGCCCCAAGGTGAGGCAACTGAATGCTTTATTTAATTGCCCCCAGGGGGTGCCAAATTTTACTTGTGGCGTCAGCTCCTGTTGTCTTTGACAGCTATCTGACCTGCAGATTTCTTTTATAGTTTCAGTATTTCGACTCTTGCCTTTGCTTTTCTTAAAAAGGTGGTGTATCAGTGGAGGGCATTAACAAGGCAATAATTCTTACTGCTTAAGATGTCCTAAAATGATTTGCCTGCTGATTTCTGCATATCGAGATGCTGTCTAAGGCACAGGAATATGTCAAGTCGGCTGCCCTGTCAGTCGCTTGCTGCACATATTCATTTGGCATGTAGAATGTACCTCATTTCCTGTCCCCCGCGAAGAACAGAAGGAAATCTGGAGAAGCCAGTGGAGCTACTGCAACAGATGGTTATTGTGAATTATTGCAGAGCCGAGCTGTCTCATGGGCATGAAATGTGAACTGCGCTTCTCATATCCCAGACCTAGTGAAAAAGCCGAAATGTTTCCTTAACTTAAAAGCAATGAATACTTCCATTGACTTAAATAAGGCCATTCAAAACTTAGGCTAAGTTTATGCATACCTCTTGTGCAAAATTGGGGCCCAGATGTTCTTTACCCCTTTCAAGTACACAGGCCTGCTTACAGTTGCACAGTGTTTCAGGCAGGGAGTCTAGATAGAATGTCAACATTGTGCATGAGTTGAACACAGGGCATCATTTGTGTGTAGGGGAAGCCTGGCTTTGGTGTTTTGTTCCGTTGTCCTGTTAAACCTTGTGCACACTTTGCATTTTGCAGGGACAAAAAGGAGAACCTGGCGATATTAAAGATGTAAGTGCTACACTTTCTGTGTCCGCCTTTCTCATCCCTTGAATGCTGTCAAAACAAAATGTGCTTCCAACATAACCAGCTTTTTCTCTCTCTCTTTCTCGCTCTTTCCTGTCCAGGTTGTAGGACCAAGAGGACCCCCTGGACCACAGGTAGGGAACTGAGCTCCTCTGCTACAATATTTTATTGTTTTGGAGGAAAATGTTCACCAAAATATCTAACTGAGTCTCTTGTCTCCACCTGCTTAAGGGACCTTCAGGTGAACAAGGACCAAGGGGAGAACGCGGAGATAAAGGAGAGAAGGTAATGCCAACTTCTCACACATTGGGCAAAGGATTAAGATAGATCCTATGCCATAGCTGCCAACATTTCCCTTTTTTAAAGGGAAATTCCCTTATTCCAAATAGGATTCCTCGCAAGAAAAGGGAAAAGTTGACAGCTATGTCCTATGCATGCGTTCCAGGGAGCGAGTCCCTTTGTACACCATGGGACTTAATCTCCAGGAAACATGTATAGGATTGCATTGTACATCACGGCTGAAAGCACCTGACTTCCATTCTCAAGTCTTGGCTTTGCTCGTTTTTAAAATATCAAACCTGTCATATCTTCAAGTCAGGGGCATCTTGATGATGATGTACACACATTAAAGTGTTGATTTTGGAAAGTTAGTTGTAGAGGGTACAAGATGAGCACTTAATAGTCTGCTTTTTGTGCTTAGGAGAGTCAGGGAGTAAGGTTTCAGTATTTTTTCAAACGAGAATGAGTGATGAAATGGTTAGTGTTGGATTAGGACTGGGAAGAACTGGGTTCAAGTTCCCCTCACCCATGAAACTTACTGCCTGATCTTTGACCAGTTGCTATCATTCAGTCTAACATTCCTCATAAGGTTTTTGTGGTGGTAAAATTTTGGGGGGAGAGGCGGGAGTGGAGCATGGTGGGAGAGGATCGTCAGTGCCACCCTGAGCAGTGTACCTGGAGTATTAAATATAAGATTTGTACCTGTGAGATTAAAGCATACTGTTGTGTGCAGTCTTGTAAACCAATCTGCAAAAGTTGCATGCCCGCACAGTTGCTTTACTGCCTCACCTTCCCACAGACAACTATGACGGCTCTTTGTGGTACGTCGAAGGTCTGAAGCAGAAATAAATGCAACTCGTTTCTGAATTCATAAGAGCTTTTCTGCCTTGTCGCCTGGAAGCAATGCTTGCTCACCATAGGCAACTAGGCAAATATTTTTGGAGGAATTCAGCATTGTGCTATGCTGATCATTCCATCACTGCAAGGCGGAACAATTCCCCCTCTTCTCCCCACCCCAGGGAGGAAGTACAGTAGTACCTTGTTTTGAGTCCGCCCCGTTTAGGGTCCTTTTCGTCCAACATCCGCGGCAAACCTGGAAGTACTGGAATGGGTTACTTCCGGGTTTGCTGCTTGCGAATGCACAGAAGCGCTAAATCGCGCTTCGCGCATGCGCAGAGCAGCACTTTGTCAAGCGTTCCTTTCGTCAAGCGTCTGGGGCTGTAGTATTCTTTTGTACATCTTTGTTCCTTGGCTGTCTCTGTTGAATGGATAGGGCCATCCCCAGCATGTGAAACAAGTCCCCGTGCGCATCACATTTTTGGCCGGAGAACATGTTTGTATTTTAGGGTGACTCAATAGGCCTATAGTTTTCAGGTCATGAGAAGTAATAGTTCAACTTTGCTCTGTGCCAGCCTCATCTAAACTACTGCACCCAATGTTGGGTACTTTAAGAAGGAGGTAGACAAATTGGAAATGGGTTCAGAGGATGGCAGCAAAGGTGATGAGGGGGTGGAAATCACATAGAAGGAGGCAAAGGGTTGTTCTCTGCTGCCCCAAAGGGCAAGACTAGGGTCACATCTGCACTATACATTTAAAGCAGCATCATCCCACTTTAAAACAGTCAAGGCTTCTCCCAAAGAATCATGGGAACTGTGGCTTGTTAAGGGTGCTAGGAGACCCCTGTTCACCTCACAGGGCCTACAGATCCTCAGAGTTCCCTGGGAAGAACAATTGACTGTTAAATCACTCTGCAATCTAATAGGATTATGTTACAGGGGAGTAGATTCTGCTAATGGTCACAGCAGTCTGACAGTGGAACCAGCTCCAGGTTTGGTAGGTGGGCTCTCTCTTGTTGGAGATATCCCTGCAGAGGCAGGAGAGACACCTGTCAGGTAGTGAGAGGGGCTCTAGCTTTGAATTCAGTGTATTGGGCAGGGGCTTAAACTAGAAGTTTCTAAAATCAGTCTTTTTCAATTTTAAAGAAGAAAGGAGCTTCCCAAAGCAGTTTATGCAAATGCACACAACCGAAGGGTCCGTTAGGGCCATCTCCTGCATCCTAAATAGTTTTTTCCCTAGAAAATCTGACTGTTGTGCGATCATAAGTATACACAGGCCACAGATTGCTAAAGCAGAGCAGTAGCATGTACTGGCATCACTGCTGAGCTTTTTTACATTTGTGAGCGTAACAATTATTTGGACTGGGCTGTTAATACACAGATGAAATTAACAGAGAAGACTTAGCAATATTTTAAGTCCACAATCCTATGAACCCTCAGGCCAACTCGGTGAGATTTACTTTTGAGTAGACGTGTCTAGATTCGGACTGTATAAGATGCATGATACCAATTATGAGGGTTAATTGAACCGTGTGCCGTTGCCGTTTTAAAACATGATTTTCCCTGTGAAATCTTGGATGAGATGATATAGTGGTTTATGATCTGACTTCCTTGGGACGTTTTTCTTCCTTTTTAAAAATAGGGTGCTCCTGGACCACGTGGCAGAGATGGCGAACCTGGTACACCTGGCAACCCTGGGCCTCCTGGACCTCCTGGACCTCCAGGTCCCCCTGGCCTTGGTGGAGTGAGTATCCTCTGCTTGATTCACACACACACACCCCACACAAACACACACACACACACACACACATTTCATGTGTGGTTACAGAATGAAAAGAGCTCTTTCACTGTGCTACCTACCAAGAATTCCTGGTGTTCTAGCTCTGCAATAAGCCTTAATTCAGTTCAGCATGCATAATATGCTACCTAAAAAATGCCACATATTCAGAATACAACAGACTGCTGGGTTTTCAGTGGCCTAGATTGCCCTCTTTTGCCATCATCTGCATTAGAGTTGTGGTTTTCAAACCTTGTTCTGGGAGGGTCCTCTGGAAATTCCCCCTCCCCACAATAACATGCGTTTCTGCAATAAGTCAGAATCCCTTGAAACACTGTCTAACTCTTCACTGCCAAGCTTTTTTTTGCCAGAAGTCATCTGCAAGGGAGTGTTGGGTATTCTCTAGAAAAACGCCACCCCTATCTCTGAGCAGTGTGAGATTCCAGGGGTTCCAGGCATTTACCCATGCATTTGTGTTTCCTTTGGAATGAGGTACAGTGGAGATTGTAGTGTCTTCATTTTATTTTTATTTTTATTTTTTATTTATTATTTATTTATATCCCGCCCTTCCCGGTTCAAAAACCGGGCTCAGGGCGTCTAACAATAAATTTAAAACACTTAATTATAAAAGCAGCATAAAATACAGTATAAAAACATGAATAACAATAAAATTCAAAAATCAATTAGATAATCCCCAAGGGCTAGTTGGCTGAATTGGTCCTGCTTGGGCCAGCGAGGAGGCCAGGGGAGAATTAGCTGTGGGGTCTCAGAGCGGGTGATCTTCATAAAAGGGGGAGGGGCAAGGAAGAGAAAGGAAATAAAAAATCAGGCTGAATTCAAATTAAAGGCCAGGTGGAATAGCTCTAGCTTACAGGCCCGATGGAAGGAGGTTAAATCCTGAAGGGCCCTAGTCTTATGGGACAGAGCATTCCACCAGGTCGGAGCCATCACTGAAAAGGCCCTGGCCCTGGTGGAGGATAGTCTGACTTCCTTAGGGCCCAGGACCTCTAAACTATGGTTTTTCATGGACCTTAAGGTCCTCTGCGGGGCATACCGGGAGAGGCGGTCCCGTAGATACAAGGGCCTTATGGCATATGCTTTATTTAAACATATGTACAACCTGAGCCTATGATGGAGGGGTTCACAGCATTGACACCCCAAGCGGGTCTTGCTTCTCCAGAGCCACAGAAATCAGGCATCTCTTTCTTTCATAGGCTTCAGCCTGCTTCTTCCTCCAGGTTCTAGCTTACCCTTATACAACTCAATTCTGGCCTTTGTCTTTTCTAACAAATAGTGAGTTGAGGGAGCCCCCCCCCAATTGTCTGGCACAGAGCCACTTCCTTTGATACCTTAATGACCTATATTTATAGGGCCATTATATATATAAAAAAACACTTTTCTGGCTATTCCAACAATTTGAATCCTTCCTTAGATTTTAACGCTGGATCTAGGAATTAGAAGGGTCTTGGCATACAGCCCACTCCCCCGGCCCCCCCGACACATAGCAATACATTCTCAGTTCATGCAAGACGGACAGTGTTCTCAACAGGCTGGGCTATGGCTTTTTTTCTAACTGTGAGATGTCATAGAATACTTTTTAATGCACTGGTGGTCTGTGGCAGGGGCATAGATAATTTCATAGGAGATCATAGAATCATGGAATTGTAGAGTTGGAAGGGACCCCAAGGGTCATCTAGTCCAACCCCCTACAATGCAGGAATCAAATGCAGTTCAGTTGATTTGGAAAAGGTTCCCTCAAGGTAGAAAACTACTGTGCTAGAGGAGGATCATCAGGGCTCACCACTGTCTATAGACTTGGATCAACAGCCCAGTATAGAATTAGATGTGCGTAAGCCCTCTGATTTCTGTAGTCTTAAGCATACCTATTTCCATACTCCATTGTGGGTCCAAAATACATTTGAAATTCCTCCGCAAAGCGCCTTAAATTCATTCCTAGTTAATTACACCCAGCTTATCTAGGCAACTCTAGTTTTGAGGGTCATTAGGTGGCCTTTACTAGCCCCAGCAGATTAATGGCTACACCAAACAGTTGTGTCTATTTCAGGGAAATTTTTGGAACTGTAATTTTCAACTGGGGAAGCCAGTTAGCAATGGGTTGCAGTGACAGTGATGCTAGGGCTGAGCAGGTTTTGATCTTGTGTCAGGTTATGAAACAATCAGGAGAGTGGCAGGTCTGGACAAAGGCAGACATTCCATTAGTGCATTTCCTTAAGGCTGTATTTTAGAGTCGCAAAAGCTGTAATCCTATACCCTCTTACCTGGGAAGAAGTCCCAGGGAACTTAGTGGTGCTAGACTACAACTCCCACCATCCCCAGCCAGCTTGGCTAGTAGTCAGAAATGATGGGATTTGTAGTCAGACATATGCAGGCCCATGTTTGAGGAACACTACACTGTAACATAGTTTAATGACTATATTTTATTTTATTTTTTGAAACCCACGCTTGATTGCTATTAGGGGTCTGTAAACAATATCAAAGATCGGCATACTGGAGGATATTAATGTGTAGAATGTGTTCTTGTTCTTTGCTTGCAGTAACTAACCCCAGTGGCGTAGCGTGGGGGGTGCAGGGGGGGCTGGCCGCACCGGGCGCAACATCTGGGGGTTAGGGTTAGGGGGCGCAAATCTACTGGTTAGGGGGCGCAAATCCACAGGTTAGGGGGTGGAAATTACTTGCCTTGCCCCGGGTGCTGACAACCCACGCTACGCCACTGACTAACCCTGATTTTTGAATGTTACTCCACACATAGGACACACTCATCAAGTCATATTCCTCTACTCTAGGTTCATATAGGGTAGCCAACGATCCACATTCTTTACTGAGTCACTACTAGTAAACATTAGAGTTGCTACTCTGTATGGAAACACCCACCGAAAAGAGTGGAAAACGTCCATTCTTCCCATTCCCCTTTTGTGGACAGGGTGGTAGAGTTAAAATGTTTTAGGAAGTAACTGATCTTGAGGTTGTACCTTTGGACAGAGGCGTAGCGTGGGGGGGGTGTCCATGGGGGTCCGTGGCTCTGAGTACAATTTCATGAGGGGGCAGCAGGCTGCTTCATCAGAGCCTGGCTCTGAGTGAGAAGGAGCTGAGGCTTGGCTGAGCACTTGTGCCCGGCTGCAGCTCGGCCCCGGGTCAGGCCTGACCCGGGGGAGGAGAGCAGGAGAATGGGCGCCAACACTGCCATCCACCCTCCTCAGCTGCTGTGCACCTTGCACCCGGCTCCGCCACTGGGTCAAACTGGTGGGCATACGCTCCGGCACTGCCTTTGGACATGCATCCTTGTACAGAGGTGTATTCAATGGTTTCATAATAGGATTAATAAATAAATCTGATGGGGTTGTTCTGCTCTCCTCAGAATGCATTGTTGTTGTTGTTTAGTCGTTTAGTCGTGTCTGACTCTTCGTGACCCCATGGACCAGACCACGCCAGGCACTCCTGTCTTCCACTGCCTCCTGCAGTTTGGTCAAACCCATGCTGGTAGCTTTGAGAACACTGTACAACCATCTCGTCCTCTGTCGTCCCCTTCTCCTTGTGCCCTCCATCTTTCCCAACATCAGGGTCTTTTCCAGGGAGTCTTCTCTTCTCATGAGGTGGCCAAAGTATTGGAGCCTCAGCTTCAGGATCTGTCCTTCCAGTGAGCACTCAGGGCTGATTTCCTTCAGAATGGAGAGGTTTGATCTTCTTGCAGTCCATGGGACTCTCAAGAGTCTCCTCCAGCACCATAATTCAAAAGCATCAATTCTTCGGCGATCAGCCTTCTTTCTGGTCCAGCTCTCACTTCCATACATCACTACTGGGAAAACCATAGCTTTAACTATACGGACCTTTGTTGGCAAGGTGATGTCTTTTCAGAATGCATAACAGTGCTTTTTTGGAGCTACGTTTGACCTGTCGGTGTCCATTTTTAAGCCACACTTTCTAATTATTCCAAGTGCACTTGAATATTGTTTAGATTCAGTGATGTAGCTCTGTGTTCCAGACACCCTGTCTCTAGATATAACGAACAATGTTTTGTGTTTTTGATAACTTGTTGGAAAGTTTGTGTATCACAAAGTTGATTTCTATCCTTGCAGACTGACCCCCTGCTTGTTTACTGTTGTGGAAAACACCAAAACAATGACTTGATAATAGGGTGGGCAAAAAAATACAACTTGCTTTTTTTCTCCAGATGAAATTCTTCCTAAAAATATCACCCTATGTCTGGAGGTATAGTCCCCAAGGAGCATAAAAAAATGTAAAATGAGCTTGCCCTAATTCCTTCCTCTGTGATGTGGGCATGCTTGCCCATCAGATACTACGGGAAACTCTGGACTTTTCAAAAGACTTCTTGTATTCCTCATTGTGTGAATGTTCTCCGTCAGATCACATCACGTTCCACTGAAACTGACCACGTTCTCTCCGTGCTTTATCTTTGCAGAACTTCGCTGCTCAGATGGCTGGAGGATTTGACGAGAAAGCAGGCGGCGCTCAGATGGGAGTAATGCAAGGACCAATGGTAAGGACCACAGGAGAGTCTCCCCAAGTCGTTTGAGCTCATGTCTGTGCGACAAATGTATATTGCAGGGGTGGGTATGCTGTGACTCTCCAGATATTGTTGGACTACAACCCAGCCAGCACGGCCAATGATCAGCAACAATGGGAGTTGTAATCTAGCAGCAACCTACAGCAGGGGTTGCCCAACTTTTTAGACTAGTGGGCACATTTTGAATTTCAGGAGGGTGCTGGGGGCACTAGGCACAAAATGGCTGCCATGGAGGGAGTGTGACATAACACAAAATTAGCAAGGCAGCCACTCCTGGCAATCTTATGCTTACCGTTGAAAGTCAGCTATGTCCTACTGGCCCTGATTGTGGAGATCTCTCTCTCTTACACGCACACAAACACACACACACACACACACTGATGCCGTTGCTGTCTAATAACAACCAGAAGCATTCCTTAGTATCATGAAATATATGCAAGGTAGTTACACCATTTTCATTGCACAGAAATTGCTTAGAAAGTACCTGCACATTTCACCTCATAACTTTCTTTCTCGAAGGGCTAGAGCTCTTTAAAAAATGAAAGCTCAAAGTCTTGGGCACCTGCCCAGGGGTGCCACTGAAAGCCTTCTGATTTGGCGATCTCTGACGTAGAGGTCCATAGGTTCCTCACCCCAGATATATCTGGTGTATTGGTTTTATGGCAGCTGGCTGCCGTGGGATGATGTTCCATGAAGAATCCTGGCAATTGTAGTCAGTGGCGTAACATGGGTTGCCAGTGCCCGGGGCCCATGCAGAGGAGGTGGATGGAAGGAAGGGAAATGGACGGAGTACGCATGTGCATACTAACAGGATCCACGTCACCCAGGAGATTAGAGCCACGGAAGTAAGAAAAGAGCTGTTCTGTTGTCTAGAGAGGTCACTTCCAGGCTCGCTTGGAGAAGCCATCAGCAGCAAAAGCATGAGGCAGCACCAGGTGCTGAAATTTTGCGCCCCTAACAAATTTGCACCTGGGGCAACCGCCCTGTGGCCCCTCCCATACTATGTCACTGATTGTAGTTTAGTGATGGTGAGAACGGTCTGTTAAGAGACTTTTAGCTCCACTCGCACAATGGTATTTTCCTAGGTTCTCTGCAGACAGTGCCCACCTACAGGGTTTTGAGGCTCTCAGGCAAGACCCAGGGCTTCATTGGGCCTTAGCCTGAAAATGGTGGGTGCCTTGGGGCTTCTTGGGTGGGTGCCCCCTACAAAATGGTGGCACTGTCGAGTAGCGCTGATGGTGGATCATCCATTGGTCCTGTGAACTTGGCAAATGCTACCCTCTGGAGCCAGTCTGTCCTGCGGAGGTGGAATTGTCACGTTCAGTTGATCAGAGATTGGCCTAGTAAACTGAGATAGGTATGAGCTTCAGGTACCTGCACACAGCTGTGTCACTCCTTCCTTTGCGTGAGTGATGGAACAAGAAGCTATAAATAACCATAGCTTCAGGTCAGGTCCGAGCCAGGACTACGGTTAATGACTTCCAAGCTAGCCAGGCTTCAGAAACCATCTTCGAATGATGGCTTTACATTTTGGCTTGTGTGAAAGCTGTTAACCCCAGTTTCCTCGTTCAGATGTAGTAGGAAGCTGTGGTTAACGGCAGCTTCCTGCCTTATGCCGGCGTCTGAGACTTATTCATAATCTTGGCTTTTTAAGACAACATTTGATTGTTGGAATGTGACCAACTACTAATGGATATTATATTTATGTTAATTACTACATTTATATCCTACTGTTCCTCTAAGGAGCTCAAGGTAGCATACATGCCTCTTCCTCTCCCCTCTATTTTAACCTCAGCCACAACCCTCAAGGTCACCTGTGATCTTTGTGGCCATGTGTGGATTTGAACCCGATCCTAGTCCAGCACACTTAACCGCCACACCTGCTTTCTGTTAAACCTGTGAGGGATATGTGCTGTAGGCTAGGCCAAGAGCCTCGTTTTACATTAGAAAATGCTTGACAGAAGATGCATTTTGCAGAACAAAATAGAGAAATTACGAAAGACATCAGTGAGACCAGTCAGAGTTCAGCCATCTTGAGAACTAGGTATGATGTACACCTGGGCCATAATCCTTAGCACATTTTGGGGTTGAGTTGCATTGAAAGTGGTGGGACTTCCAGTGAGTAAATGTTACAGGAGCTCTTCCAAATGGCCCTAAATTTGTAGATCTGGTGTGGTGCTATGTGTGTTTGATTCCTCACCTCTTCTCCAGACATGCAGAGTTTTTTATAGCCCATATTAGTTTCTCTGACAGAGAGCTACAGTAAAACAGACAAGCAGACACCCCATGTACCATTTAGGCTCTCCCAAGGTACAATTTGAAGCCACCTGAGGCCACCACTTAGGTTTGGTCACGTGAGCCCCATGTACAGTGCCTTTGTTTCTGTGATGGAAGGAAAGTGGGATATATAAATGTTAAGAAAAGTAAATAAAATGTTCCAAGGTAACACTGACACCGTGTGTATAGATCTATCAATAGATAGCTAGGTAACTTTATTATTTTATTATTTGATTTTTAAAATTTATTTTTAAAAAATCTCTTCAGATACTTTCAGAAGGATGCTCAAGATGGTTTGCATACAATAATATACTACAATAGGGAAGGGGAAACTTGTGACTCTCTGGATTGTTGTTGGACTCCCACAGCCATCAGCACCAAACAGCATGGTCAATGGTCAGGGATGATGGGAGTTGTAGTCCAGCAACATCTGCAGGGCCACTTGTTCCTGATCCCTGCACTGCAGTAATACTGGGACTGTTTCTGTCCCCTTAAAATAGGGTAGCTGAGTCACCAGCATAGCTGCATTTGGCCCAAAGGAGCTACAGCTTTTGCTTGCAGCACCTCAACCAGCATAGTTTTATTGAAGCCCATAGAGTCCAATCCATTCCTGACGTTAAGCCAGAGTGATGCCATCAGAGTCTCATCGCCACCACCTTCCTTTGTACCCAGAGTTCCAGAAAACCACGTTTCTTTTCGTTACAAATTAATTTTATTGCCTAACTTACTTTATAAGCGTTTGTTGACCTGCTATTCCAAGACTGTTCAAGCAAGCCGCTTTAACGGAAAGGCTGACTTCTAAAGAGAGAGAGAGAGAGAGAGAAAAGGTCTTCGGGCCTATGCATCGCTTGCCAGAACTTCCCAAGCCATGTGCCAAAAGAGTTGAAACAGATGATTATGGACAGGGAAGTAATAGAGAGATTTGTTTTAAGGGGCCGGGTCACTGTTGCACTTGGACCAAGAGCTGAAGTATGCAAAGACAGACAGCAGCTACTGTTCTTCAAGATCCCACAAGACTTCCAGCAGGAAATTTCTACTCTCTAGCATTTCTTGGCAAGCAGTAAATGAAATTCGGGCTTAGTAAACATGGACAGTTTCCAAGGGAAAGCGAGTGTGTGTGTGTGTGTGTGTGTGTTTTCACCGCCGAATGACTTCTATAAATACAAATAGCACTGGATGCTACAAAGAAAGAGAGGGAGAATTAAAGAAGCAGCAGCCATAGAAGAAGCCCTGCTCTGGTTCTTAATGCATGTATCTCCTGTGTTGGGATTGTATCTTCCTTTCTTTTTGGGAGGGTAATGATTGCTTAATTTTATTTATTTTCTATTATAGGGACCTATGGGACCACGAGGCCCTCCAGGACCTCCAGGATCTCCTGTAAGTATCAAAACCTTTCAACTCTTTTTTGGATGATCTCTCATGTTTGGAAGAAAAAAATGAGGCAGATGGAAGAATTTCCCAAGGGGACCACTATGTATCTGTGCTCTTCTTTTCAGGGCCCTCAAGGATTTCAAGGCAGCCCTGGTGAACCTGGTGAACCTGGTACTGGCGTGAGTATCTAGGAAGCTTGCACGTTTGCGGCACAATTCATGCGCTCATGTTTTCCTCCTTTCTCTCTTGCCACGATGCACCTGCAAATCCCCTCTTCACTTCTGGGATCCTCAACCTCCCGAGAAAGCCTGTCTATAAAGTATCAATCAAAAGCACTTAGCTTAGGGGTTCTCAAAAATTAAGGGCACGACCAAACTGAAAAGATTTATTGAGCTTTGCAGTTGAAGTCAGGTCTAACAGTTATCCCATGGAGAGACTTTGCAGCTTTTCAGTTGTGGGGGAATGACTAAGGGTGGACATGATGGGGTTTTAGTGGATTGGAGAGGAACATAAAAAAAGATAAGAAGAGCCATGTTTGATCAGGTTAAAACCCCATCTAGTCCAGCATCCCATTCTTGCAGTGGACAACCAGATACCTCTATAGCAGTTTTTCCCAACCTTGGGTGTCCAGCTGCTTTTGGACTACAGAACTGACCGAGCAGGGAGAAAAGGACAAGTGCTCGGCCATGGGCAGTTTAAATAGCCTGTGCCACGCCCCCGGACCGTCCGGATTGGACGGCCTAGGGATGACGTGGCCGAGGATTAACCAATGGCACAGGGGCTATCCCGCCCCACATGTGTGGGGAGAGCTTGCTCCCAGCCCACAACGTCATCTCCCCGGGAACGGGAAATGGCTTTCCCATCATCCCTAGCTAGGCATGATGGGAGTCGTAGTCCAAAAACAGCTGGAGACCTAAGGTTGGGAATCATGACACTCTTCCCCACTTGTGATTCACAGGAACTGGTATGGAGAGGAATATTGCCTCTGATATTGAAGGTACTGCCTCTCTCATCACAGTCCATCATACCCACGGTGCCTCACTCTGAGGACAGACCAGGACAGATGTTCTGGAGAGCCGCACAGGGTTCCCACTAGCTGTGGGTGGGCAATAGGGAAATATCTGGTTTTCAACATCATGATATATCATCAGCTAAACATCCCAATACACTGATATATCACCATGTCTGAAATAAGGATGGAGCTATGTAGAGGCATTGGCTGGCTTCACAGTTTTCCCCACGTGATTTTTGCATAGCACACACACATCGTGATTCATGTTATATGGCCAGGTCAAAAGTTATAAAACCGATATCGCGATATGGACTTCGAACCAGTTTTGGACGATATATCGCCCAGCCCTACTGGAAAGCTAGCCAGGTAGACATATGATGGCTGATCTGTGTATGATCTGGTTCCCTTCTGATCTGCCACCTAAGGCATGTGGCTCAGCACGGCTCATGACCCTGGTGCCAGCCTTTTGCTGTTTTTTAATCAATGTTCTCATTGGAAATGTATTCTAATTTAAAGACTATTATTGTTATCATCATCACTTGCTAAATTTTTATACCGCCCTTCATCCGAGGATCACAGGGCAGTTTGCAATGTAAAAACACAAAAATGCATACCATAGTAACAAACAAAGACAATAGCTCCTACCTGAATATATCCACCAGGTGAGAGGCCTTGATTGGCTGCAGCAAATGTGCTTGAACCTTACAACTTGGCCCACCACTGTCAACCATATGATGTGCTCAGGGTAGTAGCTGGCCACTTATGTGCAGCGACCATTGGACTTAGGTGTCCAGTACGCAGTTGCATTGTGATGACTGCAGAGTGGATTTCCTGCTTTAGTTGTTTCCAGGCTCAGGTGTAGGAAGGGGTGGAAATTGTTCGTGAGCATTCTTCCCATGGATCCAGCAGATAAAAATGTCACTGATGTAGTTTAGGCAGCAAAGAGCAGCTTAAAAGCTTCCAAGTTGGCCTACGAACTTGTTGGCATAAGGGAATAGACATAGCAGTTATTCTGTAACATGGTGGGTTGTGACCCTCCGTCTATCTCTGAGTGGGATGTTGGTCCACAAGGCTAGTACATCTATAGTTGCTAGGAGATTGTTTTCTGGGAGAGCATCAATAGATAGTGGTTTCTGTAGGAAGTCTGTGGTGTCCTACAATTAACCCAGGGCTCTAATGTATTTCTACATTGCATATGAGAACAATGTTGTGGTGGGAGACAGCCTGATGTGCAGGAGCAAGAAGTGATCCTTGACATGTGTCTGCTACTATGTCAGCTTTGTATAAGGATGGGGAAGAAGTTCATCTCCATTTGCATTTTAAAGCAAATCTGTATTGTGCTGTCTCCCTGTTAAGGGACGCAGGTGGCGCTGTGGTCTAAACCACAGAGCTTAGGGCTTGCCGATCAGAAGGTTGGCGGTTCGAATCCCCGCGAGGTGAGATGCCCATTGTTCATTGGTGAGCTCCCATTATTCGGTCCCAGCTCCTGCCCACCTAGCAGTTCAAAAGCACGTCAAGTGCAAGTAGATACCGCTTCGGCGGGAAGGTAAACGGCATTTCTGTGCGCTGCTCTGGTTCGCCAGAAGTGGCTCAGTCATGCTGGCCACATGACCCGGAAGATGTCTGCGGACAAACATCAGCTCCCTCTGCCTGTAGGGCGAGATGAGCGCCGCAACCCCAGAGTCGTTCATGACTGGACCTAACAGTCAGGGGTACCCTTACCTTTGCCTTTATTTCCCTGTTACACTCAATATTCCTGGTTGCCACTCCTGGGGGTGGAGAAGTGCAGGGAGAATACATGGGTGAGTCTCTGTAGCGATGGTACGAAGGGCCCGTGCCACTTCCCTCTGGTCAAGTGCTGCCTACTGTGGTGGAGATGGGTGGGGGTGATGCACTGGTGAGGTCAGCGCAGTGCAAATGTGCTGGCAGGAGCGCTGGATTGCCTCCACCAGGACATTTGCACCACACTGACCTCACAGTTGCCCCAGCCCTCTCCATCTCAGCATGCAGTAACTGCACAATCAGAGGGAGGTCAGGGATGCAGAGCGGCCTCACTGTGCCGTCCACTATCTGACTTTTATCACAGTGATGGAACTTGACGTGACGCTGCCGTTTCGATCAGCAGCTCTGTGTTGAGCATCACATCTAGTCAGGGCCGGCCCTATCATTAGGCAGTGTGAGGGAGATGTGGGGTGTTAAAAAACAGCAGCAAGTTGTTACATAATGGTGCTATTATTGCATTTTTACTATCAAGGAAGGGGAAGAGGCACTTGTGGGATTTTCTGCCCTAGATTTCTTCCCCACACCTTGATAAAGAACATTTCTTTATTGCTGGGAATCTATTACATACTGTCCGGAGCAGGTGCTACCACCATCTGTTTGCCAACTGGGATTCTCCAGTACTGTACCATGCAAAGTATGAAACAGCTCTCTCTGACGCTGAAGATGTGCTATGTGGCATTTTGCCTATGTATTGGATAACTTACAGGTCACTTTGTATAGATCAGGCATGGCCGAACTTGGCCCTCTAGGTGTTTTGGGATTACTATTCTCCATCATCCCTGACCACTGGTCTTGCTAGCTAGGGATGATGGGAGTTGTAGTCCCAAAACATCTGGAGGGCCAAGTTTGGCCATGCCTGGTATAGATATAGATATATTCTCTGGTGTGCCCTTTTTATCTGATGAGGTCCTGTCTGAGTGCACTAGCAGTTCAGAAATGAAACTGGCAAGGTAACAAATAGATAGGCCTTCTTTGTGGTGGCACCTTGTCTGGACAGTATGTTAGGTAGGAAGGTTTATGAACCCTGATCCGTCATGAGTATGCCCTCATGTCCTGCCTGTGGGATTCCCAGAGGCATCTGGTTGGCCGCAGTGGAAACAGGATGATGAACTACTAGGTAGGCTTTTGGCCTTTGTGGTTTTAGAAAGATGGATAAAGTTTTTAAAAACTTTATTTCAGATTGCTTTTGGCGGCAACCATCTGATTTGCTTGTTCTTAAGTTTGTGTTTATTCTTAGCTGTTTGTGGCTCTTTCAGACCTTGTTGTTTAAAAAATTATGGATTTTTTTGGTGGGATGACTGTTTTAATGAATTTTTATCAAATACCACCTTGAGTGGCAGCTGTCTGTCTGTGTGTGTGGTGTCATCAAGCTTCAGTAAGAACAGTCAGTGACACATAGTAGTGGAATCTAACTGTGTATTTTACTATAAAACATAATTAAGGCCTTGAGCCTCCAAAAATGGTCAGTTTTCTTATCATTAATGCAAAAAACAACTCCTGCAATTATTAACTCTTCCCTCACCTAGTACTTTTGAATAGGCATTACTACATTACTGATGATCTGGATTTTTCTTTTCAAAAATAAAATAAAGCTACTGTTTACTTTTTCTGAACGCTTTTAAGCCACTTCGGGTACATCTTAATGGAGAGAGTTGGATATAAGTGAGATTAACATATCCTCAAAGTGGCTTTATAAACTTCATTTGAGGAAAAAGCAAGCAATAAAATGACACACTAAAGAACAAAACCAAGCATCAGGAATGGCAGTTTAAAGCAATAGCAAAATCAGCTGTGAAGTAGGGCACAACTTAAAGGCCTTTAAAGATGCTTTCTTGAAACAGCATCGTTTTCAGCCTTTGTCTAAAAAATGGGGGGTGAAGGCATGTCTCCTGTGGGAGACCATTCCACAATCTGGTACCATACCTGAAATAGCAAGGTATTTCTTTCTTTATTACTTTATTGTATCCCGCCCTTGCTCCCAAAGGAGTCCAGACTGACCAATTATTCTATCTGGTAGGATAGGGTAGAATAGTAAAATAGTAAAATGTTTTTATTGGACAGATTTCTGCTGGTGGCTAGAACTACGATTTCAGAGTTTTTGGAGGCTCATGGGGAAAAGAGTGCAGCAATGAGCCCTCTTTAACCAGTGTGTTGTGTGTGTGAGACTCAGGAGCTGCCGAAGATGACTCTCGCCAATTTTTAAAAAGCATTTTCTAACTGTCTGGTGTGTAATTAAAATACAGCTTAACTGTACTTCATGAGGGACGCAGTGGCGCTGTGGGTTAGACCACAGAGCCTAGGACTTGCTGATCGGAAGGTCGGCGGTTCGAATCCCCGCGATGGGGTGAGCTCCCGTTGCTCGGTCCCTGCTCCTGCCAACCTAGCAATTCGAAAGCACAAAGTGCAAGTAGATAAATAGGTACTGCTCCGGCAGGAAGGTAAACAGCGTTTCTGTGCGCTGCTCTGGTTCGCCAGAAGCGGCTTTGTCATGCTGGCCACATGACCCGGAAGCTGTACGACGGCTCCCTTGGCCAATAAAGCGAGATGAGCGCTGCAACCCCAGAGTCGGCCATGACTGTACCTAATGGTCAGGGGTCCCTTTACCTTTATAACTGTATTTCATATCAGTGCTGCTCAGGAATATTATCTGCACATCCTGCATTAGTATAGCACAACGCCAGGGGCCTTGTTGCATGTTCTGTTAAATCACTGTTTAGTGATTTATGCATAAGTTGTAAGGAGTTGCCGTGAGCCTTAATCTCACACACTCCATCTTTTTACAGGGCAGCCACCAATTTCAAGCTCCCCTACGACCCTAGAATCACATAACCTGATGCACAGCAGCCACTGTGCTGCGGTACAGATTCCTGTGCCACCCTAAGGATCTTCGTAGTTCCCTATGACAGCCCTCCCCACCCCCGGCCCAGCCTGGCCCTGTACAGGCTGCTCCCCCCCCCCTTGCTGGCCCTGACTACCTACACTACTGCAGCCTTCCCTCTGGTCCTCCCATGTTGCTGGGAAGAGGAGTCTGGTATGGTTTAGTTTTCTGATTCCTACAAAGCCTGGGTTGTCTTGAAACTTACCAGGTTTGTTTTCAGCCGCAGTCCCTGGCTTGTATGCAACAATTCAGGTCTTGTGGGAACTGAAATGAGCTGTATGGGAGGAGGAGAAGGGGCAGTCGTGAGCCCAAAGCTCACGGCACATCCGTCTTGCCTTGTGCAAATAACACTAAACCATGGTTTAGTGTTTTGCACAAGAACTGCCTTTTGCCAGTCATGAAAATGAGATTAGTTCCCTAACAGGTATGCACTGCATGTGTGCGAAGGGGAAAACCCCCTACGCTTTCGTCATTCTGATTGTGAATGCAATATGATAACTAGAAAGCCTAGTTAAGAGTGGGGGTGAAGCAAAAGGCATATGGTGCCTTCTTTTAGAAGCTTCCTCTAGTTTCTGTCCTGTGCTGTTGGCCTCTGGAACTGACCATCAGCTTTGCCACGCGTTGGCAAATGACACGCTTTGGATTCTTTGCTCTGCCTGCTGAGGGATATAATGAATGGAAGAGAATGAATATATGAATGAAGAGTGAGGGAGATGAATGAAGTGTTCTGCCTGCCTCCTGAACTCTTTCCCCAAGGGAATGTGGCCCTTGAACCCCCCAAAAGATGTCCCATTCCTGAGTTTTGCAGTGGTGTAACCACATGTAATGGAAATCTCTTTTTTTAAAAAAATACATTTTTATTAGTTTTTAGCATATTAATCATTCATACAACAAAACTTCTCATCTTATACAATAATTTTTGGACTTCCGTCAACACCTCTGATGATTTTCCTTTCTTGTCACTTATTATGCATTACTTAATTTCATATTCCCTTTAATTATCTTTAACTAACAATTCTCCTCATTGTCTTTTTTGCAATATTTCAAATAATTCACCTTACAAAACTTCTTGCAAACCTACTAGCGTAATCTGTTCATCACAATTACTTTTCAAATAATCCGTAAATTTACTCCAGTCTTCTGAGAATCTCTGGTCCCGCAGGTTTTGAATTCTTCCTGTTAGTTTATCTAATTCTGCACAGTCCATCATTTTCATCCTCCATTCTTCTTTCGTCGGTAATTGTCATGGAAATCTCTTAGCCAAAGCCTACTCTAGAATCGTTTTCTCCTGATATAGGACAGATTTCAAGAAGCTGCATAAAACTGCAGATGGGGATACCAGAAGTACCAGCATGACCAGTGAATTGGGGAGTCCACAGTTACAGAAAGGATGGACCTCTACGTATACTTTCAACATATTCACCTTGTTAACACTCCCTAGCCACTAACAGGTGTCAGCAGGTGGTGTAGAATATACAAGAGGCTGTATCTCAGACTTCTAATATATTTTGTTTTCCCTCCCCCTCTCTCTAGGGTCCAATGGGTCCCCGTGGGCCACCTGGGCCACCCGGAAAACCTGGCGATGATGTGAGTATCCTATCCCTTGACATTTGCCCATCGTGATGATGGTGGACTTGAGCAGCTTAGCACATACATAGCAGAATTGAGGAGTTTGCTGCAAAAGTTAATGCTAGTGAAATACAAAACAGTTGACGTTTTAAGGCACAGAGTGTTTATGTCTCATCCTCTAACACACACACACACACACACACACACACACACACAATATCACCCAGGCTAATATCGAAGTCATTCTCAGAATGTGGGTCCTAATATGCAGCCAAAATAGCACATTCTGCACACAAGAGGAAAGGTATCAAGTAGGAAAACTCAAGGCTTGCAAAAGTATTAAAAAAAAACCTGAGGAAAAGAAACACTACAGATTTAAAATGGTTTAACAGTCATTGCTTCATAGTTGGGAATTCTGGGAGCTGTAGTTCTGTGATATGGGGCTTGTAATTTCTTACAGACTTCTCATCATTCTCTTCAGACTACAATTCCAAGGATTCTTTGAAGGGCTTGTTAAACTGGTATAAAATGGGCATGCCCTTTGTAACAGGATTGGGGGCTTTTTTACTGTAATGAGAAGGTTATATTTTGTTGCCTGAGTTACTGAAGGTGATTTGACCAGGGTAAATCTGAATCTAGAAGGGCAGCTTTGGGCGGGGGGGAAATATGCCAAGGGAGATATAAAACAAAAGAACTGAAACTACTTGTGCTGTTTTCTTGTGGGTTTTGTTGGGTAGCTGCTGCTAAGTAGGGAGTTTTTTACTTAAATCGTTTATTTGAACCAACTATTTTTAATGGCGCTGTGGGTTAAACCACAGAGCCTAGAACTTGCCGATCAGAAGGCTGTGGTTCAAATCCCCGGGACGCGGTGAGCTCCCGTTGCTCGGTCCCTGCTCCTGCCAACCTAGCAGTTCCAAAGCACATCAAAGGGCAAGTAGATAAATAGGTCCCGCTCCGGCGGGAAGGTAAACGGCGTTTCCGTGTGCTGCTCTGGTTCGCCAGAAGCGGCTTAGTCATGCTGGCCACATGACCCGGAAGCTGTACGCCGGCTCCCTCGGCCAGTAAAGCGAGATGAGTGCCGCAACCCCAGAGTCAGTCACGACTGGACCTTTACCTAATTTTAATGCACATTTCTAATCTGCTATTATGTCAGGAGCGGAGAACCTTTTTTGCCCTCCAGAGGCTGCTGAACTACATCTCCCATCAGCCCCAGCAAGCATGGCCAATACAGTGGTGCCTCGCAAGACGAAATTAATTCGTTCCGCAAGTCTTTTCGTCTTGTGATGTTTTTCGTCTTGCGAAGCACGGTCCGTCGCAACTGCGCCTCTTCAAGTGGCTTTAAGAAAAAAGCGAACAAACTCGCAAGACCTTTTCGTCTTGCGAAGCAAGCCCATAGGGAAAATCGTCTTGCGAAGCAACGCAAAAACCGAAAAACCCTTTCGTCTTGCGCGTTTTTCGTCTTGCGAGGCATTCGTCTTGTGAGGCACCACTGTAGTCATGATGGGAGCTAAAGGGCCAAAAGTTCCCTGCTCAACCTGGTGTCCCAAGATGTTCTTGGACTGCATCTCTCATCATAACAACCATTCTGTTCCGGAAGTCCGTTTGACTTGCAAAATGTTTGGAAAGCAAGGCGCGGCTTCTGATTGGCTGCAGGAGGTTCCTCCAGCCAATCGGAAGCCGCATCGGATGTTTGGGTTCCAAAGAACGTTCGCAAACCGGAACACTCACTTCTGGGCTTGCGGTGTTTGGGAGCCAAAATGTTCAAGTCGTAAGGCATTTGGGATCCAAGGTACAACTGCAGTTTTTGTTGGAGACAGAACAGCAAACTAGGACGTACCATGGAGTTAACAGCAGCTTTAAGTTATTCAATTCTGATGTCTTCTTCTGACCTTGACTTTTGTATAAATGTCATCCTTTTCTTAAAGAGTATGTTTTAACCACTTAATCACTTTTGTCTCTTTCAGGGTGAATCTGGCAAACCTGGCAAATCGGGAGAGCGTGGGCCACCTGGGCCTCAGGTATGGCTTTGTCCAGCATATCTCAGATATCTGTGCACATACAACCAGATAAAGAAATGCAGCAGAATGCACTTTTATTCTGAGAGTACATTTAGTTGACATAAACGGGCACAGTTTTGGAGGAAATATTCTGTGGTTTTGGATGAAGGGATCTCCTTACGCTTCTTGAAGATGAGCTTAGAATTTCAGGATTCTCCACCAGATCAAAGCCTTGATTAAAAATAAAAATAGTATGTTGGATTTCTGGCTTAGGCTACTGGATAAATGTGGGAGTCTCTGCTGAATTTGACTTTGAAACCACCCTGGCTCTCAGGGTGTTTAGAGAGCCAGAGAATAACTAACTCTTGTAGCTCATTGCCACATGCTGGTGACCAAGACTTTTATTGCATTTAGAAATGGATTGCAAACAAAATTATCAGTGTTGAACAACATTAAGACCCACAAGACCAAATTCTGTATCTTATTAAAAACTAAATTCTCCAATCTGTCTATGTTATTCAAATTAAATAAATCAACGTTTATTTTACATTTTTATGAATTTTATTCTGCTTCTGCTAGCCATTGAAACTCTGCTCCCTGATACCTAGAACATTTTCCCCTGCCATCATTGCCAGAACACTTTGAAGCCCACCTTTGAAGCCATAAGAAACATGTTTTAAAAGAAACCTTGGTCTTCATACAGTTATTTTGCTCTGCCTACAGAGACTTGCGTAAAGAGTTAATCACCCCACTGTTATTATCTCACCTGGAGTATTAAGTACCGTATTTTTCACTCTATAAGACACACCAGACCACAAGACGCACCTAGTTTTTGGAGGAGGAAAACAAGACAAAAATATTCTGAATCTCAGAAGCCAGAACAGCAAGAGGGATCGCTGCGCAGTGAAAGCAGCAATCCCTCTTGCTGTTCTGGCTTCTGTGATAGCTGCGCAGCCTGCACTCACTCCATAAGATGCAGACACATTTCCCCTTACTTTTTAGGAGGAAAAAGAGAGTCTTATAGAGCAAAAAATACGGTAACTTTTCTCCTGGAGGAACAAGATAAGCTGGTGACAGCAAAGGCTGCAATTTTTTTTAGCTATTACCATTAAAATAAGGCCCACAGTTTTGTTCTCTGAGGTTTAAATTGTATACTTTTTAACATTTTTGTTTTGTTTGGCAATTTTATCTGATCTGTTCTACACCATATATATTTGGACTTTTGTATACAAATTGCAACAGCAAATATCTATATATCTTCGAAGCCTATGTTTGCAGCCGTAGGAAGCTTGGTTTAAAACAAAATTCTAAATTCTGTGACTAGTGTGGAATTGCACAAACCTATCTGCAGATGGTATTAATTTGAGACTGGGCTGTGTGTGGAGAAAAGGTTAGGGCATGCTTGAAACTTGGCAGTCAGTACAGGTGTCATGGATTGGCATTATGATGTCAGCAGTTTTGCTTGCCTTCCCATTTAAGAGGGTCACTGAATCAAAGCCTGCTGAAAAGTGGGAGTAACTGATGGGGAACAGAGAGCTTTACATTCTGAGTATAGATAGAGATGGAATAAAGGGCTAAAGAAGCCACAGCTTAACATGAACAAGTTGGTTTTGCTTCCTGTTTCCATACTCTAGTGCAGACTTATCCATGTATGCCTTTTGGATAGGTCTTCCTTCAATGTAAATGGCTGATAGGCCAGAAACTTGGCCCTTTAGCTTCTGCAGTGAGCTGTTCAGTATTCCAGCTTTTGTGCAGTTATCAGCATCTGTTTGAGAAACTTTATTTATTTACCTGAACTGATCTCTCGTTGACTCTTAGGGTGCTCGAGGTTTCCCTGGGACCCCAGGTCTTCCTGGCGTAAAAGGTCACAGAGTAAGTATGCAAGCATTAAATAGGCTGATTTTTAGTAAAAGTCTCTGCCAAGGATATCCAATGAAACTTCTTCATGATTTCCTCTCTCTTTCTAGGGTTATCCTGGATTAGATGGTTCCAAGGGAGAAGCTGGTGCTGCAGGTGCTAAGGTAAAGGACATTAGATTTTAGTAGCCATGGGCACCTATGGCTTTCCCATGCCTCCCACCCCAACCAATGAATACCATTTAGTTTTTCTAAATATTGTCAAGGTCCATAGCTGTCAAGCGTCCCTTATTTGGCGGGACAGTCCCTTATCCCAGTGCCATGTCCCGCTGCTGTCCCTTATTGATGATGTCCCTTAAATTTCATGGGTTTCAAAGGAAGCAGCTCCTCTCCCTCCCTCCCTGCCAGCCAGGAAGGGTGAGGCTCCAACTGTGTTGCTTGGCTGCGTTGCTCACCCAATAAGGAGTCTAAGAACGACTGGGGTGTGGAGCTTGCATGCCTTGTGCCGATCAAATCGGCTGCGTTGCCTGGGGACTCGCCTTTGCTCAGCGCTTCCCAGCGGAGAGGTGACGGTGGTTTTCCTTGAGGCTTGAGGCTTCATTTGGCTGCTGGCTGGGCTTTCTGCCTTTGGCTCGGAGGGCCTCAGAAGTTGAACATACCTGTGCTCTGAAAATCCCTTATTTTGGCTGCTGATCCCTTATTTTCGAGGCTGCTGGTCCCTTATTTTCAAATCTGTAAGTTGACAGCTATGTCAAGGTCCCTTTGCAAACTCAAATAACTTCTTCCAATCAACGCCCCCTTACCAAGTTTCAGACTGTAGGCGCTTCCAGACTATCACTATTTTCAGGTGGGATTCAATCACATCCTTGCAAATTCAAGATGTGCAGTTTAAGCTGACTGAGAGCTTATATTCCTTTAAAACAGAAGCCCTGCACATCAAAACCAATGTAAATTTGCTTGCCAGGGTGAAATTAACAGTTCTTAAGTGAATCTACAGTGTACAGTTTTAAAATTTCCCTGTAGACTTTTCAAAGTAAATTACACTGTATCCCCCCCCCCCCCGCCCCAAAGAAATCATGACAGGTAGACCAATTGATCTAGATGTGTCAGGAAAAGAAAACGCTTTAGTTTGTGTTAAAAATCCGTTCTCCAGGGATAAAACGGTGCAATCCAAAGAGAGCAGGATTTTCAAAGCAGGGAGCTGTTTTGATTTTCAGCAGCACCCAAGAAAGCGGATGCTGAAAATGACCATGTTCTCTTAGCACCCAAGTGCATAATTAGCAGATTGCTGTTTTCCTGTAGTAATTAAGCACGCAGTATTTAAGAGCAATGAACAGACGTAGTCTATCACTACCCTTGTCTCCGCCATCTGGTATGTCTTTTGCTAACTGCTGTTGTGGCGTCATGGATGCCCACTGCACATGATATCTCTAAGCTTCCTAGTCTACCCGGAAGCCCCCTGCGCCCCCCCCCCCCCGCATGTCTAGGAGCCTAAGACAAGAAGGAGTGGGAGAAGCTGTATGAGGATTCCTAACTGTAACTTAGGACCTTTCCACTTTTTATAGTAGATGCTCATTTCATTGCATGGCATCTAGAGGTCTTCCCTTTCTGCAGCCAGCAAGTATCACAAGAACTTGGAGGACTTTGCACTCGGCTTTGTATGGGTGCTGAAACTGAGTAGGCTCCTGACAGTTGTGCAGCCTCCTCTTTGGCAGCAATAGTTCATCCCACTCTATTCCACCTCTGCCTTTCTGCCATAAATGGGGTTGCCAGTTGAGATGCATCTGCAGGCAACTGTTTGCCATTGATACAGTTGTACAGTGGTACCTTAGTTCTCGAACTGCTTAGTTGCTGAACAAATCGGCTCCCGAACGCCGCAAACCCCGAAGTGAGTGTTCCAGTTTGTGAACGTTTTTCGGAAGCCGAACATCCAATGCGGCTCCTGTGGCTTCCGCTTGGGTGCAGGAAGCTTCTGCGGCCAATCGGAAGCTGTGCCTTGGTTTTCAAAAAGTTTTGAGAGTCCAGAATGTATTAAGTTTGAGAACCAAGGTACCACTGTATGTGCTAGTGGAGTGCCCTCTAGTGTTCAATGAAGTGGAATGGCAATGAGAATTGTTTCCACATCATCCATGGCGCTTCCAGACCATCACTGTTTTCAAACACAGACCAGCAAATTCAGGTTGCCAACAAACCAGGATGAATGCTCATTAAATAACCTGTGTTGTCTTCACAAACAAATCAGAATAAAGAGGTCATTTGGAAGCTCCTTCAGAGTCTCATCTCCCACCCCTGACCCACACAGATGTGGGGTTTGGTAGCAAAGACATGTTTGGCTTCCATAATTACCATGGTCTCTCTTACTCTAGGGTGAAGCTGGCGCTGCTGGAGAAGCTGGGTCACCGGGTCCGATGGTGAGTATCCACTGCTCAACTTATTTTTAATCAGTAATAACAGCACTCTTAGCCCTGCAGGGTGGGCATTTCCCATCTGTATTTGATTAATAATAATAATAATAATAATATAATTTATACCCCGCCCATCTGGCTGGGTTTCCCCAGCCACTCTGGGTGGCTCCCAACAGAATATTAATAATAAAGCGACAACATCAAACATTAAAAACTTCCCTAAACAGGGCTGCCTTCAGGTAGATGTCTTCTAAAAGTCAGGTAGATGTCTTCTAAAAGTCAGGTAGTTGTTTATTTCCTTGACATCTGATGGGAGGGCACCACCACTGAGAAGGCCCTCTGCCTGGTTCCTCTTTTCCTATGCAAAGTAAAAAGTGTATGTTGTGTGCAGAGTGTTTGGACGCGGATGGCGCTGTGGTCTAAACCACCAAGCCTCTTGGGCTTGCCTACCAGAAGGTTGGCGGTTCGAATCCCCACGACGGGATGAGCTCCCGTTGCTTGGTCCCAGCTCCTGCCAACCTAGCAGTTCGAAAGCATGTCAAAGTGCAAGTAGATAAATAGGTACCTCTCCGGTGGGAAAGTAAATGGCGTTTCCTTGCGCTGCTCTGGTTTCACCAGAAGCGGCTTAGTCATTCTGGCCACATGACCCGGAAAAACTGTCTGCGGACAAACGCTGGCTCCCTCGGCCTATAGAGCAAGATGAGTGCGCAACCCCAGAGTCATTCGCAACTGGACTTAACTGTCAGGGCTCCTTTACCTTTACCTTTTGCCACTAGACCCTACTGCAACCCTTTTAACTGTTACACCACACTGTTGTGCTGATGAACATTTCACTAGCCATAATGTTGAAAAGTAGGTTCCTTTGCACTCTGAAGTCTGTACTCTGGGAGATTAGGCTGTGATGCCCTTCTCACGTTTGTTATTGTTATTTCCCAGGGTCCCCGTGGTCTTCCAGGCGAGAGAGGACGTCCTGGCCCATCTGGTGCTGCGGTAAGTATCAAGTCCTGTATCTTGGAAATGTTGCTAGTGCAGAAAAAATGTACACACCCGTGACTTCAGTGGAAAACCTCCTGCCCCTTGCGACCCCCCCCTACCCCATTTGTCATGGCCTACCACGTTTCCGTAAAAGTAATGATGGCATGAGATTTCTTTGCACTTTTCAGTTTACTTGCTGTGGCTTTTGGTTGTTGAACATCTGGAGGCACAGGTGGCTGGTGCCTATTGGGCCTGGTAGGGCAGAAGGCAAGGAGGTCAACAGTAGGAGGCGCTATAGACAGCGGCAGGCAGAGTCAGTTAGCTATAGTTTTCTCCCCCTCCACCTCCCTGCTGAGTTCTGCTACAGCAACTTGACGACTAAGGAGGAGGAAACAGAAAGCCAGGGCCAAGGTTGGTGGGGCAGTGCCCCATTTGCCCTAATGGACTAGTCTCCAATGCCTGGAGGGCATGAGTTGGCAAAGGCTGTTTAAGTTGTTGTGCCCTAAGATGCATGGTAAAGGTCTTTTGCCCGCCAGCCAGCAGATTGTTACTGCAGTGGGCATCTCACGAAAGATGGCAGTGGGCATCTCCCTAAAGGACATGGCATGCTTTATTATGTTGACTGTGGAGGAGAGAAGCAGAAAGCAGCCTCTGATCAGTAGCACCGAATGGGGCTAACTTCTAGTTTAAATCCAGCTTGGTGCAGGGGGGACCAAACTTTTGTTTTGTTAGGTGCAGAATTTCTTCTACACAAATTGCTGTGAACATGGTGGTGGGGATCTAGCATGGGAATTCAGGGGCTTTAACCCTGCTGGGGTCCCAATCCGGAATGTCCCCCTCCGCATAGCTGCTGTTTGCTTTGCAGAGAAACTTGCATTTGCTTAAATGGGATCTCTTTTCCTATGCAAATAGAGGCAGCGGTGGGGAACCTGTGGCCCTTGGACTACAACTCCCATCATCCCTGACCCCTGACTTTGCTAGCTGGGGCTGATGGGAGCCAGAGTCCAACAACATTTGAAGGTTCACAGGTTCCCCATTCATGCTGTAAAGTTGTAGGAAAGTGTTAATGCTTTTCAATGGGTAGGAAGTAACTGGAGTTGCCATCTTGGGATTGGTCCAGAAGCTGCAGCTGATTCAGAATGCTGAGACCAGGTTATTGATTGGAGCACCTGGGCGCACATATATTACACCTGTGCTGAGGTGCAACTTTTTGTATGCCTTGGATACCGGCCAACTATTGGGCCACGTTCATCATATTGTTGTTAACTTAGTCCTGAGTTATTCAGGACTTTATATGTTAAGTCAAAGACTGTCAGACCACTTAGATCAGTGATGGCCAAACTTGGCCCTCCAGCTGTTTTGGGACTACAATTCCCACCATCCCTGATCACTGGTCCTGTTAGCTAGGGATGATGGGAGTTGTAGTCCCAAAACAGCTGGAGGGCCAAGTTCGGCCATCACTGACTTAGATCATCTGGAGAAATTCTACTTGTGGAACTATACTCTACAAAATATCGTAGGATGGTGACTGAAAGCAGGTATTTTCTGCTGTTACCCCTGTACTTTGGAATGCCCTACGTGAAGCAGCAGCCAACAGTGGCTTCAGACGTCTTGTGTCAATTTTTCTTTTTCCCTGAGCCATAAGACCAGACCCTGTTTTAAATATCCAAGCATTCTAAATTTTATTCATTGGCATGTGCTTTTATGTTTTTTTATATTGCTGTTTGACTGGATTTAGGTTGCATTTTTGTTTTACTGATATATAGCTTGTTTTTTTACACGCTACACCATTTAGAGATTTTTGGACTATTAAGCAGTATATAAATGCTTTTAAATAAATAACACAAAACCTTGTAACCCGGACATCAGGTGGAGCGGGCAGTGTGGCAGGGTGCCTCCACTGTAGAGTTGGAAGGGACCAACTCTGTAGAGTTGGAAGAATTGTAGAGTTGGAAGGGACCACAAGGGCCATCTAGTCCAACCCTCCAATGCAGGAATCTTTTGCCTAACGTGGGGTTTGAACCCACAACCCTGGGATTAAGAATCTCATGCTCTACCAGTTGAGCTATGTCCCGCTCACTTGACCTCTGACTGGTGATGTTGCTGCTACTTACTTTGGGAGTGAGGAGTGGGTGATGGATGAGGTGGTGGTGGTGAGATCAGCGCAGTGCAAGTGCACCAGCAGAGCCCGTCTGGTGCTCCTATTGGTGAGCTTCCGCCGTGCTGACCTCGCTGCTACCTCGCCCCTCCCTCTCCAGCTCCGGATAAGCAGTAATAACATGACGGACTGGAGGTCAGATGAGTGGCTAAGGCAGGAGCCGAAACAGCTCCTCCTGCCCATATATTGCATGATTCTGTCACCCAGACAGTTCCTCAAATCTGTAGGTGTGCCATATGCACAATGCCATACAGTGCCAGGAAGTGGAAGAGGAAGCAGAAGGAACTGTGGCTGCCTCTTCTCCCACTTACTTCCACTGTAAATCTAAAGTTCAGCATCAGGTATAAGAGAGGTCACAACCCTAGAGGCCATGTTTAGACCAGAGTTTCCCAAACTTGGGTCTCTGGCTGTTGTTGGACTACAACTCCTATCATCCCTGAGCACTGGTCCTGCTAGCTAGAGGTGATAGGAGTTGTAGTCCAACAACAGCTGGAGATCCAAGCTTGGGAAACTTTGGTTTAGATGCTCAGATTCAAAATTCAGGGGGTTTGGCTAAACTGGAAAGATTAGTGTATTGATTGGATCATGGGGGGAAATGTGGATGCTGAGAAATATCACACCGGTAGTGTTTGGTGCTGCTCACCTGACCTCCCTCCAGCTGAGTCGCTACTACATACAGTGGTACCTCAGGTTACATACGCTTCAGGTTACAGACTCCACTAACCCAGAAATATTACATCTGGTTAAGAACTTTGCGGCGGCAGCAGGAGGCCCCATTAGCTAAAGTGGTGCTTCAGGTTAAGAACAGTTTCAGGTTAAGAACAGACCTCCAGAATGAATTAAGTACTTCACCCGAGGTACCACTGTACTGGGATCAAGAGGAGCAAGAGGGTGGCGAGGTCAGTGCGGCGCAAACACTCCAAAGCCAATCTTGCTGTCCTGCCAGCATGTTAGCCCTGTGCTGACCTTGCTGCTACATCCCCCTCTCCTTCCTGGTACACAGCAGCAACCCAGTTGGTGGGCGGTCAGGTGAGTAGTGCAGCCGTCCACTGCTGTGTCACACCCTCCTTAGCAAAACTATGTGAACATTCACATGTTCGTTGATTCACTTTGCTTTTGTCCTGCGCTTCAAGAAGCTCAGGGAGTTGTGTCCTACACGGCTTCCATCATTTTATTCTCCCAGCTACTCTGCCCAATAGATCAGGCTGAGAGTTAATTACTGATCCTGTGTCAACCCATAAACTGTGTGGTTGCATGGCTATTTGAACCTGGGTCTTTTGTGAAGCAAAGCTAACAGGCATGACTGTGCTCACTTTAGCAAACTAGCAAGCCAGAGACATCGTGCCTGGGCCTATTTCCAGCATTCCATTCTACGTCTCCAGAGATTTCAGCCTTCACTTGAAACTGTAGTAAACCTAGCGTGAAATTCCCTCTGGCTGTTTATTGAACAAATGTCAAAGCCCCCATAGGGCTGGCTGTGAAGCTCAGCGGGAGCGTTTTAGCTCAAAGCTCCAGTCTTCATATTCCTTACAGATTCGGATAGTTGAGAGAATTAAGGAGATAAAGTAACCAAGACGGTTTAACAGCCTTGAAGTAACCAGGTTTAACTTAGCAACTCTATAAACATGTTCAGTGAGCACCCATTGGAAGGAATCGGCTCCCCTTTCTGCCTCAAAGTGTCAGCCAGACTCCAATTAGTGGGGAAGAGGAAAACAATTTATCCAATTACAATTTAGTGGCGGAGGGGGCTGCAGAGAGGAGGAGAGGAAGGAGATGGCCTGTTGCCTGAGTGGATGTCTGCTCCTGTTGTGTTGGGTCTCACATAAAAATGGCATTAATCCAGAGGAATACACATAGCCAACTTCCTATATGCAGTGAAGCTGTTCTCCCCCCCCCCCGCCCCACTCCAAATAGCAGCCTTGTGCCCTGTTTGACAAGCTATTTCTGTCTGTTTGCAACTTCGTCGGGGAGGGGGGAGAGCTCAGAAGTGGTTCTTGATACAGGCACAGCGGGGGGCAGGAGTGAAAAGCTTCTGTGCGCAGACAAAAGTTATCTCGAACATCTGAGTAAGCAGTGTGAGTCACAGATTTAATTTCTAGCAAAGCTTTTCTATAGGAAGAATTATGCCACATTAACTATCCCATCGAAGGGACGCACGTGGTGCTGTGGGTTAAACCACAGAGCCTAGGATTTGTTGATCAGAAGGTCGGCAGTTCGAATCCCTGCGACGGGGTGAGCTCCCATTGCTCAGTCCCTGCTCCTGCCAACCTAGCAGTTCGAAAGCACGTCAAGTGCAAGTAGATAAATAGGTACCGCTCCAGCGGGAAGGTAAACGGCGTTTCTGTGCGCTGCTCTGGTTCGCCAGAAGCGGCTTAGTCATGGTGGCCACATGACCCGGAAGCTGTACGACGGCTCCCTCGGCCAATAAAGCAAGATGAGCGCCGCAACCCCAGAGTCGGTCACGACTGGACCTAATGGTCAGGGGTCCCTTTACCTTAACTATCCCATCGTGTTGTTTTTGCAAAACGTATCTTGATCAAGAAGGCTCTGCCATAGAAAAAAGCCCTAAAACTTCATCACATGCACACAGTTATTTATTTGTTTATTATGTTTGTATCCTGCCCTTCCCCGCAAGTGAGCGCAGGGTTGCAAATGTCATGGCAGCAAACTCATCCTCCATTGCCCTCATTGGTTCTCTGTCTTATGAACAGGACAGGGGGTGGCAGGTGTAGGTCGGCTTGTCTTGGTATCCTTCACCTCCTTCTCCACCTACTCTAGATTGCTGGGACTTGACTTTGTTGTGCATTAAACTAAGGGGCAGTGGGCGGAAATGCAGCCATAGACCATGGAGGTGGGAATAAACCCACCAGGTTGATGCTTGCAATGAAACACTGCAGAAATTCTTGGTGAATTGGGGAGGTAGTAACTTTAGGTGGAGGGACGCGGGTGGCGCTGTTGGTTAAACCACAGAGCCTAGGACTTGCCAATCAGAAGGTTGGCGGTTCGAATCTCTGCGATGGGGTGAGCTCCCGTTGCTCGGTCCCTGCTCCTGCCAACCTAGCAGTTTGAAAGCACCTAAAAGTGCTTCTCCGGCGGGAAGGTAAACGGCATTTCCGTGCGCTGCTCTGGTTTGCCAGAAGTGGCTTAGTCATGCTGGTCACATGACCCGGAAGCTGTACGCCGGCTCCCTCGGCCAATAAAGCGAGATGAGCACTGCAACCCCAGAGTCGGTCACGACTGGACCTAATAGTCAGGGGTCCCTTTACCTTTTTATGCACAATGCAAAGCCTTTTCTGATGCTCACTCACCAGAGGTGACTGCAGGCACTATTCTAAAAAATGTGCTTAATTGGCACCTATAATTCTTTGCCACACCTTTGATGGTTATTGGGGCCTGTACCCCTTTACCCTAGTATTTTATTTCTGGATTTATATTTTGATTTTTGTATTTTGTCGCTTTGATTTGCTTTTGTGCTTTCAGTTCTGTTTTTCCTGTATTATAAACACATGTAAACTTGTGTTTGTTTATATGCATGTTAACACCAGAAAACATTCCGTTCAACCGCTAATTGAATCGTCAAAGAATGTCCTTATTTAATTCCATTGCCATTTAACTCCTACACATTTTACCCCTTTATGCTCATGTTTGTGTAAACCTGCCACCTGAGGTTTCCATTTCATACATCTGGAGTCCAGTCAACAAAGCTCTCTGCATAATACATATTAGTCCTTAAGGTGACCAAAGACTCTTGGTTGTTTTCACAACAGCAGACTAGTTAGTGCATTTATGTCTCCTGATACAGTCCTATGCAGTGGCTTCTATATGTTCTACAAGATAGATTTACCCAGGGCTCCAGTTCCATTTGGTGGCATAATTGGGAGCACAGCTGCAATGCTATTTGATAACACTTACTTTTCTGACTCATGATCTCTTTGTCCGCACAGGGTGCTCGTGGTAACGATGGTCTCCCTGGTCCAGCTGGTCCACCCGTAAGTAAATTGCTTTTTGAAAGATTATAAATTGCTTTTTAAAAGATTATAAATTGCTTTTTAAAAGATTTCTGAACATGCATTTATTTTTAGGTTTTTTCCTGCTAAAATAGAAACTTACGAATTGGATATGTTATTACTGAAATACTAAATAGTTCTAAAATTTTTATTTTTTAAAAAAGAATTCCTGTTCTCCCCTAAATTCTGTGTCTTTTTTTTTCTTTTTTGTAAAAAAAGACATAGACTTTACAAAAAAAAAAGTGGGGAGGCAAAAGACAGCTGGCATGTATATGTTCTGCAAAAGACTTTCAGGCATAAGGGGCCATTACATAACTTGTATGGCTGTCATGAAAGCTATGGAGGCTACATAATTAAAATAACTCTGTCCTCCTTTTCTCAAACTTATTGAAACCCTTTTCTCTTTTTTTCAGGGACCTGTCGGCCCCGCTGGAGCTCCAGGTTTCCCAGGTGCACCAGGTGCAAAGGTAAGTAGCACTTCAAGGCCGAATGAGTGTGTTTGCAGCCGCTATCTTGTTAAGACACACACACACACACACACACACACACTGCTTTTTCTAAGCAACTGTGAAAGGCTCTCCTCCCAGAGCCCACTGAGTATTTTGCTCCTTTTATCACTTTGGAAAGAGGCCTGAAGCCTTTCGTCAGGTCTGCCTGCCTGCAAAGTAAGGAGAAGGTGGAAAGATTGACAGCCCCCAAGAAAAAGCAGCCTGTGGATACATGTCTGTGAACATCTGTGTGAGAGGAAAGGAGACTAGGAAAAGGAGTTTCAGAAGGTCTGGGAAAGGCCTGGATAGAAATCAACATATAGGCAACTGTGAAGGAAAATGGAAGCTGAGTGTGTAGAGAGAAGCACAAGTTGTAGGAGTAATGTTGCAGAAAGTGTAATCCTAAAACAACACTCCTGTTTGCGCTCGTCTTGTTAAATCTTGACAAATTAACTGCCTGTAGATCCCTTTGAAAAATGGCATGTGTGAATTGTTCTTTGAATGTATTGCTTCCACCTCGACAGAAAACTGAATTACACTGAAGCAGTTTGGGCTTCTAATCCATCATTCCCTGGAGATTTACCTACTTTTTTGTGAACCATTATTTAGTGCTGTGAAAGCAGGGAAAACCCAGTGACCCCAAAGCAAGCCCATTGCAAGGAAAACACACAGAGTATATGTGCATCATGCCCAGAGGGCTGTGTAATTTCCAAGGCTGTCAGAAATACCATTCTGCTATTAGTGAAACCATTTGAGATGGGGGCTAGTGTAAAGTTTGTTAATTCCCTGGAGGCAAAATGCTTGTATATTGCTTTAAACTAGGAGCAGGGGCGCCATTTCAGAGTACTTTAGGAGCAAGAAGAGCTTTGGGTTGGAGGGGAGCAAGATTCTCAGCACAGCTTAAAGGCTCAGGAATATTAATGATGAAAAGCACAACCATATGCAACCATATGCATATCTACACTGAGTTCAGTGGGACAAACTCAGGTGTATATGTGTAGGTTTGCAACCTAAACTGATGTGTTAAGAGAGCGTAGGTCCAAAAGTCACTTCTTCTTGCAAAGGGATTTCTGTTGTTCCTCTGCTTTCCTTACACGGGACTGTATTTACTACAGAGTAGTCAATATGTATCAGGGACACGGGTGGCGCAGTGGTCTAAACCACTGAGCCTAGGGCTTGCCGATCAGAAGGTCGGCGGTTCGAATCCCCGTGACAGGGTGAGCTCCCAGCTCCTGCCAACCTAGCACTTCGAAAGCACGCCAAAGTGCAAGTAGATAAATAGGTACTGCTCCAGCGGGAAGGTAAACGGTGTTTCCGTGTGCTGCTCTCGTCCGCCAGAAGCAGCTTAGTCATGCTGGCCACATGACCCGGAAAAACTGTCTGCGGACAAATGTTGGCTCCCTCGGCCAGTAAAGCGAGATGAGCGCCACAACCCTAGAGTCGTCCGCGACTGGACTTAACGGTCAGGGGTCCCTTTACCTTTACCTTAGTCAATATGTGGAACTAGTAAGCTTCCATAATAAGTCACATGTGGTCTGAAAAACATGTTGAGAAGTCCCCACCCCCGGCCTCTCTTGCCCACGGTTGACTTTGATTTGAGGGCCTACAAGCAATATATCTGGTCTTGTATGTTATCAAAGAAACATTGGCAACTGAATGCCTCGTCACTCCCACATTCAGCTGGCGGTGTTTATTGTATGATTTGTTCTTATTCTTCTTTCTGTGGGTTTTTTTTGCCTGTGCACGCTCCCCTTCAAATGTTACAAGAAGCCACACCGCCTGATTTAAGTAATGAGTGCACCTAGCACAGGGTTCAGCAACCTTTTTCAGCTGTGGGCCGGTCCACCGTTCCTCAGACCATGTGGTGGGCCGGACTATATTTTTGGGGGGAAGTGAACGAATTCCTATGCCCCACAAATAACCCAGAGATGCATTTTAAATAAAAGGACACATTCTACTCATGTAAAAACACCAGGCAGGCCCCACAAATAACCCAGAGATGCATTTTAAATAAAAGCACACATTCTACTCATGTAAAAACACGCTGATTCCCGGACCGTCCACGGGCCAGATTTAGAAGGCGATTGGGCCGCATCTGGCCCCCGGGCCTTAGTTTGCCTACCCTTGGCCTAGCACCTAGCAGTGCTTGTTTTGATGATGTTTGAAGCCCTTCTTGGTTAAAATGCCACCTGGGCAAGAGATATCGTGGCAGTCAAATTCCGATTGCATTTTGCCATGGTCGTGAAAGGAGCTCAGGTTTTGTCCAAAGGGTCAAGTCAAGCGGGGGGGGCGGGGCTGCTGTCTTTCTCCTCTGTTTGTGGCATGAGTGGTATGCGCTTCAAAATCTCCAGACAGCATATCGGGTTTCCTTAATGGTGGGGCCTTTTAGGGTAAGGCGGACAAAAGGGAGATGGGAGAGAGATTCCTTTGGGAATTCCCATTGCCACTGGTGAGTATGGGTTTGGGTTGCTAATCTCCAAGAGGACTGGTTTCTATGGTAACCAGACAGTGAAGAGGCAGTAGGGGAGAGGGGGAATGAGGCCATTTGTGGGATATCTGACAGCGGGCCTTCAATCATAATCAGCGTCCTCATTATAAAAAGATGATGTGGGGAGCCTTCTGAAGAGGAGGGTCGCGCATTAGTAAGATGCGCAAAGCAAGAGAAAGAGCAAGGCACAAGTGTTCCATAAGGAATAGCTGTTTTCACAGAGGGTGCTTCTGAGAGCACCTAAGGCAGGAATCAATACTGAACAAAATAAAAATAAATAGAGTGAAAAGTAAAGGAAGGAGCTGTCCATCTTCTGTACATTTCAGTGAACTCTTCATTCTTGTAACAATAGCAAGAGATAGCATGTAGTGGTGGCCACTTAAAACCGGCTCCTAATAATAATAATAATAATAATGATGATGATGATAATAATAATAATTTATTATTTATACCCCGCCCATCTGGCTGGGTTTCCCCAGCCGCTCTGGGCGGCTTCCAACAGAACACTAAAATACAATAACCTATTAAACATTAATAGCTTCCCTAAACAGGTCTGCCTTCAGATGTATTCTAAAAGTTTGGTAGTTATTTTTCTCTTTGGCATCTGGTGGGGGGGCGTTCCACAGGGCGGGTGCCACTACCGAGAAGGCCCTCTGCCTGGTTCCCTGTAAGTTGGCTTCTCGTAGCGAGGGAACCGCCAGAAGGCCCTTGGAGCTGGACCTCAGTGTCCGGGCAGAATGATGAAGGTGGAGACACTCCTTCAGGTATACTGGACCGAGGCCGTTTAAGGCTTTAAAAGTCAGCTCCAACACTTCGAATTGTGCTCGGAAACGTACTGAGAGCCAGTGTAGGTCTTTCAAGACCGGTGTTATATGGTCTCGGCAGCCGCTCCCAGTCACCAGTCTAGCTGCCGCATTCTGAATTAGTTGTAGTTTCCGGGTCACCTTCAAAGGTAGCCCCACATAGAATGCATTGCAGTAGTCCAAGCGAGAGATAACTAGAGCATGCACCACTCTCCATTAATATGGAGTCCTAATGGTGTAAAATCTAGAAATGCAGAAAGATGGAAAAGAAAGTGTCAGGCCCCATGGACACATAGCTCAAAGACTGAGAGCGTTAGGCAGGCTTCTTGGACAATAGCCCAGCATTTGACGGTCACCATAAGTTATGAAGCATCCGGGTCTACTTCTTGTGGCATCCTAGTGGATGCTTTGTCATGTTTCCCTTTGACCTCTTAATGTTCCTTCTCATATTTGTGCAGGGTGAAGCTGGCCCCACTGGCGCTCGTGGCCCTGAGGGCGCCCAAGGCTCTCGTGGTGAATCCGGAACCCCCGGCTCTCCTGGACCAGCGGGAGCTCCTGTAAGTACCTGTTTCTTCCGGCGAGAACCAGAATTTCCAGGGGGGCATGGAGATGGTTTAGCTTTATTAGGGCATCATTAAAAGATTTCCACATCTTTTCCTTCTGAGGCCCCCTAAGTCAAAGATGGCTAACCTTTCTCAAGCTGAGGGCCATATTGACCCATGGTCAGCCCTTCAGAAGTTGTGGGTCAAACTGGGCATGGCCAAAGTGTAAAACATGGCTATACCCAAAAGCATTACAGTGGTACCTCTGGTTGCGAACGGGATCCATTCCAGAGGCCCATTCACAACCTGAAAAGAATGAAACCCGTGTCTGTGTGTCTGCACGTGTGGGTCGTGATTCGCCGCTTCTGCGCATGCGTGTGACGTCATTTTGCACGTCTGTGCGAGCAGCGATACCCAGAAGTAACCCATTCCGTTACTTCTGGGTCGCCGCAAGACGCAACCTGAAAACGCGCAACCTGAAGCAAACGTAACATGAGGTATGACTGTAATTTTGTTTTCAGAAACAAATTTGGGTGCCCTGGGGGCATGCCATAACAACATTTTCACATCACAGAACCACAGCAGGGGAGCAGAGGGAATGCCCAGTTTAAAATTGTATTATTTTTAAAGAAGTATTACTGTTATTATTTTTATAAATGGCAAAGGGGAGGTAGCACACGAAACCTTTCAGCTGATTGTCTGTGCTGTCAACGAACAGCACGTTGGTGGTGCTTTGAAGGCCAGACTGTCAGCTGGTTGTCACTTCAAAGTGCCATGCACACCACATGTTGTGCAAATGGGTCACCTGATGTCATCAGGTGATCGACAGCTGGGCTGGCCAGATCCAGTTATTCGTGCTGCATTACAGTGTCACAGTGGGAGACTATGGGAGCAGTCAGTAATTTAGAGAGAGAGAGAAGAGTTGAAATATGGAAATCTTTTAGAGGAGCATTGAGAGCCACAAAAAAACACCTGTTGGCATTGGTGCACTCAAAAATAATTGTTGCCTTTAAATGACAAAACCACATTGTTTCAACAGTGTATGAACTAATTTGACCTGGAAAAATGTGCCTAGCCATTTGCTTGGGGAACTGTTCTGTGGAGTATATAGAATAATGGTAATCCAGCTCTATGATCATAGAATTGTAGCGTTGAAAGGGACCCTAAGAGGCATCTAATCCAGTCCTCTTCAGTGCCGTGATTGGATTTTTCTTTGTCACTGGCTTGGTTGACACATTCCACTTAGCAAGTGGAGAAAGGCACCCGCTGGATAGCCTTACCTCACCTGAATAAAAGTGTTGTCCAAGTACTTCTACCGGGATGCGGGTGGCGCTGTGGTCTAAACCACAGAGCCTAGGGCTTGCCGATCAGAAGGTTGGCGGTTTGAATCCCCGCGATGGGATGAGCTCCGCTGCTCTGTCCCAGCTGCTGCCAACCTAGCAGTTCGAAAGCACACCAGTGCAAGTAGATGAATAGGCACCGCTGTGGCGGGAAGGTAAACGGCGTTTCCGTGCGCTCTGGCTTCTGTCATGGTGTCCCGTTACGCCAGAAGCGGTTTAGCCATGCTGGCCACATGACCCGGAAAGCTGTCTGTGGACAAATGCCGGCCCGAAAGCGAGATGAGCGCTGCAACTCCATAGTCATTTTTGACTGGACTTAACTGTCCAGAGGTCCTTTACCTTACGTTTAGCAAGTACTTCTAGCTGTGGTGTGAGGGCAAAATTATCCTTGAGGGAGAAATCATCCTTAACTGACAAATCATTTCTAATCAGGTATAGGGTTCAACTTGATTATTCTGTGGTTATTTACTCTTTTCCCCCCAGTAGATATATGCAAAAATATTCCCTGATTTCCCAGCTGCTTGTGTTTTAGCCAGCAATGGGAAGTGAACTAGGTGTAAATACAGGAACCACCAGCAGATGGCAGCGCCAAGTCAGGATTTGCACAGCCTTTCTCTGCATGAGTACTAGTTGCTTATATTTCATAGAATGATAGAGTTGAAAGAGTCCCAAAGGATTCTTTCTAGTTCAGCCCCTATGTGGGCCACCAGCCAAAATCGGACGCAAAAATAAAGGACCTGGGAAGCCATATGCTCAACCATATGTGAAGGTTCACTAACACACGTTCCATGCCCACCTGTTAAAATGTGGGTACAAAAAGCCCATCTACTTACACATGCACATAGTTAACTACAGCTGGCCACTTTTTACATGCCTTTTGATAATGGGGCAATCAACATATTATGGATGGTAATAATATATTAAGGAAAGGCAGCGCAGGAAGCAAGATGCCCCTTTTTTACAACTGGGAAATTCTAGACAATTAGTAGGTTGTAACAGCCAAAGTGGGACGCGGGTGGCACTGTGGGTTAAACCACGGCCTAGGAGTTGCCGATCAGAAGGTCGGCAGTTCAAATCCCCACGACGGGGTGAGCTCCCGTTGCTCGGTCCTTGCTCCTGCCAACCTAGCAGTTCGAAAGCACCTCAAAGTGCAAGTAGATAAATAGGTACTGCTCCGGCGGGAAGGTAAACGGCATTTCCGTGCGCTGCTCTGGTTTGCCAAAAGCGGCTTAGTCATGCTGGCCACATGACCCAGAAGCTGCACGCCGGCTCCCTCGGCCGATAAAGCGAGAAGAGTGCCGCAACCCCAGAGTCGGTCACGACTGGACCAAATGGTCAGGGGTCCCTTTACCTTTAACAGCCAAAGTCACATTTTGTCTGGGCCATATTCTGCTGGGTATTTGGCATGGTTATTAATCTTGACCTTGCCTATATTTGGTGATGACCCTGAGGAATCTGCCATTTGAGCCCTTGTGCATGGACACAAACTTAACTCAACACCATACCCAATGGATTGAAAGACAGTGTGCTGGTGATTGGCAAAAAAGAGTCTTTTGGTGCCTTAACAACTAACTGATGTTATTATGGCATAAATTATCATAGTTCTTGTTTCTTTCATCAGATGCATTAAATAGAAACTTCGGTTGCAGGTTTGCACTTCATGCATCTCATGAAGCGGACTCTAATTCACGAAAGCATAATTAAATTTGCTGGCTCTTTATGGCGCTACAGGGCTCTTTGCTGATTTGGTTGCTACAACCTTAGAATAGTATAATTGTAGAGTTGGAAGGAACCACAAGGGTAATCTCATCCAACCCCCTGCAATGCACGGATCTTTTGCCCAACGTGGGGCTCAAACCCAAAACTCTGAGTCTCATGTTCTACCTTGACATGTTCTTCCCCCTGGTAATCAGTGTTTTCCACCTGCTAGGATAGGTAAATAATAAGTGAGCTGTGCATCAGTAAGGTCATGTGAAACAGGTGTCTCTCTTTTTCCCACCCACCTGGTTAAACTGCAGTTGTAAACTTAATGATTGGCAATTTGCTAGCCTGTAGTGCTAAAACGTTGCATAAGGGGGCCTGTCTCATTCTACTTGCTAGGAGGGAATCCCCACCCAGCTGCTACAGTGACACTGTCCTCATTCATGCTTCTAAATCATATCTGTCTAGATTTCTAAATGATATCTGTCTAGACCAGAACCTCGCCATTGTGCTCCACTCCCATTTTGGGCCTGGTTGCCGTCAATTTCTCCTTGTATGTTTGTCGTTCAAGTATGCTTCTTTCTCTCAAGGATGTGGATCTGGGTCTTGCTTTCCCCCCCTTTTAAAGCTAAATTTGTGCATGGATCGTGGCACTAGCATTTGCACATCAAGAATTTTGCTTTGTAGATCTTTTAGTTTTATGATGTATTTTAATTAATTGATTGCCTATTTTTCTGTTCTTATCTTCTTTGTATACTGTGTTTTATGATGTTAGCTGCCCTGGGCCTGGCTCTGGCTGGAGTGGGCGGGGTACAAATAAATTATTATTATTATTATTATTATTATTATTATGGAACAAAGCAGAGAATCTTGACACGTGATTGTGAAATTGCTGGGGCTGTGCAAGGTAACAAACAACAACAACCCCTTTCCTCAACAAGAATTAGAAAAGCGTCTATAGTAAAGTTGGTAGATACATGCAAAACGCCTTCTATATTTTTTTTAAAGATGGAAGAAAATGGCTCTGATAGTGGGCAGGATGAGGGAAGCGCAATATGTTTGTCTAAACATAATGCAGGAAGACTACTAAATGTTTGGTGACCTACTAACTTTCCCCATGAAGAATATGGATGTGCTTTCTTTCCAGGCTCACCATTCTCGGTAGTCTTACCCCTTTTCTGAAAGGGAAAAAAAACCATTTGCCCCAAGACCCATGCTTTAATAATCTGTCCATTCATATATTGGGTAGCCCTCTGGGAAGGAAACATGGTAGGGACCAAGTCAACCATTTATTGGAAAGAGGTTTGATCAATGCTTTATTTTTGTTTTTAGGGCAACCCTGGAACTGATGGGATCCCTGGTGCCAAAGGATCAGCGGTGAGTGCTACATTACTTGGGTGCGTGGATATGCATTTGAAAGGTAGAACCCATGTTGTCTGCAGAAGATCTAGTGAATGTTCAATAACCTCTGCCCATCACATGAACAGTATCGACCAAGAACCTGTACAATAGTTTGCCGAGTAATTTCCTGTTTCTCAGACCCCCTGCACTTTCCCCCTCCTGTCCTTAATTGCTTTCTCGATTCTGTCCATAGGGTGCTCCTGGCATTGCTGGCGCTCCGGGATTTCCTGGCCCACGTGGACCACCTGGGCCCCAAGGTGCAACTGGGCCTTTGGGTCCCAAAGGCCAGGCGGTAAGAAACCCAAACCAATGCAAAACTTCAAGGTGTCTGACTCTCCAGACGGATGATCCTGTGCTCAAAGTTCATAGGCATAACCTCTGCCGGGATCTCCAAGCTGATAAAGCTCATTTTCTTCCCCTGAGTCCTTTGAAATCGCCTCCCGACGTGTTTAACGACCTGAGCCTTTGATAAGGCTCCAAGGCACGTTCCATTCAGCAGAGTTTCCAGCACAGGAAAGAGACGAGAGGTTTGGGCTACATTGCAAAGAGTTTTATTATCCTAACTACACAGAGAGCAAAGACACATCCTCTATCTATGAAAGCAGAGAGCAACTGAACAAAGGAAACAGGAAACCAGTAACGTCACATCCGTCTCTAGTCTCCCGTGAGGCTTCCAATAGCCTGGACTGTCTCTGGAATGTAAACAGAGTCCTGTGACTCCACGCAGCTGTTCAGTGGCAAAACAGAAACTAACAACCTCTCCCCAATGCTGATATTCACATTTTAAGTAAGCTTTGGGAAAGCGGATAATAAGAGGTGAAAGTAGCTAGGAACCCACAAATTTTGACTGGCTTTTGTAGCCAGTCATTATCGATGATCAGCCCTAACCCTGCCAGTCCCCTGATTTTTTTGCCATGTGGAGAGGTCAGTATTTCAGTGCACATGGGGTTTCAGAAACACTTGGGTTAAAGGACATGGTTCAGTTGTAGAGTACCTGCTTTGCATGCAGAAGTTCAGATAGAGCTGGGAATGTTCCCTGCCTTAAACCCTGGATAACTACTACCAGTCAGTGTAGACAATACTGAACTAGATGGACCAACAGTCTGACTTGGTATAAGGCAGCTTCCTATGTTGGATGTGGTGAGAAATTATTTTGGTGCATCTGGCTAACTGCTTCCTTAGTTCCCCTTAGTTCTCTGTGCCCAGCACAAAGGGAGAGTCCTTGAACCTCAAGAGTTCTCTGTGATACGCAGAGAAGCAGAGGCACCTTTCACTCTGTGCTGAGCAACGAAAAGCAGGCAGCTTCTAGATAGAGAGTATATTATGGAGGAGTTTGTGGGGGAGCCTCAGCTGAGATGGAACAAAGCAGCCCCAGTGATGGACTGTCCGTGTTGAGAAAAAGGCGTGACAACAGCATGGAAGAATTACGGTTGTACCTTGGTTTTCGAATGGAATCTGTTCCAGAAGTACGTTCGGATGCCGAAAACGTTCAAAAACCAAGACGCGGCTTCCGATTGGCTGCGGGAGCTTGCTGCACTCAATCAGAAGCTGTGGAAGCGGCGTCAGATGTTCAGGTTCCAAAGAACTTTGGCAAATCAGAACACTCACTTCCGGGTTTCCGGCGTTCGGGAGCCAAAATGTTCAAGTCACAAGGCGTTCAAGAACCAAGGTACAACTGTACTAAAATAACGTGAGGAGATTGCATAGAAGCTAAATGAATGCTTTGCATTGCTCTTCACTTTGGAAGATGTTAGAAAGAGACCTACATCTGAACCACGTTGGGGACATCTGAAGGACAAATGCTTCTGTGCTAGACACATATACAGGAGCAGACTGCCAGCTGAACTCTGAAGGACTTAACTTCTGAGAAAACATGCTGAGTATTTGTATACTGGTGACAAAGAGGTGCTTTGACATCTAAAACCAAACAAGTCATTGGGTCTTGGGTGGCAGATGCCCAGGTATTCTTAAAGAGTTCTCGTATGTGACGATTGCTTGGCTTCTAGCAAAAACATGTATCTTGTCACTAAAATCAGCTTCTTTGCCATAAAAACAGGAAGATATTTATCAGAACACCAGTTTTCATGCACAGTCCAAGAAATTAGAGGCTCGTTAACCTAACTCCAGTCCTGGAAAATTAGCGGAAAGCTTTATTTAAAAAGAGAATTATAAACATGAGAAAGAATAATCATGGTTTCTACAAAGGGAAATCCTACGTCATCAGTCTCTTGCAGTTCTTTGGTAGTGTCCACATGTATGTAGTCATGAGATAAGAGGAGATATTTTCTTGCGCTGATGGGATCTGACCTTTCGGTGACTCCCCAGGCAGGGTATCTTGAGGTCACGGTGAATAGCTCACTGCAAATATTGACAGTGTGATGTGCCAGTGAAAAAAGACAAATTAGGGATTATTAGCAAAGGGGTCGAAAGTTGAATTGGATATGGTCACATTGGGAATTCTGTGTACAGCTCTGTTTACCCAAGTTCAGAAAGTCTGTCTGATAGTGAGGATATCCACACCTGCTAAGGGATGAGGTCGATTCTGGATTTTTGTGGTGCGTGTTTGAAGACTTAGACACGTGGTTGTGAAACAGAAGTGAGCTAGAGTACAACAACAGAAACCACCAGCTGTAGCACATGCTGTTAGGAGACTTCGAAAGCTAAACTGGTGATTCTTTCTATTTAGAATCTTCTCTTTCCCACGCCTCCCAATTTTCATTCATCAGTGTTTCCCTTCCCATACTCCGTATTATCCCAGTCCTTCTGCCACTTATCCAGCCTGGTGTTGGGTCTCTGCCCTTCTATTCAAAGGAATGCACTGTTGAAACACCCTTTGGATGTTTCAACACGGAGGATGCTGAGTTGGAAGTTCTGCTGACCAGATCAGCAAGTAGCTTGACGTGATCAGTGGCGTAGCGTGGGTTGTCAGCACCCGGGGCAAGGCAAGTAATTTGTGCCCCCTAACCCATGGATTTGCGCCCCCTAACCCGTGGATTTGCCCTAACCCCAGATGTTGCGCCCGGTGCGGCCGGCCCCCCCTGCGCCCCCCACGCTACGCCACTGGACGTGATAATAGGAGCTCAACTACTCTTAATATGTTTCCTTTTCTTTCTCTATAGGGAGAACCTGGGATTGCAGGCTTCAAAGGTGAACAAGGTCCCAAGGGTGAACCTGTAAGTATTAGATGACGTGCCTTTATGCCTGACATGCTGTCTCTTCTTTGAATGTGCCATATTTACTCGAGTCTAATGCGCCATCAAATCTAATGTGCACCTCAATTTTCAGAACTTTGAAATAAAAAAAAAGTACAGTGGTGCCTCACAAGACGAAATTAATTCGTTCCGCAAGTTTTTTCTTCTTGCGAGTTTTTCGTCTTGCGAAGCACGGTTTCCCATAGGAATGCATTGAAAATCAATTAATGCGTTCCTATGGAGACCGCCTTCAGACCAGGTCCGGGGACAGTCTGTCCCCGGAACTCTTCTGAAGGCTGGCGGGGAGAGAAGGACTTTTCTCCCCACCGCCAGCCTTCAGAACAGCCTTCTGAATGTTGGCGGTGGGGAGGAAAACCTTCCTCCCACCGCAAGCCTTCAGGACAGGTCCGGGAACAGAGGAGAAGGCGCGCTGCGCTTCCCCGCTGTCCCCGGAGATTTCCCTATGGGCTTTCGTCTTGCGAAGCAAGCCCATAGGGAAATTCGTCTTGCGAAGCCACTAAAAAATCGGAAAACCCTTTTGTCTTGCGGGTTTTTCATTTAGCGAGGCATTCGTCTTGCGGGGCACCACTGTATTTGCTGGCAAATGTAAATGTGCCATCAAATCTATTGGGCACCTTAATTTTTGCAATGTAGTTTGGCCAAAAGAGGGGAGCATTAGATTCGAGTAAATACAGTATCAGTTGCTCCCTGCTTATCCTCTACACTAGGAGTGGCTAACCTTTTTCAATCCGGGGGCCACATTGACTCTCAGCCACCCCTCCAAGGGCCATATACCAGTTGTGGGTGTGGCTATTTATTTTATTTATTTATTGAATTTATATACTGCCTTATAACTGGAGGTCTCAGGGCAGTTCACAGAAAAGATCATAATATATAAAATAAAAATAAAAATAATCCAATAACACCCCCCAAAAAACAATAACACCTTCCAGCTACCCCTGCTCTGGGCATTAGGGTGGATGCACTGAGCAATCTGATATGAGTTTCAGGGCCATCTGCCAGCTACTACCGGCATGAACACTGTGGTAGCCTGTCAGTAAGCCACATCATGGTATGTGCACCCAGGGCTTCTGGTGGAGGGGGAATTCTGCTGCGTCATAATCCCTCCAGCTGCACGGTTCAGAAATTAGAATTCCTTTGTCCCCAGACTACATGGGGCAAGGGAGAAGGTTAATGTCCACCTTTCCTCCTTCTGGGCTTTGTACTTTCATGTATGGGTGCCTTGTTCTATGAAATCCTATATAAAAATCTGAAAATGATTGCAGTTCAGTTCTACTCGTGGATTTTCCATGCTATTCTCTGTGCAAATGAAATGCTTATATGTGCTGTCTGGCAGAGTGAAACATGGGACAGAATACCTACATGTAGATTGTAAATTCATTAGGGCCAGTTCACTGTTAATTGTTTTACTGCTGCAGAGGTCATCTGGGGGGTGGGGATGACGACGACACACAATTGTATCATGTCACTTTGAAACAGCATGCTGATTTAATTGGGTGCTACCAGGAGCTTGTGCCTTTGGCAAGGGCTTGGCTGAATGGTGAAACAAATGTCTTGCATTCAGATGGTCCCAGGCTCAGTCCCCACATAGCCGTTTAAAAAGGTCTTGGGTAGCAGGGCTGAGAAAGAACTTTGCTTGAGTCCTTGCAGCGCCACTGACGCTAGTCAAAGAGGTAAACTTGACTAGGTAGATCAATGGTCTGACGCTTCATATGGGCAAATGCTTCCCCATTTGTGCAGTGCTTCCCCAAACCTGGGTCTCCAGCTGTTTTCGGACTACAACTCCCATCACCCCTAGGGAGCAAGAGCAGCGGTCAGGGATGATGGGAATTGCAGTCCGAAAATAGCTGGAGACCCAGGTTTGGTAAACACTAGTTTATAGCCTATCTGGTATAATAAAGGATCTCTGTGCCCATCTCCCCTGCTTGCTTTCCGGGAAGGAATAAGGCTTGGCCATCTCCCCTGCCAGTCCCTTTGGCTGAAAATTATGTCCTATGGGTAGCCTGGGGCTTGGCAAACAATGGCTGCCCTGTTGCATCTGGGTCCCCACTTTTTAATGCTTGGCACTGATGTCGTTTTGTGCTGAACACTGCTTCATTTTCCATTCTGAAAATGAGGAGATAATGCTCAGCAGGTTGGCATCAGAGGCCTTCAAAGAGTCCCTTACAGTAGTGTGTGCGCTTCAGCAGAAGGCCTGCTGGGTTTAGTGAAGCTGTGCCAGTGTAAACAAACCAAGTGGTTCTCTGCCTCATCAGCTTCTATAGATGTGAGACAGTTCATCCAACAGGAAGTCAGGAGGGCTTCCACATCCCATGGCTGTGCAGAATCATGTATATTTATTCAGTCTTTATTGGCATGATGTAGACAATAAATTAACATACCAATGAGCCACCCATAAACCATTGGTAATCCAGACATATTAAATACATAAAATGTCTAAAAGACACAATAGCCACCATTAAGTAAAATTAGTTTGAAATTTAACTTTAAAAATCTTGGCAAAATATTCTGAAACAATCTCAGTCGTCTTGGGAATATCATCCCTCAATAGATACCGGATTGCAAATCCTTTGCAAGTAGGTAATTTAATGTATATCTTGGCCTAAAATAATTCAGTTGATACTCCTTTTTCACTCCGCAGCACCTCAAGGTTGAAATCGAATCCCTTCTTGGGTTGAAACTTTGTCAGGATAAAATTTAATGGAATTGCCATTAATGGCCCCAGTTTATTGGGCACTGAAAAATCTCTGAAAGAGAGGCAGTGTTGGGGTAGTGGTTAGAGTTGTCAGGGTAGGACTGAGGAGACCTGGGTTCAAATCCACAGCCAGGAAACTTTGGATCTCGCATCATAGCCCACCTCACAGGATTGTCACGAGGATAAAATGGAGCAGACTGCCTTGAGGTCCTTGGAAGAAAGGTGGACTATAAATGCAGCAAATCAATAAATAGTTTGGAACAAGGAAAAACGGATAGTGACCTCTGTTTCCTGCCTTGTAAGCCACTTGCCCAAAATTACCTTTCTGTTGCCATGGCTATTTGCATTGTTCTCTCATCAGACTCTGAGGTCACTTCCTGGTGATGCCTTATTGTCTCTTTAAGACAGTATAGTGGGCTGACCATTGGTAGGGCTTGGCCTAAAATGATGAAGGGGCTCAAAGAGTGACTAAGCCTGTATGTTCTGTTCCCCGCTAACCCCAGGGACCTTCAGGCCCACAAGGAGCTCCTGGACCAGCTGGAGAAGAAGGCAAGAGAGGTGGCCGTGGTGAGCCAGGAGCTGCAGGGCCCATTGGACCACCTGGAGAGAGGGTAGGTGACATTGTTTGGGGGGCAAGGAACCTTCCTACATGAAGAGCAGAGGGCTGTCTTCTTTGTGAGGGGAAGCCATTGAGCTATATGGCTCAAACCCCTGCCAATAGGCTTACTTTGGAACTTACAGTGTGCCCTGTGGGGTGCCCAGCATAATGCAGAAGGTGATGGAAGAACTTTGCTTTACTGGCATCTCTGTGGCATACCAGGGGCAAGCTGCTATCTCTTGCTCAGCTTTAAGCAGGTGTGGTCAGGGGGAAGGTGAGTGGTCGTTGTAATGGAGTATAGAGTAAGGTTACCAGACGTCCCTGTTTCCCGGGGACAGTCCCCAGATTTACAAATCAGTCCCCTGACAAAATCCGTGGAAGTTGAAAAGTGTCCCCGGATTCATTGGGGAAAAAATCTGGTAACCTTAGTATAGAGCTGCCTGTGGGCTCAAAGGACCAGGAAGAGCTAGAGAGTGTGCCAGGAAGCCATTAGAGAGGCAGGGATCACAAGTAGGAGTGGGCAGACTCTGAGACGTGAGGAACTGAGCACAGAATGGTGGGATGCTGCTGAGAGATGGATGAGGGACTGTCCTGGGCTCTGGAAGTGGGAGGTGAGATGGAGCACAAATGAAGCTTGAAAGCCAAGCAAGGAATGAGTACACTTTGAACAATTTCTTCATTAAGATGCATGGGGGCAGGTGAGTCCTGACCCTAAAAGTGCAGCGGTCCCTTGGGAACTGTAGCATAGCCATCACTGCAGTACACAGCCCAGGATCCAGCCTGATGAAACGCCCAATGGCTTGCACAGTGGATCTCATTGTGCACCTTTTGGTGGCGCTGTGGGTTAAACCACAGAGCCTAGGACTTGCCGATCAGAAGGTCGGCGGTTCGAATCCCCGTGACAGGGTGAGCTCCCGTTGCTCGGTCCCTGCTCCTGCCAACCTAGCAGTTCGAAAGCACATCAAAGTGCAAGTAGATAAATAGGTACCGCTCCGACGGGAAGGTAAACGGCGTTTCCGTGCGCAGCTCTGGTTTGCCAGAAGCGGCTTAGTCATGCTGGCCACATGACCCGGAAGCTGTATACCGGCTCCCTCGGCCAGTAAAGCGAGATGAGCACTGCAACCCCAGAGTCGGCCGCGACTGGGCCTAACGGTCAGGGGTCCTGTTACCTTTACCTATACCCTCAACAGTTGCGCTGCAGCCAGTCACGGCTGTTTGATGAGTGAACCTCTCTAACACTCCTGTTTGCAAATGTGTGTGTTGTATTTACACTTCACATCACAAAGGGCACTTCCAGACTTTTGACGGTTTTGGGGTGGGGTTGAGATGCATACCAACAAATTCAAGTTGCGCGATTGCAGCTGATTTGGTGCTCTTGTGCAACTTGCCTGCTTCCTCTTAAAACTGGACTTTGTGCAAGAAGGAAAGTGACAGGAAAATGCCCTGGGAAAGTGTTCCTAGTACTCTGTTGTCTAACCTACCTGCAAACCTTGTGCAGACCAGGATGAATGCTCAATAAACAGGAAGTGACCTTATTTGAAGTGGACTTTAGAGTATTAGGAATTCTGTTGCACAAACCCTCTTTACCTAGAATGGGTTATATTATATGGCTACAGGACAAGCCACTGCAAAAGCTTAGCGAATACTGCAGGACTGTGTCACCTGTCTAGTGGTTGTATAATATTGGGTCACTTGGTGGCTATAGCACCCCTAGTAGTTCTTGTTTGTGCTGCTTCCTTGTGCTAATTGAGCCATGCCTTTTAAACTGGAAATGTCCACAGTTCCTGGTTTACTCCTTGCTATTGGCAGTGCTTCCTAGTGTCCTTCCCAGCTTCCTAAACTGTAGCACTCCTTGACTTACTAGGTTATGTTATCATTGCTTTCTTGTTTTTAGGGTGCTCCCGGAAACCGTGGCTTCCCAGGTCAGGATGGATTGGCCGGTCCCAAGGTGAGCATTTGGGCCTGCTGTGCTTTCATCTGAATGAAAGGACAAATTTGGGAGGGTTAAGAGTGAATTTAGATGCCCTTTCCTGCTTCCTTTCTCTGTGTTGTATAGGGTTCTTTGACTGCTTCTTTGAAGGAGCGGTGTTTTCCCCTGTGCGCTTTGCTCTAGAATAGACATAGGACACCTGTGACCCTCCAGTATTTCTGGATTACAACTCCCATCATCCCTGACTGTTATCTGTGCTTGCTTGGACTGATGAGAGTTGGGAGTACAGAAACATCGGAGGTGGAGCGGGACACAGGTTAAGTCAACTTTATTCTGTAACAAATGGAATTTGGAGATACTTGATAAGAAATTTTAAGCCCCTGAGTTGGGTCTCAGAGCATAAGTTTCTGTGTTTACTAGAAGCTTTCTTTTAAATGTTTTTGTAATCTCAAATATTATTTCATCCAAGCAATGTTGGAGCTCAATTTTTTTAAATTTTATTTATTTCATAAAAATTATATACTTATGATAATAAGTGTAATAAATTTATTAAACCCTGTCCATCTGACCGGGTTGCCCCAGTGAAACATCTTACATTAAAAACTGTCTTCAGAAAATCGTGTAATTGTTCATCTCTGACATCTGATGGGATTGATTGTAGAAAAACTTCAAAGCGGTTTACAAAAATGATTAAATGATCGCTAAAAAATTTACAACTGTAATTTAAAACATACAGAAGCTTAAAACCACAGTGAAATAGACTAAAACAAATTAAAGCTCCTACAAACCTTCTAAACATCTGGGTAGTCTTGTCTGAGTAAGAATGTCTTCAACGGGCACCAATAGGAATGCATTGAAGGCACCTGCCTGAAATCAATAGGCAGGGAGTTCCAAAGTTATGGTGCTACCACACTGAACAATCAAGTTCTTACAGATGTGGTGCGGGTATTATGTGGCACTTTTACCAGTTCCAGTTGAAGCAGTCAAGTGGGCGCATATGGGGTAAATGACTCACAGAAGTTAAATTTGAATGGTCTGCAAATAGTCAGAGCAGCCAAAGGTAATTGAATGAATCAAGATCAGCTACAGCGTTGGTTTTTCCATGAGATGGGCAGCCCTATAATGAAAGTGCAGGGACACGGGTGGCGCTGTGGGTTAAACCACAGAGCCTAGGACTTGCCGATCAGAATGTCGCGGTTCGAATCCTCGCGACGCGGTGAGCTTCCGTTGCTCGGTCCCTGCTCCTGCCAACCTAGCAGTTCGAAAGCATGTCAAAGTGCAAGTTGATAAATAGGTACCGCTCTGGCGGGAAGGTAAACGGTGTTTCCGTGCGCTGCTCTGGTTCGCCAGAAGTGGCTTAGTCATGCTGGCCACATGACCCGGAAGCTGTACACCGGCTCCCTCGGCCAATAAAGCGAGATGAGCGCCGCAACCCCAGAGTCGGTCACGACTGGACCTAATGGTTAGGGGTCCCTTTACCTTTACGTTATAATGAAAGTGCAGACAAAGGACAGGTGTGTCTAAATTACATCTGAACTAGTTTTGAAATCAGTCATACATGCCTGCTAAAGAATTTTGGAAATGTTAGTTTGGTCTGCATTCTGTTAGTTGCCTCAGCCGCAACCCTTTCACAGAAGTTGCAAAGTTCACTGTTAAAACTGGTTTGAAAATGGTTCATCAAGTGTATAGTTAAAGCCATTTCCAGAGATAACCATTGGATGGTAAACCATTGACCCAAGCATCATAGGGTCTAGCCCTCCTGATTTCTCTGAGTTAATGCATTTCTTGCTTACTTTTTCCTGGGCAGGGTGCTCCCGGTGAACGTGGACCTCCTGGCCTTGGGGGTCCCAAAGGAGCCACTGGAGATCCGGGCCGTCCTGGAGAGCCTGGTTTGCCTGGCGCTAGGGTAAGACATTGCACACACGAGGGTTAAAGTGGTTCTTGCTTCAATCGCTTTGTAAAAATTCCACTTTGACTAGAATGCTCATTCTCAGTATAAGGTCTCCCCTTCCTGTTAAGAGAGATCAGAAGTTTATATAAGCAGTGTGAGACAGCCTCAAGGCTGCGAACTTGTCATCCGAGGCCCTTCTCTGTGTTCCCCATCTCAGAGAGTGGCAGCACGAGAACGGGCCTTTTTTGTGGTGGCTCCCCGGTTGTGGAATGCTCTCCCTAGAGAGGCTTGCCTGCCGCCATCTTTACATATCTTTAGGCACCAGGCAAAAACATTCCAGGCCTATGACTATTAAATAACCTATGGCCTGTGAAAGTGTCGGGGAGAGGACTGCTATGTTATATTTTATGCTGTCTGCCAGTATCCTTTTCATTATGTTTTTATCATGGGTGTTCTGTAATGTGTTTTTGATGTTGTACACTGCCCTGGGAACTTTTGATAAAGGGCAATATATAAATTGAACAAATAATGACAAAATGGTTAACTGTCACAAATCACTCCACCATTAACACTGGTCGGGTAGTTGTCTTTTCTGCAATTATGGGACAGTTTTTGATGTCTAAAGGAGGGCGGAGTCCTTTTGAAAAAGCTTTGCTTTATTCTAAAGTCTCTTGAGATTTCCTTCATTTCACACAGGCTCTTCAGCCTTCATCACAGTACAGTGGTACCTCGGGTTACATACGCTTCAGGTTACATATGCTTCAGGTTACAGACTCCGCTAACCCAGAAATAGTGCTTCAGGTTAAGAACTTTGCTTCAGGATGAGAACAGAAATCGTGCTCCGGTGGCGTGGCAGCAGCAGGAGGCCCCATTATCTAAAGTGGTGCTTCAGGTTAAGAACAGTTTCAGGTTAAGTACGGACCTCCGGAACAAATTAAGTACTTAACCCGAGGTACCACTGTAATAGTAACAAGAAAGAGATGCTACTACTTCTCAGCTTAATTCACATTCTGTAAAATGGAAATAAAAATGCAAGTAGACTGCAAGTAGGCTTTCCAACTCGCTTCTGTCAGGGCTCCTATACCTTTAACATTTGGTAGATATTCTCCAGGTGAATATTTCCTCATCACAGCACCTGCATGCTGAGAGGAACCTTACCAGCTTAATTTCTGCTTGCCACATTCCATTTACAGACTTGGAAGCCTGGCAGAAACGTTGGACCGCAACTGTAGTGGACCATGAGTAAACTCTGCTAGACTTCAGGGAGGGGGAAAGCGCTTGATGCGTTTTGTACTCCCAACTCCCATCAGCCCCAACTAGCATCAGCGAGTATGGGAAGGTACCACATTGGCTACCCCTGCCTCTACTGTCTCTTATTCTTAGGATGCCCACATTAAACTCCTTCTGCATGCAGCTGTCCATTCTCAACAGGAGATGGCAGTAACAATTTAAGGCACATTTGTACAGGGACGCGGGTGGCACTGTGGGTTAAATCACAGAGCCTAGAACTTGCCGATCAGAAGGTCGGCGGTTCGAATCCCCGTGACGGGGTGAGCTCCCGTTGCTCGGTCCCAGCTCCTGCCCACCTAGCAGTTCGAAAGCACGTCAAAGTGCAAGTAGATAAATAGGTACCGCTCCGGCGGGAAGATAAACGGTGTTTCCGTGCGCTGCTCTGGTTTGCCAGAAGCGGCTTAGTCATGCTGACCACATGGCCCGGAAGCTGTATGCCGGCTCCCTCGGCCAATAAAGCGAGATGAGCGCCGCAACCCCAGAGTCCGTCGCGACTAGACCTAATGGTCAGGGGTCCTTTACCTTGGGTTACATACGCTTCAGGGTACAGACTCTGCTGACCCAGAAATAGTACCTCAGGTTAACTTTGCTTCAGGATGAGAACAGAAATTGTGCAGCGGCGGCACAGCAGCAGCAGCAGGAGGCCCCATTAGCTAAAGTGGTGCTTCAGGTTAAGAACAGTTTCAGTTTAAGAACAGGCCTCCAGAACGAATTAAGTACGTAACCAGAGGTACCACTGTACAATCATACCTCAGGTTAAATATGCTTCAGGTTGAGCGTTTTCAAGTTACGCTCTGTGGTGACCCGGAATGAACGGAGTGCGTTACTTCCGGGTTTCGCCGCTCGCGCATGTGCAGACGCTCAAAATGACGTCACGCGCATGCACGGAAGTGGCTTCCCATGCATGCGCAGTTGCGTGTTACATTCTACTCAGGATGCGAACAGGGCTCCGGAACGGATCCCGTTCGTATCCAGAGGTACCACTGTATGTCTGTCTTTATTTATTATAACTGGAAGGGTTGGAGAGCACCTAACAGTCTTAGAAGGAAAGAACAATCTTTTTAGGATAACGCGTTGAAAGTTCCTCTTATCTGCAAAAGTAAAGAGTCCCATCACTGAGAACAATAGGCATTTCCCCATTTTTGCAAAATTCACTCCTCTTTTTAGACTGATGGACAGTTCTGTTACCTCCTGTGACCCAGGACAGAGTACAAGTTTAGAGTATCTGAGCCTGGGAGATGTTCTACCAGTGGAGCTTCTCCACACACAGACTTGCTACTAATGGCATTTTCTCCATTTCGTGGAGTAAGCTGAAAATCCAGTTGAGAGTGGGAAAAGCATTGAGCAGCTAGCTTGCAATGGCACTGCTAGGAAGCCTTGAATTTCCTTGGTTTCCCAAGGCTCAGTTCGTTATACTTTAGCATGGTGTGCAGTGATTATCTCCTTCAAAACTTTATCATACTTTTGCTCTTCTCTCTCTTTGAGGAGCTCAGAGTGTCTAATATAATACTTCTAGGTAGTCTCCCATACAAACAACTTGCAGGACTTGTTAGCTTCTAAGGTAGTACTACATCATTGACCATTTTATTCTCTGAGCCCATTCCGGGTGCTTCAAATTCAGTTTAAAAGTGGCATGTTTCAGATTTATTAAATTTAGATTAGGAATACCCTTTGAGGAGACTTTATCATGTCCTAAGCCTCTTTAGTTTCTCTGGCCTGGGTTGAGCCTTTGGCCACAGCAAAGGTGTTGTTATAGCTGTCCCAAAGAAAGTAAATTAAGGTCGTGTTCAACTTTTACCTATTGAAATTAATGGACTTAGTTTGGTCATATTCATTAATTTGATGGGTTTACTCTGAGTAAAACTTAGTTGTTTACCACCTTTAGGATCTAAAATTTATTTGGCTGACGGCTTCTATTGAACCAATAGTAGAACTGATTGTTGAACCTGCATCAAAAAATAGATTAGATGAACCATTTTGGAGCTATGTGTATAAATTGTATTGTTGACTGCTCAAGGAAAGAGACTGGGGAAAGGTCTTAATGGTCTGCCTTTTTCTTCTTGCATCTAGGGTCTCACTGGTCGCCCGGGTGATGCTGGTCCCCAAGGCAAAGTTGGCCCATCTGTAAGTATATTCCGTCATTTTCATCTTGTGTCATCCAAAATAATAGGGGTGCCGAGAGCTTTGAGAAAGGAGTGATGGATGTACTATATATTTTGGAAAATTGTTGGCTTCTTGGCTATGCATTTAGCCACCTCTAAAGATCTTGGAACCAAATTTTGCTTGATGGTTCTTGAGATGAAGGAGCAGGCTTTTCTTGATGTTTGGATACAATTGGACACCATTTTGAATCAAGATGATGGACGGAACTGTTCAAAACTCCACTGATTTCAAAGCCACATAGTTTTTGTTTTGTTTCTCAGAATTCCTGAGCAATGCCAGGTAAAAGACAGCGAGTGGATAATATGTAGGTGAGCGGAACAGTGGTCGGTAGACAATTTGAGGAGATGGGATTCAGGAAATAGGTGGGTGCTGACTTGCAGAATTTCTGGGGTTCGTTTCAAAGGCAATGCATAATTTGGAGTGTGCAAGAGAAGTGGATGGTGGAGTCTTAGGAATGCTTAATGGAACCTTGGATATTGTAGGGGTACAGTAGTAACACTGGAAGTCTGTGTTTGTTTATATGAGCAGCATTACTGAATGGTGAGTGGATGTTAATGCTGCAGTGGTGAGCTTTGTAAAATCAAAATCACACTTGGGAACTGGAATTATCTAAGGGCACAAAAAGTTCTAATATACACCAGTATGCTGGTTTTCCACATGGGAACAAACAGAAAAACGTGCTCACTAAATTGTGACATTTTGCTTGGCATAATAAAGGCATTGCCCTACAATAGATATTTATTATGGGTTGATGCCTTTCCTTTGCTTTTTGAGGTTCTGAAAGACATCCAGCATGTCTGGGTCAAAGTAGCACTTCCATAAAGTTGGGTCCACTCTATATAGGATATGTTACTTGTCAACCCCAGAGTCGACCACGACTGGACCTAATGGTCAGGGGTCCCTTTACCTTTACTTGTCTTCCCAGCATCATTAACAAGGCATGCCTGTTTCTCTATCTCTCAATAGGGTGCCCCAGGTGAAGATGGGCGACCTGGCCCACCTGGTCCACAAGGTGCCCGTGGCCAGCCTGGCGTCATGGGTTTCCCAGGCCCGAAAGGTGCAAATGTAAGTAAATCTGCACTCAGCAATCATTGACACTATGACCCATGCATTGTCACTAGGGAAGATGTTTGAGGGGAAATGGTACAAGGTTGTAACATGGAATAGTTCCATTTTGTAACTAGCACAGCAGGAAAGCCACTTAGTTATTGTCCAGGCTGGGTAATGTGCTTGCTCTGCTGGTCCCAAAAAATCATATACCTATACCCAGTGCTTTTTCTCTTTAAAAAAATGTTTAGGGGTACTCTCATTTTCCTACTCATATTGAAATACTGCCCCCCAATGAGGCCAAACTTAGATTCACAAAATGTTTAGGGGTATGCGGTCCCCTATGTGTCCCCCCTCCCAGAAAAAAGCACTGCCTATATCTTGGTTATAAGGGATGTGGGTGGCGCTGTGGGTTAAACCACAGAGCCTAGGACTTGCCGATCAGAAGGTCGGCAGTTCGAATCCCCGCGGCGGGGTGAGCTCCCGTTGCTCTGTCCCTGCTCCTGCCAACCTAGCAGTTTGAAAGCACGTCAGAGTGCAAGTAGATAAATAAGTACCGCCCAGGCGGGAAGGTAAACGGCGTTTCCATGCGCTGCTCTGGTTCACCAAAAGTGGCTTATTCATGCTGGCCACATGACCCAGAAGCTGTATGCCGGCTCCCTCGGCCAATAAAACGAGATGAGTGCCGCAACCCCAGAGTCGGCCATGACTGGACCTAATGGTCAGGGGTCCCTTTACCTTTATACCTTGGTTATAACAACAGAGAAGGAGAGAGCTGGACAGGAGAAGTAGAACTGGCTCTCCTCACCAGATTGGAGGGCTCAGATTTCTTCCAAAAGCACACTAGTGACGACTTCTGTTTCTTCTTTCCATCTAGGGTGAACCTGGTAAAGCTGGTGAGAAAGGACTTCCTGGTGCTCCTGGCCTAAGAGTAAGTGTGGTTGATTATCGTTTTATCCTCCCACTGCCATTATGAAGCCATCTTCTCCCCACCCTGTCCTGCAGCAGAGAGAAACCCAGCCTCTCTCTGCCTGGCCTGAACAGGATGCCATGATTTGGTTCCCTCCACCCAGCTATTGGGGTACAGTCCAGATGACATGGGGGTGGTGCTTTGGAATGCAGAGTGCTCACAACCAACTGCGTGAAGAAGCCCCTGAAGGCAGATGCTTCATAAAATACCGTGTGACACCTTAGTCCCAGTTAAGCTCCCTCTCAGTTGCATACAGTCTGTTGAATGACTGTGCCTTAATTTGCTGCATGGCCACAGAACGATTGAAATAAAAGGGTTTAAGCTTAGAGTCTCCTAACTTCAACGCTGCTTTTGCAGAGAGCTCACCTCTGACAAACCTGACATAGCTTCTAGTCTAATTTCAATTGGAACTATTACACCTGTAAAGCAATCAGACTTTCAGAAATGCTAGTAAAAGAATTCGGAGCCACGAGGCCTTTAGAGGATGAGATGCAGAATGGCAGAGGGAAATTTACTTAATAATAACTCTGTGCATGCATCTGAGAGACCTCAGAATTTAGCCATGAGTCTTCCTGGAGGCTCCCATCCCTCTTGAAAAAAATTGCACCTTCACATGCAGTTTTGACGTACCCTGTGCATTCCTGCAGCTTTTCCGTGATCGGTAGCACAGGGAGTGCACACCAGAGACACCTACTGCCCTCAGGGGAGGAGAAAGGATTGCACCCTAGAATCATGCCAACCAGCAATCATTTCCTTCATAATGAGCACTTCAGGCAGCTATCCTTTAATCCTAGCTGCTTAGTAAGAAACTTATACAAAAAGAAAGCCCTTTCCTTCTGCCAGCTCCCTGGACTTGGGGGCAATTTTTGGTCTGTGGGAGGGGAAATTGCATTGTTCATCAAGACTTTCCGATCCTGTCTCAAATGTATCACTTTTTCTCATCAGGGTCTTCCTGGCAAAGATGGCGAGACGGGAGCAGGTGGACCGCCAGGGCCTGCTGTGAGTATGAGTGTTTTACTGCTGGCAGGCAGGAGGTTGGCCGAATCGAAATCCTGCATTTTCTTAGGCATAAGGGAGGAACTGAATATGCCCCAAAGATTCGGGTGTCTGGAAAATTTTGGTGACATTTTCTGGGGTGTTGGGTGTTGCTTTATAACAGGGGTGGCCCAACTTCCAAGAGACAGTGATCTACTCAGAGTTAAAAACTGGCAGTGATCTACCCCCTTTTGGGGGGTTTCGGCGAAAGTTGTTGAGCATTTTTAGGAAGGAAAGCCCTGTTTTTGGTGGTTCAGGTCATTTTAGGGGTGCAGGGCAAAGATGTTGAGCTTTTTTTAGGGGAGCCAAAGTTTTTTAGCTTCTTTGGGGGGAGCTACTGATCTACCGGTGATCTAATACAGACGTCCAGTGATCTACCGGTAGATCACAATCTACCTGCTTGACATGCCTGCTTTATAAGATCATGCTTCTTTTTCTTCCACTATACTTTTTTTAATGCCTTGCACACACTCATAGTAGCCTTCTGCTAGCCATGGGTGGATGTAATGTCCTCCTGTAAGCATTCCAGGAAGTATGACCAGCCACTAGAAGTGAGTAGAGACAGCAGAGAGCCTCGTGCTGTTACAAGTGGATGCAAACCTGGATTGCAGCTCGTGGTTTGTCTGCAGCAAGAAAAAGCCATGAGCCTGTTTTCAGGCAACATTGAAGCACCTCCAGTCTCCTCTCTGGGTTCTGGTACATTCACACACTTGTACTAAGTCATGGTTTGGCTTAGTATCACATACTAACTGAGCTGCAAAATCATTCTAATAATTGTGATTTCTTTTGGAATTTCTTTAAAGTTCAGAGCAGTTTTAGCATTGCATCTTTCCTGTGTGGAGATAATTGGTGTGTACTTATCCTGCCAACCTAGCAGTTCGAAAGCACGTCAAAGTGCAAGTAGATAAATAGGTACCGCTCTGGCGGGAAGGTAAACGGCGTTTCAGTGCGCAGCTCTGGTTCACCAGAAGCGGCTTAGTCATGCTGGCCACACGACCCGGAATCTGTACGCCGGCTTCCTCGGCCAGTAAAGCGAGATGAGCGCCACAACCCCAGAGTCGGCCATGACTAGACCTAATGGTCAGGGGTCCCTTTACCTTTTACCTATTATGGCTATGACCTGTGTGCATTTCTTCACGCTTGTCTGTGTCCATCAGATGCCCACGCTTCCCCCACTATGAAGTGACATCTGCGGCACTTAATTTCAAATTTATTTAGAACTGGGGTGCTATCTTACTAGCCATTTCCCTTTAACTATTGCTTCACTTTGCATTTTAAATACAAGCAATAGTGCTATAACCTCCTAGTCTACCTGTCTATCTGTATTACCGAGCCCTTTTTCCTAGTTCCCTCTCCCATAGAATAGTTGCTCCCATTGAGGACAATTTAACACATTACACGGCCAAAAAAACCACCCCAATGCATCCTTGAAAACTGAATGAAAATGAAGAGTGCACTTGACAGAGCTGTAGGCAGTTCTAGCTCTCCTACTAGTTGTTTTAAAAAAACAAAAAAAACCCTCATTTATACATTAAATCAAAAAAGGACCTAAAAGTTTAATGCATGAATCAGCTCTGAGTTTGTACTCTATGTTGGGGCCAGCATAGAAACTTGTGAACGTGCTGGAATGTGCAACTTTTCAAGGTTTAGCAGGTAAATGGAAGGGGGTCCTTTTTATGGCTGCAGCTTATTTGCTAACAGAGGAAAGTGTAGACTTAAGAAAACTTGTATGCGTTTGACTAGGTGATGTTAGATTTTTCACGTGAGAGCTATACTCTTTGCCCCAGACAGCACATCCCACTGTTAGGCCTGCCCTTAACCTAGTGTTTTCCCCTCTTCTTCTTAGGGGCCAGCAGGAGAGAGAGGCGAACAGGGTGCCCCAGGACCTTCTGGATTCCAAGTAAGTAGAGCGATTCTCTTGTGCCTCTTTAAGGGCAGTGCCCACCATTGTTAATTCTGCCTGTGCTGGGGAGTGCAACTGTTTGCACAAGTAAAACGAACTGAAAATGTGGAGAGAAGTTAGGGAAAGGACCGCCTGCCCCCCATCCCAAATGACTGTCTAGCTCCGTTGGAAGGATATGACATGGAAGCACAGGGTTGTCATAAACTCTTAACTGTCCATGAAGAATGAATCCATGTTCTCTGGTCTTCCATGCCTTAGTGGTGAGTACCTGCTAAGCAAGATGCCCAGATCCAGGTTTTCTGGCAGTCGTTTAGTCGTGTCCGATTCTTCGTGACCCCATGGACCAGAGCACGCCAGGCACTCCTGTCTTCCACTGCCTCCCGCAGCTTGGTCAAACTCATGCTGGTAGTTTCAAGATCACTGTCCAACCATCTCGTCCTCTGTCGTCCCCTTCTCCTTGTGCCCTCCATCTTTCCCAACATCAGGGTATTTTCCAGGGAGTCTTCTCTTCTCATGAGGTGGCCAAGGTATTGGAGCCTCAGCTTCAGGATCTGTCCTTCCAGTGAGCACTCAGGGCTGATTTCCTTAAGAATGGAGAGGTTTGATCTTCTTGCAGTCCATGGGACTCTCAAGAGTCTCCTCCAACACCATAATTCAAAAGCATCAATTCTTCGGTGATCAGCTTTCTTTATGGTCCAGCTCTCTGTCCCAACTACTTGGGTCTCAAGCTGCATTGAGTTCCTCACACCTCCCAAGGTGACTCACTTTAGGAGCTCCTCAAAGAGGTGTGCCTCAGTTGAGATTTGCAGGGATAGCATAGGGCTGCTTGAGATACATTGGTCTTCCCTAAGCTGCTGTCCCCCAGATGTTGTTGGGCTGCAACTCCCATCATCGCTGACCATTGGTCATGCCATCTGGGGATCCATCAACATCTGGAGGGCACCAGCGTGGAGAAGGTTCGTCTTGTATTAATCAGAGGAGCTTGGGTGGGCAGGCATAATTTTGTTGCAAATGTCAAGGGGTTGGGGTATTCATTCCAATATTTTATTTCCAGTTCCTCCATTATCTGAACCTGTGGAATCTGTTATCTCCTTAAACACCCTTTGCCAAAAAAAGTCCATATTTACACCCCCACCACATGTGAACATAATTCCCTGATACCTAGCATCCCTTCCAACATAACACCAAATATCCTTTCTTTATTTGATTTAATCTGACAGGTGTTAAATACCATCTTCAAACTAATTTATAATAATTTTCTTTTATTCTTATAGACAACATTTTCAACGTACGTTTCTCCCATATTTCCCCCCAGCTTTGACTATCAATCTGCCCTGTTGTCTCCTTTTCCCACACTTCTTTTAATTGATCTTCTTGTTCCTCCATTTCTACTAATATTTTATAAATTCATTGGTTTCCCCTTTTATAACTGTATTTTCTTTATCTCCCCTTTTTATAATCATTTTTTTTCAAATTCTTTGCAGTTCCTCTTTTCCCTTAACCACTACTTTGCCCATTGCTCCAGTTGTATAGTTAAACCAAGTTATTTTACTTCCTGTCTGATAAAAATTTAACGGCAATCAATTTGGCTCACAAGACTTCCCTTCCTGTCCTGGACACTATTGGTGTTTCTGGACGGGCACTTCCCCAAGAGTGTCATGCTAACACTATATTTCTTGTTTTCAGGGACTTCCAGGGCCCCCAGGTCCTCCGGGTGAAGGTGGAAAGCCAGGTGACCAGGTAAATAATGAGAAGAGAGAGAGAGATGGGCATTGAGGATCACCCTTGGAATAATCTGGACAGAATGAGAACTCAAGTCTGCAGAGGGTTGACTTTCTAAGCTTAAGGGTGTCCTGCTGCAAAGGGACTTCCTTCTAGTCAGTAGTTTCTGTGTATATGAGGAATAAATCAGCCACAGGTGTTTTATTCTGTGAAGCCCTGCTTGTTCCAGATAGTAATTCTTGGCAGCTGAACGGGGCAGGGAGGGTCAATATGTATTCAGTGCAGCAAGCTAGATAAACAAATGTTGTTTTGAAGCAAATGCATGCTTGGGCTCATTTAATTGTTGGCGGTAATGTTCACTGGATGTGTGGAATCAATGTGCTGGACATAACAGAGGGAAAACTGCGTGAGATCTGCAACAGAGGGCCCACTTGAACATTGAGAGTCTCTTTCTACCTCCCCTTTGCCCTTGTTCATAGGTATTTTTAGATTATTCTCTGCAAATATGAGCTTAGCAACACAGTATATTTAAGTATAACGGTTGAGAAGTATTTGATCCAAGGGGGAATCTTAATGGTTGTTCAGGGGACTGTAGATTAGCTAACCTCTCTCCTTCCCTCTTTCCCTGCTTCTAAATATATATGTATATCTTTCTTTCAGGGTGTTCCCGGAGAGGCTGGTGCTCCTGGTCTTGTTGGTCCCAGAGTGAGTAGCGTAAAATTAAAATCCAAGGCCTAGGGGTGGGTGAATCAGTCTAAATCCACTGTCACTTTCACATTGTGGTTAATTCATAGATACCCACTTGACCACACAGATCTGCAGAACCGGCACTTTTACCACTGCCCCATATTATCCAAGAAATAAAATCTTTAGTGTGGCAGCAGCCATGCCCTTTGAAATTAGTAAGCAGGTGTCTTCGCTCTATTCTTTTTGGTGCCTGCTAAAAACATTATGGTTCCAGCAAGCCTACCCAGGCATGTAATTTTGGCATGTTATTTTAGTAAGCAAAATTGTTTTTACATTATTGATTTTTTATGTTTTAATTTATTAATGTAACTTGTTTCAATGTTTGCATTTATTGCCATTTTGGATTGTCTTTTGTCAACCATTTAGAGGTCTTTCGTTTGAGAAAGTGGTATATAAATTTAGTTAAATAATACTAATAATAAATCGTAAGTCATTTTATTTTTGTATCAGTTGTCACATTTTTATTTTTTTTTAAAGTGAGAAGCATGCATTGGTGTTTAATATAATTTTCTTCCACAAAATGGACATTTCTGTATGCATTTTATCCTAAAATACACACTTCTGTACCCTATCAAAAATACTCATTTTTATTTGTATTTTGGTGTGTTTTTGAGCTGAAAACTCAAAATTCAGAGGACTGTGATAAATGAAGGATTCCAGGCTGCATATTAAGTACAATTTGATTTTAATTTGAATTTAATTAATTTTATAATGAATGTTTTTAGAATGTTGGATTATTTTGATTGTTGTTAGCCGCCCTGAGCCCAGCTTTGGCTGGGGAGGGCGGGATATAAATAAAATTTATTATTATTATTATTATTATTATTATTATTATTATTATTATTACAGGGTGTTTGCTTTAAAATGAGGAAAGTACAAAATCCTCAACCGTTCCCATCAACACCTTACCATAATCATGCCACTCTAGAACAGAGCCTTCTACTCATCCTGAGCACTAAAATGATCTCTTTCCTCTCTAGGGCGAGCGCGGCTTCCCAGGTGAGCGTGGATCTCCAGGTGCCCAAGGCTTGCAGGGTCCTCGTGGTCTTCCCGGCACTCCTGGGACCGATGGACCCAAGGTAGGTGGCGACTTAGCATTACTTCCTGTTCTGCAGTGCAGCCTGTACACCTTTCCCCCACCTCCCAACCCCAGTGGCTGCCATACAGAAAGAGCCTCATAGCATCTGGACCGCCAGGTACATTATGAACTCAGTTTCTTTCAGAGAAAGAGGATAATGGGGAAATCAGCTGAGGGACCGTTGGCAGGGAAGATATTGGCAAGCTTCCTTGTCAGGGCGCTGCTTTTTTGAAGAGACTTTGGGCAGTGGAGTTCAGCAGGGACTAGATTAACTGAAAGACCTACACTGGCTGCCAGTATGTTTCCGAGCACAATTCAAAGTGTTGGTGCTGACCTTTAAAGCTCTAAACAGCCTCGGTCCAGTATACCTGAAGAAGCATCTCCACGCCCATCGTTCTGCCCGGACACTGATGTCCAGCGCCAAGGGCCTTCTGTCAGTTCCCTCGCTGCGAGAAGCCAAGTTACAGGGAACCAGGCAGAGGGCCTTCTCAGTGGTGGGGCCCACCCTGTGGAACGCCCTTCCACCAGATGTCAAAGAGAAAAATAACTACCAAACTTTTAGAAGACATCTGAAGGCAGCCCTGTTTAGGGAAGTTTTTAATGTTTAATAGGTTATTGTATTTTAGTGTTCTGTTGGAAGCCGCCCAGAGTGGCTGGGGAAACCCAGCCAGATGGGCGGGGTATAAATAATAAATTATTGTTATTATTATTATTATTATTATTATTATTATTATTATTATTATTATATAATAATAATTGTGAAAGGGTAGCTCCATAGAGAAGGTTGAGAGAGTACTTGTCATGTTTTCCTGGCTTTCCACTACCTCTTGTGTTTGTGTGGCATCCTGAATTCATTTTATCAAGTTTGTTGAGTACATGACAATCTCGTAATGTGGGGGACATCTTCTCCCAGAGAAGGGAGGTGTGCGTTCAGCTCATCGATCCCATGTTGGTGAAATGACACATGATAGTGCCTCTCTGTGTAATCCTGCAAGTCTATTGTGATGAACGCCCAAGCAGCTTCATAGTGATTGTGACTAGGACTAGGCAATACCTGGTTTTCAACATTATGATAATCACCAGCTAAACATTGTGATATTTCAGACATTGTGATATGTCAGTATAAGGATGTTGCTATGTAGAGGCATTGAAGGGACATGGGTGGCACTGTGGGTTAAACCACGGAGCCTAGGACTTGCCGATCAGAAGGTCGGCGGTTCGAATCCCCGCGACGGGCTGCACTCCCGTTGCTCAGTTCCTGCTCCTGCCAACCTAGCAGTTCGAAAGCACATCAAAGTGCAAGTAGATAAATAGGTACCACTCTGGCGGGAAGGTAAATGGTGTTTCCATGCGCTGCTCTGGTTCACCAGAAGCAGCTTAGTCATGCTGGCCACATGACCCAGAAGCTGTACGCCGGCTCCCTCGGCCAGTAAAGCGAGATGAGCGCCGCAACCCCAGAGTCGGTCACGACTGGACCTAATGGTCAGGGGTCCCTTTACCTTATGTAGAGGCATTGACTGGCTTCATGTTTTTTCCTACATCGTGATTTTTGCCAGCTCTTGTAAGTCGCTGCCTTCTTCAGGAGTCAGAGGAAAGCTGAGCCAGCAGAGTTAACAGGAGCTGCAGGAATCGAAAGCAGCATTGGCTGGCTTCACGGTTTTCCCCGCATTATGATTTTTGCACAGCACAGCACACACACACACACATCATGACTTGCCATATATATTGCCAGGTACAAAATTATGAAACACATACCATGATATGGATTTCAAAACGAGTTTGGAAGATATATGGAAATATTGCCAAGCTTTAATGGTGAGCCTTATTTTTCTTTTCCAGGGCGCAACTGGTCCTGCTGGTGCCGTTGGAGCACAAGGCCCCCCAGGTCTGCAGGGAATGCCTGGTGAGAGAGGAGCTGCAGGTATTTCTGGACCAAAGGGAGACAGGGTAAGTCGTCACCTTCTCCTCCTCCTCTTCTTCATGGAATACTTGAAGGGCTGTTTTATCAGGGGTTGGGTGCCACCCACCAATTAGCCGGGTGGAATTGAAAATCACTTTTTTAATCTTTTCACTCTGGGGCAATTATCATAAACAAAGAGGGTTCTCAGAATTGCCACCTACTTACCGTCTTTCCTTCTGCTGTCCTCCAACAGGGTGATATTGGTGAGAAGGGACCAGAAGGTGCTCCTGGCAAAGATGGCGGCAGAGTAAGTGGTCAACTTAGCTTTTCCCTTTCTTAAGACATAAAGCAACCAGTTTAGTCAACTAAGAGGTTGATGGTGGGAAAAAACACATCTACTGGGGTGGCGCTGTGGGACGCGGGTGGCGCTGTGAGTTAAACCACAGAGCCTAGGACTTGCCGATCAGAAGGTTGGCGGTTCAAATCCCCGCGACGGGGTGAGCTCCCGTTGCTCGGTCCCTGCTCCTGCCCACCTAGCAGTTCGAAAGCACCTCAAAATGCTCAAAAAGTAGATAAATAGGTGGGAAGGTACCTCCAGTGGGAAGGTAAACTGCGTTTCTGTGCGCTGCTCTGGTTCGCCAGAAGCAGCTTAGTCATGCTGGCCACATGACCCGGAAGCTGTATTCCGACTCCCTCGGCCAATAAAGCGAGATGAGCGCCGCAACTCCAAAGTCGGCCATGACTGGACCTAATGGTTAGGGGTCCCTTTACCTTTACCTCCTCTGTAGAAGAGAGGGAAATGACTTGACCATTGGGGAACTGTGATCAAGGCAAAAGTGGGCTTTTGGTTAGAGCTGAGCCTCTGAAAACTTGGCAAGGCCAAAAGAGAGTTTAGGTCAAAGGCCTAAAGAATATTCTCAAGCTGTCAAGGTAAGAAAACTAGTACTGATGAATAAGTGTTAGGTGTTCCCGGCTACTCTTCCGAAAGTGAATCCAGTCCCATCTTCTATGAGCTTCAGAAAGAGTGGGGGGTAACGTTTGTGCCCCATTTTTAGTGCTAATGTCTCAGTTCTGAAACTGCCAGTAAAGCAAGGATGCCTTTGATACAAATGAGATGCTTTTCACCAGTGCACCTAATTCTTTTTTCCCCCTTTCCAGGGCTTGACTGGTCCCATTGGTCCTCCTGGCCCTGCTGGCGCCAACGGAGAGAAGGTAAGAAAATCTTCTGCAAAAGAGTTGTCCTCGGTTAGGCTATGCAGCAGGCAGAGGTGGTTTCTAAGTCTTGGGGGTATATTTGTCTCAGTAACAGCCTGTTCCACATTTTGTGTCAAATTTGGGCGTGTTTCACTACAGACTAAAAATGGTTTAATGGTGACTTCCTGTCTGTTGTTGCTTCTAGTGTATTTTAATGCCTTTCATGATGGATTAGTCTATTTCTGGTTCATGCAGTTTCATTCACGTCTATTCCTAATTCTGTTTTGTTGAACTTCCCCACTGATCTGCAAAGCATGAAGAAAACTACATTTTACAACAGATATTTACAAAATATGCATTTTTCTACATACCTGACCCCCAAAAAGTACATTTTGTATGCATTTTAATCTTAAAATACACATTTTCATCCTTTAAAAAAAAACCTAAGAACTGTATTTCAAAATAAGAAAAAGTTTAAAAAAACAAAAAAAATAAGATAATTGCACCAGGTTGGTTTGAGAAAAATGTGGATCATACAAAATCCTTGATCTTCTACTGACGTAAGATTTGAGCTATGAACTGGAGACTGTACTGCCTCACCTTTTTCTCTTTTTTTAATTCCACCAGGGTGAATCTGGCCCCCCTGGCCCAGCTGGTGCTGCAGGTGCTCGTGGTGGCCCCGTAAGTTTGATACGACTATGAATTCTTTTGTAGAAGGGTATCTGAATGGGGGGGGGGGCGCGCGGGTGGCGCTGTGGGTTAAACCACAGAGCCTAGGACTTGCCGATCAGAAGGTTGGCAGTTCGAATCCCCGCGACGGGGTGAGCTCCCATTGCTCGGTTCCTTCTCCTGCCATCCTAGCAGTTTGAAAGCACTTCAGAGTGCAAGTAGATAAATAGGTACCACTCCGGCGGGAAGGTAAACAGCATTTCTGTGCGCTGCTCTGGTTTGCCAGAAACGGCTTAGTCCTGCTGGCCACATGACCCGGAAGCTGTACTCCGGCTCCCTCGGCCAATAAAGCGAGATGAGCGCCGCAACCCCAGAGTTGGCCACAACTGGACCTAATGGTCCCTTTACCTTTATCTAAATGGGGAAAGATTCAGCTTGGCCTATAAAATCTTTGAAACCCTAATAGGGGTCTCCTTCAGCTCCTGTCAGTAGCACAGAGGGGCAAACAAGCACATTTCTTGCTGTTTCCATACAGTGTGCTGCTGTGGTGTGTGAATATCATCTCAAGAGAGGGGCCTTTGTTGCTTTGACTGGCATTCAGCAAAGCAGGCCTTAGCTGGAGTCACATTTTCTTTAAATAGAGCAATTGTGAATTAGTGCCGCTTAACATTTCACGAATCTTTGACCTTACATCTTTGGCATAAACAGTTCTCATTCCTTGAGGATGTGAGCCTCGCTATGCTAACTGTAGAAAAGACAGACCCCAACTTCATGCCCCAACATTGTAAGGTTGTGGGACTCATTGGGCAGAGAATGTGAGCTGGTGGCCTACAGGCAGTGCCAGATTTATGTATAAGCTAAACAAGCTATAGCTTAGGGCCCCACTCTCTTGGGGGCCCCAAAAAAATTTAAAGGGGAAAAAACTGGATGTACATTTCCAAATATAAGATAAAAAACAAATAAAACCTACATACAGCTACAGTGGCAAATGGCTTTAGATACCTATTAGGTCCATAAATTACCATATAGCATATATTCAACACAAAAAACAGCAGCAATTTGTTGTTGACAAAGGACAGCTGGATATTTAAAGGGCCCCATTACCTTCAGTAGCTTAGGGCCTCATCAAACCTAAATCTGGCCCTTCCTACAGGCCAGCCATTTCTTTGGTGACCTTAGCAAACCTTAATCAAGGTGTAGAATTGGGCTGGGGGACACTGTTCTCAGTTCTGCTTATAAGGAAAATCAGCAGTGAATCCCCCATGACTATTTCATATTCAAAGTGCCACTAGCAGTCATTCTCTCTCCCCGTCTCTCTTGGGTGCCTTGGGGAGCATGTTTGTTCCTAAGGCCCCTAGTTAATGACCTCATTCCATTGGGTGGAAGGAATCCTCTACCAGTGGGTGATGCTGACTTAATTACAGGTCACTATGACACGGGTGGCGCTGTGGGTTAAACCACAGAGCCTAGGACTTGCTGATCAGAAGGTTGGCGGTTCAAATCCCCGCGATGGGGTGAGCTCCCGTTGCTCGGTCCCTGCTCCTCCCAACCTAGCAGTTCGAAAGCATGTCAAGTGCAAGTAGATAAATAGGTACCGCTCTGGCGGGAAGGTAAACGGCGTTTCCATGCACTGCTCTGGTTCGCCAGAAGCGGCTTAGTCATGCTGGCCACATGACCCAGAAGCTGTACGCCGGCTCCCTTGGCCAGTAAAGCGAGATGAGGGCCGCAACCCCAGAGTTGGCCACAACTGGACCTAATGGTCAGGGGTCCCTTTACCTTTACCTTTATGTGTGAGAGGCCTGGGAAGTTCCAGCCCTAGACTAGACTAGTTCCTGGAGAATAAAACTGACCTTGAGAATGCAGGTTTTTTTAAAAAAATAATATTTATTAAAGTTTCAGAAAAAAAATTACAAAAATAAGGAAAAACAAAAAACAAAAAATACAAAGTACAGAAAAAGTAAAAACAGTTAAAAAGAAATCCATCTTTCCATAACTTATCTTTCATTTACTTGTTTCCTTGACCTCCTCACACCTCCCTTTTTTGTATTCTAGATCAATTGAATGTTTCAGCAAGTCCTTTCCATTCTTGTGTTTATCTTATTAATTTATCTTAATATATTGTAACTTTACATTCTGACCTGTTAACAATCCATTCTTCCTTAACCCTATATAACATTACTGCAAAAGCCACATTACTTCATTCCAACATCCTTTTAACATTCCTGAATTTTACAGTATTTCTGTAGATAATCTTTAAATTTCTTCCAATCTTCTTCTACCGACTCGAGAATGCAGGTGTTGGCCATACCTGGCATAGGGCATCCAGATGAGTGGATGAGTGGGTGGATGGTGTTTTAACCAACCCTTTCCACAGCTGATGACTGTTTCTGTTTCAGGGTGACCGTGGTGAACCTGGTGCTCCTGGCCCTGCTGGATTCGCTGGTCCTCCTGTGAGTAATTCTCGGACTCTTAAACCTCTTTCCTCCCATTGGCCGGCATCTCTCTCTCTCTATCTCTCTCACCATGGATGCTTTTGCCTTCCTCTCCAATACAGGGTGCTGATGGACAACCTGGTGCTAAAGGCGAGCAAGGGGAAACTGGCCAGAAGGGAGATGCTGGGGCCCCAGGCCCACAAGGTTCATCTGGTGCTCCTGGCCCACAGGTTGGTAAATCCTTCATTGCAGGGGGTGGGACTAGATGACCACTGGGGTCCCTTCCAGCTCTACAGTTCTAGGATTCCTATCCTGGGATGGTAGCCAGTGACTAGCAAGAGCCGGGTGGGGGCTTTTTTTAAGATGCTGGAGGAGACCTGTCTCCTCGTTGAAAGAAGATTGGGGCTTAAGGGTCATATGAGGGAAGTATTGGAGCAGAGTCATAGGCTGGATAGAACATCATTCATATGGGGCTTTGTCCCTCCCCTAATATATATTTTTTTAATTATTAACAATTTCAATATAACAAATTATCAAAACAAATCATCTTCATTATCCCCCCCATTTTTCCCTCCCACCTCCCCAACAAACCCTCCCTCCCTCCCCCCTAAGACTTCCTTCAGCTCCTCTCTCTGATTTTTCAACCCATGTTAACTTCTGCATATTGTAAAATTGTATACATCCTTATATTATCTGTCTACTATGTTAACCTCCCCCCACAACTTAGTCAACTGGAATTAAACACATTCACGAGGACAAGTCTGCCAGACGGCTACTGGCTGTGGTACCTCCAAGTTCAGAGGATGTGTACTTCTGAATATTAGTTTCTGGGGTACAAACAACCAGGGCATGTTGCGTGGAGCCAGTGTGGTGTAGTGGTTAAGAGAGGTAGTCTCGCAATCTGGTGAACCGGGTTCGCGTCTCTGCTCCTCCACATGCACCTGCTGGGTGACCTTGGGCTAGTCACGCTTCTCTGAAGTCTCTCAGCCCCACTCACCTCACAGAGTGTTTGTTGTGGGGGAGGAAGGGAAAGGAGAATGTTAGCCGCTTTGAGACTCCTTTGGGTAGTGATAAAGCGGGATATCAAATCGAAACTCTTCACTGCACGAGAACTGGTAGGAATGGCTTCTGTAGCATGTTTTCATGTGCCAGGGGCGTAGCTCCTATTTTCATATACTCTTACAAAGTCAAAGAACACCCAACCCTGTAAAGCAGAGATTTTGCTCTGTGTGGCACACATGAGTTCGCATCGTGCAAGAGAGTGGCAGAGAGTAAACATTGAAATACGAGGCAGAGGTCTGTCAGAAAGGAGGCTGGTTGCTTCTTTCAGATCTGTGCTACAGAGATCTCTGGCAGAAGCTCAGTGAGAAGGTTAACTGTTCCTAATTCAGATTTTGTTTTGTGTCTCTGTAGGGCCCAACTGGTGTGACTGGTCCTAAGGGAGCGCGTGGTGCACAGGGACCTCCGGTAAGTATTTTATGGACAATTTGCTTCATTCCTTCCCTTACTGGCACCTCTGATAACTGTGCTGTGATAGTTTTAAAAATAACCATACTTGACTTGAAGCTTCTACTGTAGATCACCCTGTTCAGAACCTTGGAGAGCAGAAGTCGGTGATTACACCACTCGGATAAATACCATATTTACTCAAATGTAATGCGCACCTTTTTTTCGCCAAATTACGTCGTGAAAATTAAGGTGCGCATTAGATTTGATGGTGCATTGGATTCTATCGCAAGCTTGTAAAACGCCGCTCACGTAGCAAACACTTCCTGGGTTTCAAGGTTTTGAAAACTGAGGTGCACATTGTTGTTGTTGTTTAGTCGTTTAGTCATGTCCGACTCTTCGTGACCCCATGGACCAGAGCACACCAGGCACTCCTGTCTTCCACTGTCTCCCACAGTTTGGTCAAACTCATGTTCGTAGCTTTGAGATCACTGTCCAACCATCTCATCCTCTGTCGTCCCCTTCTCCTTGTGCCCTCAATCTTTCCCAACATCAGGGTCTTTTCGAGGGAGTCTTCTCTTCTCATGAGGTGGCCAAAGTATTGGAGCCTCAGCTTCAGGATCTGTCCTTCCAGTGAGCACTCAGGGCTGATTTCCTTAAGAATGGACAGGTTTGATCTTCTTGCAGTCCATGGGACTCTCAAGAGTCCCCTCCAGCACCATAATTCAAAATCATCAATTGATGGTCCAGCTCTAGATTCATGTAAATATGGTAGCTTCAATCCAAAGACTTCTGGCAGTGAACCTTAGCCTCCCACCCTCCCTCAGTTTCTCTGGTAACTGTAAAACCTCCCCATGTGCTTATGCCATAGCTACTTTCTCTTCACGAGCCTCATCAACTCAGTGAGGGGAGATGTGTTTTTAAAAGTATGTGCACAGGAGGGAATGTTGAGGTGTGTTTCTGTGTGAGAAAAGTGGCCGGTTTAAAATTGGGACTGTGGACCCGAGGCAAAAAAAGGTTCCACACTCTGTTGTGGGCAATTTACCGGGCTGTTTTGCTGCTTGAGGCAAAACAGGAAGTGCCGGCCCACCACACAGTCCTCATGTGGGGTGGTGGGGGTGCAAAATGGCAGCAACAATGACAGGTTCTGGCAAGATATTGCTGGAAATTGGCACCGATTGTGGGAGGCAACAGGGCAGTCAGGGAGCCCATAGGAGTACCGCCTTGGCGGCTGGTTCATCCCACCTCATTGGTGGGCCAGCCCTGGGCTGTTGTGTCTCATATAGTAATAATAATAATAATTTATTATTTGTACCCCGCCCATCTGGCTGGGTTTCTCCAGCCACTCTGGGCGGCTTCCAACAAAGATTAAAAATACTTTGTCTACATAAGGTCACAGGTTCAGCCTCTGCTGTTTCCGCTTAAGTCTCTTGGGTGGGAGACGTGCCAGTTAGTATAAGATTGGCCTTTTTCAACCTAGTGCCTTCCGTATGCTGTTGGACTACAACTCCCATCAGTCCCAACCAGCATGCCCAGTGGTCAGGGATGATAAAACTTGTAGTCCAACAACACTTGGAAGGCTACAGGTTGGAGGTGACTGTCACTGTAAGACAGTACCTTATACTGTTGTTCGGTGGCGCCCGCCCTGTGGAACGCCCTCCCATCAGATGTCAAGGAAATAAACAACAATCTTACTTTTAAAAGACATCTGAAAGCAGACCTGTTTAGGGATGTTTTTAATGTTTGATGCTGTATTGTTTTTAATGTTCTGTTGGAAGCCACCCAGAGTGGCTGGGGAAACTCAGCCAGATGGGCGGGGTATAAATAATAAGTTGTTGTTGTTGTTGTTGTTATATATATATATATATATATATATATATATATATATATATATAAAATACAGGATGATCACAGTCTAGGCCAAGCCAGCCAGCTCCTGTCTTCAGAAAGGTTTTTCAAACTTGATTATTCTTTCATGATGGCCAAGAAGTGGAGAAGCTAAAGTGGAAGGGCTCTTTCATAACCGGGTCTTCCAGGGAACCATCGAGATTTGCGCTGCTTTCTTAGAGGCGAGGTATCTGCAGCCTAGTCTCCTGCCCATCTGTGGGCCAGCTGTCTCACTTGATGCTTTTAACAAGCTTGGATGTTATGGGTGCAACCACTAGCTAGAACAAACATCGGCCCAAGAGATGGTTGTGTGGTGAGCTGGGCTTTGAGAGCATGATCAGCTGGTGGAATCAGTACCGACTGTGTTTTAGTGAAGGGTCCTTGCCCCCGTGCCTGAAACGCATCAGCACTGACACTCAGCAGGGGAGAAATAGAAGGACTCCCTCATTCAGTCTGGCCTCTTTTTTGACCTCAACAGGTAATTCTCGAAGCCAAAGAGGGTTTCTTATATGCTTTCCAAACTTCACCAAACTGAAACCTTTTTTAGGTGGAATCTACACACATATTAAAAAATGTTCTGGAAAAAAAGTGCTTTTTTAAAAAGCGTTTTTGAAAATATATTGAATTTTCCGTAAAGCTCACCATTGCCATCTGGTGTCACATTGTATATTGCTCTTAAAACACACTTGAAACATTTTATTTGCAGCTGTATAACTGAGTCTTCAGTGAAACTGACTGAAAATAAAGGGGGTGGTCCTGCAGTTTCCTCAACTACCTGCTGGTGCCTCAAATTTTCCTGGGTGCTCTGTTCATAATCCTTTTTATTTCTTCCCAGGGTGCTACTGGATTCCCTGGCGCAGCAGGAAGAGTTGGCCCACCAGGCCCTAACGTAAGTTGTTGGTCGTTCATAGGCATTTATTTTATTTTAAATTTGTATTATAGGCAACCAAGGAAGAGGTATTCAATGGGACTGCGTTCAGGTTTGTTTGTTTTTTAATAGCTTTATGTCTTTCCCAAAGAGGTAGCTAAAAGCCTGAAGCAGGAACCAAGTGGGATTGTGAATAAAACAAAATATTTAGGAGATAAGAGTGGGTAGACTGACCACAGTGTTGGGGTGATCCAGGTTAAATGTGGCAAAGGCCACACACACACAGACACAATATATAAAAGAGAGGAAATCATAAATACATGGAAGCTAATAAGGGATAACTTGGTATAAAATCCCACAGGAGAGGGATTAGAAGTGGCAGAAACTAAGGCTGCAGTCACCCACTTACGTGGAAGTAAGCCCTACTGAACAGTTAGACTTACTTTTACAGTGCAAGCCTACTCAAAATTAAGACTCCGGTGGGTAGAAACATCCAACGCTTCTGTTGGGTTGCCTTGATAAAAGCACTAAAACTTAAGTCACATGAAAGTTCCTTCTTCCATGGTCTGTTATTTTACCTAGTTAAAAACAACAAAGATCTGACTAGTAACTTGAGTGGACTTCTTAACAAGTCTGGTTTAGTCACCTACAAACTCTGATGCTGTTGATCTGGAATTATGGAAGTAGTCCCTTGAACCTGACCATTATTAATTGGTTAGAGGCCTTTTTTCCTGTGCCCCCTTTCCCCACAATCTGGGACCTGCCAAGTTCTAAATCACTTGACTTCTACTTGCACAGCAACCAGTGGGGCTCTAACCTTGAATACTTTCAACCCTAGGAGCTTACAAAATGCATTTAAGTTCTCCTTTCACTTCCTTTAATATGAGTCTGTAAGGGGGAGAGGACAACTCAATTGGTCTTAAATGACTGATGTGATATTTTATCTCCTGCAATTGGAGTTTGTTTTTGACTCCAGGTGTCTGGTTTAGATGCTTTCAGGTGGGATCATCAGGACATTTCTCTGATTAAATTGATGACCAACCTGCCCATGGATTCAGGCTACATTTTAATTAGGGTTGCCACCTTTGGTCAGGTGAAATAAGGGACAAGTCAGGGGGAATTGGGGGGGGCTGAAAATTACTTTACCTGGTGCAGAATGAAACGGCTTCAAAGCCATTTTGATATTGGTTGCATGCAAGATAAGCATGTTTGGGTGAGCACACAAATGCCTATTTTAATTTTTTTGACTTTGAAAACGGGACAGATTGGGGGCCAAATGGGACAGGGTACTTTGTACCCCAAAATGGGGCAGTCCCGTTTTTTGAGGGATTACAACCTTAGTTGTCGTGAATGCAAGAAAAAGCAGTGTCTCATGGAACATCTTCAAAACTGTAGACCTTTGGGGACCTTGTAGCTTTTGGGAGGTATAAGTAAATCTGGAGGCTGACAGGAAACTTTTATCTCAATTCACGTTGCACCCAAAAGAATCTTATTGTGTCCTGAAGCCTAACAACTTGCCATTCTCTTGCAGATAAGGTGGATTCATGTTTTCTCTCAACGGTATAACTTTCAATGCAGAGAATCAGTCTCTGGGGATCTTACTGGCTCTCCCTTTTCCCCATAGGGCAATCCCGGTTCTGCAGGCCCTCCCGGTGCCCCCGGTAAAGATGGTCCCAAGGGTGCTCGTGGCGACGCAGGCCCCACTGGGCGTGCTGGCGATCCTGGTTTGCAAGGTCCTGCTGGTCCCCCAGGCGAGAAGGGAGAATCTGGAGAAGATGGTCCTCCTGTATGTATTCCTCCTGCCTTCTTTGCATGTGCAATGGATCTGGCTTGCTGCTTTGTCATTTGCAAATTAACTCCCATCTCTGCCCTTATCTTTCCCCTCCAGGGTGCTGACGGCCCACCTGGACCTCAAGGCTTGGCAGGTCAGAGAGGGATCGTTGGTCTCCCTGGTCAGCGCGGTGAGAGAGGCTTCCCTGGTCTGCCGGGTCCTTCCGTAAGTGATCTGGGGAGCTTAAGTTAGCAAAAATATGGAGGGGCAGGCAGTACTTTTGGGTTTGAGGCACGAGGAGATGAGCGTCTGTTCCTCAAGTATATACTGAGCCTGTGGCCTCAGCACCATCCATTGCTGAGAGAACTACAAAACCTGTCAGGGGTGCAATTTACCGCATTCTGAGTACAGTGGTACCTCAGGTTAAGTACTTAATTCATTCTGGAGGTCCGTACTTAACCTGAAACTGTTCTTAACCTGAAGCACCACTTTAGCTAATGGGGCCTCCCGCTGCCGCCAGAGCACGATTTCTGTTCTCATCTTGAAGCAAAGTAAATGACCAGCTGGCATCACAAATAAGTCTCTTTAGCTTACCAAGTATGAAAATGGAAAGGTTTTTGGGAAAATTGATGTTTGGGCACCAAACAGCGGGGCGGAAAGATCTAGACCCGCAGAGAGTGAGACCTGATTCCCAAAGTCCAGTCTCTACCATCTCCAGTTAAAGGAGTTAAGATTGCCTCTGTAGGAAAAGCCCTGAGGTCCATCAACATGGACCATCTGCTTTGCACTTGACACATATTTTGTAGGCATGGGTTGAGCGGTTTTCCCTCGCCCCGCTCCTTTCCCAGGGAAACCCGCTCTTTTGGCTCTTAACTGGAACAAGCAGCAATCTGTGGAAAATCCAAGTTGCCATTTGCTTCGATTGAGCACTAAAGAGCTGCTTTCCCTGGACGAAAGCAGTGGGACAAGAGGATAAGCCCATTGTCATGTAAGACAAACTCTCTGATATACTATATTATTTCAGATGTCAGGATTCTAGTGCAGGCATAAACACAGTTCTGCAGACTTTTTGTGGGAATTCAGTGCACAGAAACTTTTAAAGTGATAAGCAGGATTCTAGTCTCCTAGGATTGTGGAGTGAAACTGAAGTTTCCACTCTGGTGCATAGAGCAGGAATGGGAAGCCTGTGACCTTGAAATCCAAGGGTCCTTGGACTACAGTTCCCATCAGCCTCAGTCAGTGTGACCTATGGTCAGGGATAATGGGAACTGAAGTCCAAAATAAGTGGAGGGCCACTGGTTTCCCACCCATGGCTCAGAGGCTTCCCTTTTCACTTTGCCTAGCGCAGGTGGCGCTGTGGGTTAAACCACTGAGCCTAGGGCTTGCCAATCAGAAGGTCGGCGGTTCGAATCCCCGCGACAGGGTGAGCTCCCGTTGCTCGGTCCCTGCTCCTGCCAACCTAGCAGTTCGAAAGCACGTCAAAGTGCAAGTAGATAAATAGGTACCGCTCTGGCAGGAAGGCAAACGGCATTTTCGTGCGCTGCTCTGGTTCACCAGAAACGGCTTAGTTATGCTGGCCACTTGACCCAGAAGCTGTACTCTGGCTCCCTCGGCCAATAAAGCGAGATGAGCGCCGCAACCCCAGAGTCGGCCACGACTGGACCCAATGGTCAGGGGTTCCTTTACCTTTAGGTGACAGTCAAAATACTGCCAGGTCTAATCTGAGCAAAGTACCTGTTCTTTACCTGAGCTGATATTTTCTTCCCACCCTCCTCTTTTCAGGGTGAGCCTGGTAAACAAGGAGCTCCCGGGGGCCCTGGAGACAGAGGTCCACCTGGCCCAGTTGGTCCACCAGGCCTGACTGGTCCCTCTGGCGAACCTGGACGTGAGGTGAGCGTACTCAACTTGTTCTATGTGTGGCCTGGGGAAAAGAGTAACATATCCTATTTTAAAACTGCATTCCTACAGCAAAACATGTCAAGGTCCAGAGGATGAGGGGCGGGGTGGGGGGATGAAAACTTTCTTTCAATGCCCCAGATTGGAACAAACTTTTAAAAATGAAACACCCTGATGATATTTTAAATCAGCCTTCTCCCAACCTGTTGCTCTGCAGATGTTGTTGGACTCCAACTCCCGTCAGCTGGCATAGTGAATGGCCAGGGGTGATCGGAACTGTAGTCTAGCAAGGAAGCGCTGGGTTAGAGAAGGTTGATGTGATAGCATTTCCAATACGGTATTTGTAGCACTTCCCATTACAGTGATTGTTGGTTTTGATTTATGCTGCAGCAGCCTCAATTTAGCGATGCATTTCCAGGAATATTCTAAAGAGCACATGCACCCTTCTTAAACCCTGATCCTAAACATAATTCCTTCTTGGCCTTTAGAGGGAATTACTTCCTTTTGATTAAAATCATAGCCATTAATGTAGTTAGAAGTTATCGACTGCCTTGTAAGGGATACAGTCTACATTTTTCTTACATGTGGACCCCTTTTGCTTTTAAGGTTTGTAAGGGATGGCTATATTTAGCAGCAGCCCATTGGGGGGGTCAGGGAGGGTGCAATTAAATAAGCTTTAGATTACCCCCACTCTCTTTTCCAAGTAGCCTTCCAAAAACTTTGTTGATCAGGAATCTAAAGCTACAATCCATGTTGTCATTTTCCTCCACTTAACACCCCACCGCTCCCTGTGTTTCTAAAGTGGCGGCATTCGCCAGAAAAGTTACCAGCCGTTCAAGGAACTGATTGCTTCCAGCCTATAGTGGGCTGGGCTTTTCTGCAAGTGGGATTCCACTGGGTAGAGGTGACGGGCAATTAATTGTAACTGTAACTTGGGGTGCAGTTTATAAGCAGTATTTAAAAGAGGTGAATTTGGGGGGTGCTGAAAGGTGGTTCCTCGGCAATTCAAGAAAGCAGTTCTTCTTCCAGTTCTGGGTTACCGTCTCCTCGCCTTTACCAGCCAGTGGCGCCTGGGCTTGACTCGAGGGTTGGTTTTGCAAGAGGAGCTGCAAAGGAGCTCTTGCTTGGACTAGGATCTGCTAAACCGGATGCCCAAGTTTGCTGGGAGCAAGGTGTCAGTTTCCTGCAAAAGTAGGTTCCAAGAAGGGACAGTCTCCAAAGTCCCTTGATTGCAATGAGTGTATATTGGCAAAGGCTGCTTGTCAAGCTGAGGTTGTGAATCGGGAATGATTTTAGGAAATGCAACTCACTGGGGCGGTTGGCTATGCCTTCTCAGAAAGACACACAGCGCCACTTCCTTGGCTCCTAAGGATAAACACCTATCATTTTTATTCTCAGGGCAATCCTGGCTCAGATGGTCCCCCAGGTAGAGATGGTTCCCCTGGCGTGAAGGTGAGTGTCCCATCACAAAGGAGCATTGACCACTGCTGTATTTAAATATGATTTGCTCAAGGAACATGTGTCGCTCGAGTCCAAAATATAATGCCATGTGGGTATAATCCTAGGGCATAATCCAGGTGGGAGCAGCTCACCTGCTTAATCTTTCTGTCCACGTTCTTAGCCCTTACCTTCCTTGTTCTTAGCCCCACAGTTTTCTCATGCATCTCTTCCACCTCTTTCCCTGAAATCTGAGTAACGCAGCAACGTTTTGTGGAATAAGCCATTAACATTACCCTTACTTACACAATTTATTCCAGCAACATAATATGCATTTTGGGTTTTTTTGTCCCCCCCCCCAATAATGTTTATTAGGTTTCTTACAAATATAACACATACTAAAAAACCAATAAAGAAAAAATAGAAAGAAAAAGAAAACAAATAAAGCAAATAACAACAAAAGATATAACAACAGTTACACAAATACAATACAAATTAATAATTGATTAAACTTCCAACCTCATAAAAATATTACTTGACTTCCTCCAGTCCCTCCCATCTGAATTTCCTTGTAACTAAATGTAGTAGTTTTCCAATATCATTATTCAAAAACAATATTCCAATTATAGTCAAGTTTCTTAACTTTTCTTAACCTTCTAAATCTCATTTAATAATTAAATCCTAATTTAATCCTAGGCCTAATTGATACTTTCAGGTAATTTCTAATTTTCAATGTTACAATATCTATTCAAATAGTTTTTAAATTTCTTCCAATCTTCTTGATATTCCTCTTTCTGGTCGCGGATTCTCCCAGTGAGGTCAGCTAGCTCCATGAAGTCCAACATCTTCATCTGCCATCATAATATGCATTTTGGGAGGCTGGAAGAAAGGCTGCTCTTACCCCCATGTCCTATGGCAGTGCCTTGTCTGTGCCTTGCTGTTCAACCAAAGGTTTTCCCACACCTCTTCACCAAAGTCTTCCAAGATCCTTCTCAGATTGCTCCTTCAGCCCCAGCACCTGCCATATCTTCTAAGAGCATGGAACCAGTCAGGGGGGGAAAGAGAAGGGAGGGAGAGGAAATGTCCCATCAGTGGGGTTGCCGTCCCTCACCACATGTCATATACATATTTGGTATTTAATGCATCTACTTCGTCCCCCTGACAGGGTGATCGTGGTGAGACTGGTGCTGTCGGTGGTCCTGGAGCTCCCGGCCCACCTGGTTCTCCTGGTCCTGTTGGTCCAACTGGTAAACAAGGAGATAGAGGTGAAGCGGTGAGTATCCAGTAAACATGCCCTAGGTGATGGCAAGTGGGAAGCCATTTAATTAAAATTGCGTTGGTTTGGTATTATAATAATTTGTGGGAAATGGGCTGTAATTTGGAAAATCAATAAAAATAATTGGCCGAAAAGAAAAAACACACCGTGCACTAGGTGGGTCCCCAGATGTTGTTGGACTACAATGTCCATAATCCCCAGCCAGAATGGGCAGTGTTCAGGGATGATGGGATATGTAGCCCAACAACATCTAAGGACCCAAGGCTGGGAACTGGTGCACCAGTTGCTATTAGCCATGATAGCTTGTGAACTTCCTGAAACATAAGGTTGGAACAGAATGCTAGGCTAGAGGGGAATGCTATAAGAGGTTGATTGAATTGCCCTGACTTGCAAGATGGTTTTCCCTTTCCTATGGCTTTGCTGAATCCTATCCTTCCAGACGTTTCCGTGCGCTGCTCTGGTTTCGCCAGAAGCTGCTTAGTCATGCTGGCCACATGACCCGGAAAAACTGCGGACAAACGTCGGCTCCCTCGGCCAGTAAAGGGAGATGAGCGCCGCAATCCCAGAGTCGTTCGCGACTGGACTTAACTGTCAGGGGTCCTTTACCTTTTTATCCTTCCAGAATATTTAGAATCTACAGGATTTCCCAGTTTGGGCCAAACTTAGAATCATAGATCATCTCCGGGATCTAGTCCAATCCCCTGAAATGCAGGAATACACAGCTATCCCGTATGCGGATTGAACCTGCAACCTTAGCATTACCGACACCGTACTCTAACCAACTGAGCTATCCAGCTACTTAGCTTGGGCCAAACAGCATGTTGTGCTCAGTCACACTTAGTCCTTCACCCTTTGAATGTAGTTTACAGTGCATAAGTAGAAGAACGAGGAAGGCACTTCTTAACCCTTTCCCCTCTAGTGGGACTTTCTGCTACAAATATCCATACCTCAGCTGCTGTGTGGTTTGGGTCAGGCCTTGAAGGAGAGCCCTGAGCACGACTGTGCCGTACTAGATTCAAATCCTGTTGGTCAACATGGAGAGCTGTGGCCTCTGGTCTCATCTTAGCAGGGAGAAGGTGCCCAGTCAGCTTATAACTTTTGTATTCATCTTTCTCCAGGGTGCTCAAGGTCCAATGGGTCCTGCTGGTCCTGCAGGGGCACGTGGCATGCCCGTGAGTATTTATTTCTCCTTTACCCACTTTCATTCTTCCTGGGCTCCCAATAGAGGCTGTTGCATTTACTGAGCACCCCGAGTCACTACATCCAAAAGCGGAAAGCTTCCTTCCAATTTGTGCTTTTGACACAATGAATGAGTGCTTGAAGTTCTCGATCTTAGAAAATGACCACCTGCCATTTGAACGAAAATGTTGTATTCATCTGACACAGCGGCAAACAGCACTAAGTACTCTGTGTGTGGTCATTCAGGAGCAGTTGCCTCTTACCTGTAGTAGTCACAAGAGTACTTTGCCCACCTTCCCTGAAAAGAGGATCCTAGCTACAGTACTGTGAAGATTTCCTCTGCTTTCTATAAAGGAAGCATAGTGATCCTAGCAATCGCAGCCCTAAGGAACAGGCAAAAGCCCTGGGGACTTCTGCTTTATTTACTGCCTCCACCAGAGAGCAACGGAGAACATCTTTCTCTGTATTAGTCAGTGCCACTTCCCGACGCACACACCCCTTCGAAGTGCCGAGTGTTATATGTCTGTTTCCGCATAAAGGTTCTAAGATCAACCAGTTCATCTGCACGGGCGTAATTCTTAATCCCATGGCGTAACTGCACTCTGCTTCAGCTCAAAGATGCTCATGGATTCAGAACCAGAAATTAACTGGTTTCCGCTAACTGGTCAGTTGCTGCCTCAAGGCTTGCACAAGACACCAGGCAAATGAGTTCTAGGCAGTCACAGGGAATGTGTCCCCCTCAGGCCCTCTGATGTCATAGAGGCCCTTGCCAGCATAGGACCATGAAGTCAAGTCACTTGCAGGAGAAACAGAGGCCCTTTGTGACATCAGAACATAGCAACCAGCAGGCTTGAGAGATGTTGGCCAAGTGTAGGGCTGCCAGGAGGGCAGTTGTGTTCAGATCTGCAGGCAGCATCGCCACCCCGTACTATGTTGCCAAACTTTGCGCATGACTCTCTTGCCCTGAATGCCGCTTGTGTTCTCTCCTCCTAGGGTCCACAGGGTCCTCGTGGCGACAAGGGTGAAGCTGGCGAGGCAGGAGAGAGAGGTCTGAAGGGTCACAGGGGATTCACTGGCCTGCAGGGTCTTCCTGGGCCTCCTGTAAGTTTTGGGCTCCGTAACTTTAGAATTCGATCCATGGTGTTCTGTTCTAGGCTTGTCATGGGCTCAGGGGGTTTTTTGGGTTTGAGCCTATCTGCTGCAGCAGGGATGTGAATCAACTTCTCCCTGCAGGGATGCCTGTCTGTCTAGTTAGTATTTGTTTATTTATTAACTTCCCTTTATTTATCCCTGGGTAGTTGGTTAAATGGGACGCGGGTGGCGCTGTGGGTTAAACCACAGAGCCTAGGACTTGCCGATCAGAAGGTCGGCGGTTCGAATCCCTGCCAAGGGGTCAGCTCCCATTGCTCAGTCCCTGCTCCTGCCAACCTGGCAGTTCAAAAGCACATCAAAGTGCCAGTAGATAAATAGGTACCGCTCTGGCGGGAAGGTAAATGGCGTTTCCGTGCACTGCTCTGGTTTGCCAGAAGCGGCTTAGTCCTGCTGGCCACATGACCCGGAAGCTGTACGCCGGCTCCCTCGGCCAGTAAAGCGAGATGAGCGCCGCAACCCCAGAGTCAGTCACGACTGGACCTAATGGTCAAGGGTCCCTTTACCTTTACTAGTTGGTTAAATGCAGCATACAGTTGAAGCTAAAACATCATTGGCACAGTACAGGTCTAGCAATTAAAGCAGCAAAGTAAAAACTTGAGGTAGAAAATAATTCTGGCATGGAACGTCCTTGAAGCCATTCTCTACAACTCTTAAACTCTTTAGGCCCTTCTGCAGAGGCTGTGACATGGCTGGTATGTAACTATGGCTTTGCTTTCCCCCGCCCCCTCACCTTTTTCCATAGGGTCCTTCTGGTGATCAAGGTGCATCAGGCCCCGCTGGTCCTTCTGGTCCCAGGGTAAGTCCAATCTCCCTGATAAGAAGAGCTCCTTTCCTTGGTGAAAGACCAGGGAGTGTTGTGGCTGGATGCTAGACTCTGCTGTGTACACTAACCTTATTCACTAAGTGTCTTGTGTGTTGCTCAGTTTTTTCAACTGGTAGAATGTGGAGTTGTTATATCCAGGCCCCAATTTCTGGATGCCAGCTGATTTGGGGAGAAATTAATGTATTTGGAGTAGAGAACTTTAAGAGGGAGAGGACTGATCTTCAGTATTTTTGTATTACAAAGAGATTTTAGTGATCAGAAATCTGGGGAATTCGTGCCTTTCTGTGTTGTGATATGGACATTTGTTTTGGCCTGGTGGGTTTTGAAATGTTGTCAGAGTGCATACATGGCTGATAACTGAAGAAGGTTCTTGGTCGATTATATGGTAAATGTCTTACGCAGTGTGGGATCTGGGGGACAGAGTCAGACACAATTCTACTGCACTGCAATACTATCACTTGCAGATTTTACTAAGTGGTTGTTTTAAGAAGCCCATCCCAGTGCACATGGGCAGCCTGGTGTTAACTCATGCACATTGTCTCTCTCCTAGGGTCCCCCAGGTCCAGTTGGCCCCTCTGGCAAAGATGGCTCTAATGGAATGCCTGGCCCCATTGGCCCTCCCGGTCCCCGTGGTCGTAGTGGAGAAACTGGCCAAGCTGTAAGTAACTGAAGGAATGGCATAAATGAAGTACAAGAAGCTGCACCCCCAGTGTTAGAAACTAAGATATGAAAGCTAGGAGCTAGATGTCACCTTAAAACCTAGGTTATGGGCGCAACAACGGAATGTCTCCGCGTGATTTTTTATAACAATAATTCAAAGCTGAAAATGAATGAACTGCAGCTAAAATATTATGTTCATTTTTCACATGGTCTAGTCCTTCCCCTGCCCACCTTCCTAATATTCTTAAAAGGGTCTCTTCTCCAGTCTTCAGAGAGTGGCTGGAAGTGGGGAGGCAGAAAAAGGTCCTCCTTTCCTTCCACTCCACAGTTTTAATCTGAAATCTTAGGGGCAGGACTGTGCCCAGAGCTCAGAAACTGCTAGTGCCAATGAAATTCCCTGTTGCAAAATGGACCTAGAACAAGGGAGTGCAAATTCTGTGCACCCTGTGTCTAGGCAGTCCCCTGCCCTTGTGCCCTTTACCCAGCTGCCCTTGTGCCCTTTAGCTCCGTGGAGCTTGCCTAGGTATTAATCAGTGGCTCAAACTGTTCTCCTTTTGAGGGTGGCCTACAGCCCTCTCTGCTACGGAAGGGCTGTGCTTTGTCTCCCTGTGGGAACTGCATGGGGTTCTATGAGCAGGATCTAATGTACAGCCCAGCACGTATAATTAAATATTTGAAATCAATGAGAATTATTATCAAATATATACCACTCTCCTTTAAAAACAACAGAGCCGTTTACAAAAAAACACCATAAAATAACATCTAAACTAGGGTTTCCCAAACTTGGGTCTCCGGCTGTTTTGGGACTTCAGTTCCCATCATCCCTGACCACTGGTCCTGCTAGCTATGGATGATGGGCGCTGTAGTCCAAAAACCGCTGGAGACCCAAGTTTGAGAAACACTGATCTAAACCTTAGAATCCATCTCCAAAACAGCAGCAAGTATGATGATGATGTTGTTGTTGTTTAGTCGTGTCCGACTCTTTGTGACCCCATGGACCAGAGAACGCCAGGCACTCCTGTCTTCCACTGCCTCCCGCAGCTTAGTCAAACTCATGTTCGTAGCTTTGAGAACACTGTCCAACCATCTCGTCCTCTGTCGTCCCCTTCTCCTTGTGCCCTCCATCTTTCCCAACATCAGGGTCTTTTCCAGGGAGTCTTCTCTTCTCTTCTCATGAGGTGGCCACAGTATTGGAGCCTCAGCTTCAGGATCTGTCCTTCCAGTGAGCACTCAGGGCTGATTTCCTTCAGAATGGATAGGTTTGATCTTCTTGCAGTCCATGGGACTCTCAAGAGTCTCCTCCAGCACCATAATTCAAAAGCATCAATTCTTTGGTGATCAGGCTTCTTTATGGTCCAGCTCTCCCTTCCATACATCACTATCGGGAAAACCATAGCTTTAACTATACGGCCCTTTGTCAGCAAGGTGATGTCTCTGCTGATGTCTCAGCAAGCATGATAGCTTCTGTTAGCAGCAGCAGATGTACTACAGAGCTGGAAAGCATGAAAAAGACTTCTGATTCAGCCCCTCTTGCCCAAGAGTGGGACCATCTGGAACTTAAACTGTAGGTCCTATCGGCTCAACTTAGTCCCATGTCAGTGATAGAAAATGGAACGTGAGGGCCCAGATGATGGGCTGCCTCCATCAATGCACCTACCATACAGCAGGGGGTTGATTTCATCCAACAGCAAGTATTTCAGGGCTGTCTCCTTTAACCCTGTAGGGTCCTCCTGGAAACCCCGGACCCCCTGGTCCTCCTGGCCCACCCGGACCTGGCATTGACATGTCCGCCTTTGCCGGCCTGGGTCAGACGGAGAAAGGCCCCGACCCCATGCGCTACATGCGATCCGACCAGGCTTCTAGCAACTTGAGGCAGCATGATGCCGAGGTCGATGCCACCCTGAAGTCGCTCAACAACCAGATCGAAAGCATCCGGAGCCCCGAGGGCAGTAGGAAGAACCCAGCTCGTACCTGCCGTGACCTAAAACTCTGCCACCCCGAATGGAAGAGCGGTGAGTGTATTGGGGCTTGCCACTGCCTGGGTTGTGGGCTCAGGAGCCTCACTTCCTATTCCGCAGCATAACAATCCCAGAGAGGTCTCTGCGTCTCACCATCCAGAATAAGGTTGCCAGATTTTTTTTAATGAATCCAGGGAAACTTTTCAACTTCCTACTAAATGGATGGATTTTGTTAGGGGACTGATTTGTAAATCCGGGGACTGTCCCCAGGAAATGGGGACACCTGGTAACCTTAACCCAGAGCATCTACAGGGACTGAGGCTACTGTTTCAGCACTTCTGATTCCTGCCACCAAAACACATGGGAAACATAGCCTCATCCACACAGCAGAAGGCATGAAAGTGGCCTGTACAATCTACACAGCTGTGGATACATTTCCTCTCCCTGTGGAAGCCACAGAGACACCCATCCACCCCTTCCCTTGGCATCAAATTCACAACCTTTTTTCTGACCCAAAGTCATTAACAAGAGTTTAAGCTCCTATCTAAATATTTAACGTGTTTAATTAAACACATCGGACCGTAGTAATTAAATTGGTTTGTGTGTGTGTGATATTCATGTTATTGTATCCTAATAAAGTAAACAAAGCTTTTAGATCATGTTTGTTGATCAGTGTTTCAGAATGAAAATTGCCTGAATAATGTTTTAACAACCTACCATTTGCAGAGGCTTTAAAGCTCAAAGAATCGCACTTCCAATCCTCCTATCTCATTATACATGACAAAGCCATTTTTCACCTTCTCACCCCTTGCTTTTTCCTGTAAGACCTATTGCAGTCGTTAAGAGTCGTCAACAGGCTCATCACAGCTATCTGCCAATCACCCATTCCCACCACCCTTCTGAGTAATACCCCTCCCCATCTTCTCACTATATAGAAGGATCTGGAACTTCTGTTTCAGTGTATCTGAAGAAGTGTGCATGCACACGAAAGCTCATACCAAGAACTAACTTAGTTGGTCTTTAAGGTGCTACTGGAAGGATTTTTTTTTGTTTGTTTTCTCCTATTTTAACACATAGTTAACTTTCCATTTGCAATCTGACACTAATAAATTCCATTCCCCTGTAGATATTATAATTGCTTAAGCTTCTGAATGTGCACATGGCACCTAAGGGATTGGGGGTGGGGGTCACTGCAGGAAGTCAGTGGCTAAGACCCAGCAGCACAGAACAGAGGTGTGATGAGAGAAAGAGGAAAAACACCGTACCAACTGCTTCTTTCTTAATTTTGCAGGCGACTATTGGATTGACCCCAACCAGGGTTGCACTCTGGATGCCATAAAGGTTTTCTGCAATATGGAGACGGGAGAGAGCTGTGTTTACCCCAAGCCTAGCAGCATTCCCAAGAAGAACTGGTGGACAAGCAAGAGCAAAGACAAGAAGCACATCTGGTTTGGAGAGACAATCAATGGAGGTTTCCACGTAAGTGGGTCAAGCTAGAATAAACGCTTTTGATATTTCATCCAAGGCATGCAAATCCAATGTGAACCCATGCAAGTAAACAGTTGCCGTTAGTGCAAGGCTTGGTGCTAGCATAACAGGATTACTTACACACACACACACACACACACACACACACACACACACACACACGTACTATGCCATTCTCTGAATCTGCTCTGGAAGGTTGCAGTGGGGAGAGAAACCCAGAACGGAGAGAATATTCTCCTTGCACTTATGGAATGTTCACCTTGCCACTTAATGTTCTGCTTGCCCATTAATTGTTACGCTGACCCTCTGTTTTTATACTTGCATCTCGCTATTCTTGTCTTTGAAATGTCTGTGTGAAGCTTATTCTCCAACTTTGGGAGAAATGAGAAGAAATCGAGCAACACTGAGTGTTGTAACCAGGCAGCAGAAAGGAAACAGGGAGACTAATTTTAGAGTTCGCAGCAATGAGATTTGGTGGTTACCACTAGCTTAGATTGCTTTTTAAAAGATTTAGACAAATCTGGGAATGATAAACCAACCATGACGGCTGATGTTCAGAGGCATCACCCTGATAGCAAACTCAGCCGGTGAGTGCAGACAGGACAGTAGCCAAAGTAGGGTCACTGTGAGACAGGAGGGAGGTATTGGCATGGCCAAGGGAAACTCACAATCTACAGATGTACCAGTTTTTGCTTTCTGTGGTCTTTCTAAGAAAGGTGTCTCTCAACCTCTGTCTTCTTGGTCCGTTTCCAGTTTAGCTATGGAGATGAGAACCTGGCTCCTAACACGGCCAACATCCAGATGACCTTCCTGCGCCTCTTGTCTACTGAAGGCTCTCAAAATATCACCTACCACTGCAAGAACAGCATTGCCTACATGGACGAGGCTTCCGGGAACCTTAAGAAAGCTCTGCTGATACAGGGATCCAACGACGTGGAGATCAGAGCCGAGGGCAATAGCAGGTTCACATATAGCGCTTTGCAGGATGGCTGCACGGTAAGTTTGCCACAGCAATATGACGTTGCTGGGTTAAAGGCACAGAACTATGGCAGCTGACAGTAGCAGCCAGCCAGGCTGGGCACTTGCCAAGGCCCAGTCTGACCATAATGAGAGGATCAGCAGAGAAAACTGTCAGGAATACTTCCATTTCACGTGAGAAACCAGCTAGATTGAAAAGTGCGGCCCTAGCCTGAGTGGGACCCACAAAATCCTTTGTTTGGCCCTACTGCCACTATTTGGGAGGGCACTGTAGGGTGAGAGCAGTGTTAAGAGACCCTGGAGCCAGCCCCACAGGGTTGCTTTTTTGCTTCACTAAATCCCACATCATTTGCTCATCTCGTTTCACAGAAGTGATCAAGGAGACAGTGATTCTCTCTCCCTGGTCCCACTCGAAATCAGCCATAGTGTGGCACTTCTCAAAGTAGACAGGATATGGGTGTTTTAAAATTAGACACACACAGAGGAGAAATGGCTGTAGTAAGAAAACCACCATTATGCTCAAAAGTCGTAGGAATCTCAAAACAGATTCAGAGGATCAATCTGCTTCCTTTAGTTGGTTGATGTGTATGCTGGCAGCCACAGTCTACTCATGCTGAAGCTGGCATTCTGCACCCCCATGCACAATTTCAGCTTCTGCTCATGGCACATGAAATCAGACATGACCCTTTTTAATGGCCACGAGCGTGTGGGTTGTTAGTAAAGGTAAAGGTACCCCTGACCGTTAGGTCCAGTCGCAGACGACTCTGGGGTTGCGCGCTCATCTCGCTTTACTGGCCGAGGGAGCCGGCGTACAGCTTCTGGGTCATGTGGCCACCATGACTAAGCCGCTTCTGGCAAACCAGAGCAGTGCACGGAAACGCCATTTACCTTCCCGCCGGAGCGGTACCTATTTATCTACTTGCGCTTTGACATGCTTTCGAACTGCTAGGTGGGCAGGAGCTGGAACCAAAGAACAGGAGCTCACCCCGTTACGGGGATTCGAACTACCGACCTTCTGATCGGCAAGCCCTAGGCTCTGTGGTTTAGACCATAGCGCCACCCGCGTCCCTGTGGGTTGTTAGTACTTTCTTCCAAAGTTGCATAGCAACCTGAGCAGGATAGAATGCAGATCTTAAGATTCCCCAGATAACGGCAGCACAGTAAAAGCTCTTGTGCTGTAGTATGTTTAGTACCTTGGTTAATCCTGCCCTGCTTTCCAGTAGTTTGATTTGTTCCAGCCAGCCACTCCCAGCTGGGGATCTTGTGGCACTTAAAATAATGCATTCTTTTGCGGGGGTTTTCTTCCATTCTAGAAACACACTGGTAAATGGGGGAAGACAATCATTGAATACCGTTCTCAGAAGACCTCGCGCCTGCCCATCATTGACATTGCACCTATGGACATTGGCGGAGCTGATCAAGAATTTGGTGTTGACATTGGCCCGGTGTGCTTCTTGTAAAGAAAAAAAAGTTTCGAAAATTAATATTTTTTTAAAAAACCAGTCCATTACCATACAGAACCAACCCAAGGAACCCAAGTGCTCCCCAAATCACCTTGTAGGACTTTCTGCACTGAAGAGTTGAACCAAACCTTCTTCCCTTCCCAAAATTCCATCCGTTCCCCACGCTTACATTTTGGACTCTTGTCAGTTTCCGAGGCAACCATCACTTGGGCAGACCATGAAAGCAAGCAAAGGAGAAAAAGGAAAAAAAGGAACAACAAATAATGGTATTATTTATTTATTGTCTTCCTGTAAGACCTTTCTTGGAAGCTAACTAGCATGCAGGAAGGGTCCTTCCCCTCCAAGGTGCTGATGCCCCAAAATAACAGGTTGTAGCCAATTCTTTCCCCCCCACCGATCCATCCAACCAACCCTGGGTGTGTATCACAAGCAAGATTACTGTGTATAATACTAAAAATGGTGCTATTATTATTGTAAAACAAGTCTGTATTTTTTAACATCAATTGATTATAAAAAACCTTTGTTGGAAAGTAGAAGTTGATCTGATTTTTGTTGTTTTTCTTACTATTTTTGCCTCTGTCCACCGTTCTGAATTCTACCAAGCCTCATCTACTCTCTCTACTCTCTCTTTACGAAATGAAGTCATAGGGTCAGCTCTCAAACGTCCCTGGTTTTTAAGCTACCTCACACTTAAGGAAACATTTGTCAGTATGATCTCATCACCAGCCACAAAAGAGATGAGGTGCAAGTTTGGGGACTACCACCCCTTCCCACAGAAACACATGGTGCTTAAGACCGCCTTCAACAACCTGGTGCCTTTCTTAACTACAGCTCTCAGACACCAGGTTAACACATTGCTACTCCCTTGCATAAGAGAGACTTGGCTGATGGCAGAACGCTCCTTTACCAATTCCTCTTCTTTTTGAGTAGACAAAACTATCTTTTGTTAGCCAACTTTGGCTGATTGTAAGCATAAGTACACTTTTGAGTTACACGGAGCTCTGTTGGCCTAATAAAGGATAGCTTCCTACCTATTTTATATTTCTGGGACCGACACGGCAGTTACAACCTTTTTGTAAAGTTGGTCCCACTTTTACATTCTCTCTCTCACCACCTCTTCTGCTTCGAGATGTCTACTTTCAGAGTTAGTAAATCAAGAGAAAGGAGGAGAGTTTTTCTGAAGTGCAAGGTAAAAACAAGAGCAGGTTGTTGTTCTCCTTTAAAAACTAAGGAATGTAAAATGGCTGAAACACAGTCAGGCCCACGACATCACACACCCCATATTCTATCCTGATCACCCCCATCACCATCAATACCAGTTGCTTTCTTTAATTTCTGCTCCCCCCACCCTTGCACTCAAGGTAGAATGCTTTTCCTATTCCAAATAAAGACATCTTTGTTGAAGTTGTTCCGTGTGTATTACTTTTCACCCTAAGAGGTAATCTTTATTAAACAATGTTTATCTTCCCTGGGGAAACATTTCCAAGAAAAGCAGAAAAGACACCAGAATTTCTTTTAAAAGGGGGGGATTTTAGTCTTTGTGTTTTTGAATCAAGATAATTCTTCTTACCTTACAAAGAGGTAAGAGCACAGTAACATTGGCGGCAGCTTTCCTTCACTCTGTCAATGGTAATATTCATTTCTCCAGATTTAAGCAGAAGCCCAATTGAAGCACTTTTAACTTCTGTTGATTTCAGTGAGAGATATTTAAGTTCAGATACAAAATCTCCTTCATACATACAACTCCTTTACTTTGAATGGATTGTGCCCTAACTTCATTTAAGGCTGCAATCCTAGTATACATGCTTACTTAGGAGTAAGGCATATTGAACTAAAAGGGGGCTTACTTCCTAGCAGATGTATAGGACAGCAGTGCAGTACATTATTATTAACTTGGCTAATTTTCCACCCTTCTTCCTGAAGGAGCCCAGGGCAGCAATTATTCATCGGGACAGAGTATACAAATAAGTAACTGCACAAGTGGAACTACTTCCTCTTGTGCAATTGGTCTTTCTCCCCACCGCCACCACTCCGTTGTCTTCTCTGCCATCACTAATCTGCCCCAGATGGATGGCTGAACCCCCAGAAGAGATTTATGGGGTGCACAGGAGGAAGGGAGGGGGAGTCCTGTTGTGCAAGCAGAAGCAGGTCCCTTCGCACAGAGAGCTGCTAGGTTGACTACAACCCTAGCTGGCTTGCAAGTTTTGAGTTGTAAATCCCCAAAATTGACAGCCACATTTTGTTCACTGATTTGTTTTAATTCATTCCAAGATTGTATTTTTTTAAAAAAGTTTTTATAACCTGCCCTGCAACCGCATGGTCAGGAAAAAAGCTCTGTAGCCACACAAAACTATGTTAGAAAGCATTATTAACTTAAAATGAAACCAAAAACACCAAGCCATCTTTTCTAAAAGTTTCTTGCTTGGTCACCCAGGTATTCTTCTTTACTTGTCGCAACCAACCAGGCAAGTAACTATGCATGAGCCTAATACACAGCTTTTTCTTTGCCTAAGATCAAAGCAGCTTACAAGAAAACCAGTAACATCAAAGGCCACAATATTTCAAGATAACCAGGAAAAGGTGGGCTTTTCCTTAAAGAGGGCACGTATGTAGATAAAAAGCTGGCTTATACTGAGGTAGCCAAGTATTGTATATACTCTGGGTGGTGAGCAACTGAGCCCACCCCAGCAGTGACTATAACACTCATCTCTGACCATTGGTCATGCTGGCAAGGACTGATGGGAGTTTGAGACTAAAATAGGCAAAAGGCCACAGACTCGCCATCATGAGTCTACACTGAGCAATGGCATAAGGCTTCCGAGTGATGGTGCAAGTTTTCTGAAAGAAAATTTTTAAAACCTTTGTGGTTTTCAACTTTAAACAATGCATTCTCCCACGACCTGTTTTTGAAAACTCACAGTCTTCAACCTTGGCTAAGCAATTTCCTTCAGAGATCAGCAGAATCACAGAATTAACTGTCCTTGCAACTTGGTTTATTTGTAAAGCGAATGAAAAACTTCAAAACATGTCTCTTGTGAAAACTACCTACCTCCCCCAGATCCAAAGATTTTAACAAAATTATTTTCAGTAAATATCTAAACATTCATTTACGAAGAAAAACAACGAAATTGGCAACAGGACGCATTCTGCCAGTTATCACCAGTTATTACCATTTCGTAGCTCCCAAAGTCTTTCTTCTAAAAAATATCATTATAATTTATGGAATAAGAGAACATTCCAGTTTAGGACACTGTGTACGCTCTGGTTACACAACTGTGTGTGAATAAGTCACCATTCACTTCAATGGCAGTAACAGCTGTGCAGGCACAAGGAGAAGTACATGATAGTGGAACAATCCCTCAACTGAAGTGAATGGCAAAGGGTACCATAGAAGGCAACAGGTTAATAAATGGGCAGTCCAGAGAAATACCTTTTGGGTCCCTGGCAACTCTGCTTTAAAAGCATCTAAGGGCCTTTGACTGTGATACTGGAGAACTCATCAGTCAGACTCGATGTGCACCAGCAGTATGAATAGGTAACTGGCAGCTCCTTCTAATTTCTTTTTAAAAAGACAATCAGGAGGACTATCTGAAATACTGCCATACGTTGCCATAACTTGCTCTTCTCTAGATGAACCCAACAGTATTATGAAATGACAGAAGGGAAGGGGGGGTGAAGAACCCTATTGAAGGAGAGTCCACCAACTTGTTCATTTGAAAGAGAAGATGTTGTTGGCTTATGATTTCGTAAAATTCTTGGGAAAAGTGCAGGTATGGGAGTAAACCATCAGGCTCACATGCAGTGCTAATTCCAAGCTAGTGTTAGCGGAGGTTCCCCAGAAGGTCAAACTAAGACTCAGAGCATACATCCTTCTCAGCTCAGACGGTTGGGAAAGACCTAATTTTTAGCCTGTGTCCTTGTAATACCAACCCGATGGTTTGGGTAATAGCCTCTGGAGCAACATGCCATTGACAGACTCCATGCAACAGCCCTTCAAATATGTGAGGATGGCTATGACTCTTAACCATTCTATCTCCAGATTAAACCACAACCAGCTCCTTCAATCTTTCCACCATGGAATTGGTCTCCTGCCGTGCTCCTCATCTTTGTTGCCCTCTTCTGGACAAAAAAGCAAGCAAAACAAAATGTCTGGAAGGAGGACAGTCAGATAGTCAACATACAAGCCAGCAAAACTCTTATCAGCAAGTGAGCCCAGTATGTCTTGGCAACTGCTCACCCCTTAAGGTTCAGGATTCGGTGACCATCGAATCCCCAATGTGCTGCCTTCCAGATGCTGGAAGTCCCATTATCCTTGACCACTGGCCATGCTGGCTGGGGATGATCTGAGATAAAGGCAAACAACATCTGCAGGGCTACCTCTACTCCAAGCTTTTGCAACAGACCACAAAAAGGATGCTTAGCTATTTCTTTCACCCATCTATGCTGTTTTATGGAGGCAGATCGTTGTGAACTGCACAAGTGCTTCGGCTTTAACTCTTGATCAAAACAAAGGCTGTACTTTCGGTTATTAAATTGGGCCTATCTTTTCTCTCCTTATAAGCTGAAAATGCATCTGCCTTTGCATTCCATCTGGCAAAGAGCTCTGAACAATTCAAAGGTCTGCCTGCATCTTCAACAAATTACCGTATTTTTTGCTCTATAAGACTCACTTTTTCCCTCCTAAAAAGTAAGGGGAAATGTGTGTGCGTCTTATGGAGCGAATGCAGGCTGTGCAGCTATCCCAGAAGCCAGAACAGCAAGAGGGATTGCTGCTTTCACTGCTTCTGAGATTCAGAATAATTTTTTTCTTGTTTTCCTCCTCCAAAAACTAGGTGCGTCTTGTGGTCTGGTGCATCTTATAGAGCGAAAAATACGGTAGATTGGTTCGGTAAAAAGTCTTACCGTAACCATAAAATGGCATGTAATAGCCACCAGGGGGCACTTGGGACCATCAAATGATTAAGAGACTAACCCACCAGGCAAAAAACACAAGAACGTTCAAATCTCGTGACACAGCAATACGCTTTCAGGCTTTCTCACACTGCCTGACTTTTGCTTGTTCTTCTGCCTGCAAACCAGGGCTGTCCTGTCCTGTTTCACCCACCGACCCATACAGAGGCAAAATGGGAAGGTGGCACCCACCTCACGGCTGATATCCCTCCACCGAAGTCTTGTTTACTGAGGTTGCGCGGCTGCAGCTTCTGGCAAGATCTCGTGAGAAGTCCATGAGATCTCACCAGAACTCAGAAGCTGAGGCCACTTCTCCTTGCTTCTCCAGTGAGTGGAAAGGGGCAGGTACATCTCCCCCCCCCCCCAGGAGAAGCAGCAGTGATATCTTGTGAGCTCTACAATATCTTGCCAGAAGCTGCAGCGTTCTTCTTGCTTCTCCAGCAGTGGCAGCAGGGGGCAGTCCTCCCATGATTTTTTCCACCTGATACAACTGCCTCAGTCCAACTCATGGGCAGGCAAGCCCTGCCCCAAACCTATTGGTTCTGGCACAAAACATCACTTTTTGACTGCGAGATGGCCATAATACAGCAGCATCTTTATTCATGTGAATGTTGAGGACCATGCACAGTTAGGGTGTCTCATACAAGGAGTGGTGAAGCTGTTGCCTTCCAGATGCTGTGGAACTACAACTCCCATCTGCCCCAGCCAGCACGGCCAATGGTCGAGGATGATGGAATGTGCAGTTGAGAAACAACTGCAGGCTCACAGGTCTTTAGCCTTTCTGGATTTGGGACCTGCCTTAAGCCACAAATTGCCACTTTTTAAAAAAAAAAAACATTCCCCTACCTTTTATAATTGCTTACCTGCCAGCTCTGTTCTTCCTATTCTCTCCTTCTCTTTCCCTTAAACAACAAGGCTATGTTGGCTCGGACTGATGGGACTCGTGGTCCAACAACATCTGGGGACCCAAGAGTGAAGAACCCCGACTTGGAACGTGTTGACGTTAAAGGCAGATGGCTTAATTATTAGGCTCTGGTATCAAGAAACCTAATAATGGGGGGAAATTGCAGGCACAGGAGATACAAGCACCTCATCCTATAATATCAACTGCGAGACCCCAAACACAGCTTGCAAGGGTGCAAACGGACCGTGCGTCCCCCTCTTGTAGTGCTGGGTCCCTCTTACCACAATGGCACCAACCACTGACCAGCCAGGACCCTTACTATTCTTTCTCCAGTGGTAAAACCCAAGCCCTACGCTGTGGTGCTCTCCTTGCTCAGTCTATGGCCATGCAGTTGTGCCTCATTCTTGTGGTGGCGGCAGGCACACACACACACACCCCTTGTGAGTTCGGCTCTCCCTTCCAGGACCCATAAGAGCCCCTCTATTCCCTCTTCTTCCCCACCACCCAGGGACCAGTCTCGCCACCCCAGTGCATCAAGAGCACTTACTAAGCATGAAACTGCTTCACAGCACATGGAAGGCTTGGGCCTCCCCAGGTTGCAGTAGGAAAACGAGCGAGCATAGGATAGGCCAAGCGGGGCCATAGTAGGCCAGACATTTGCTTCTCAGCACACAAATAAGAATGGCTCCTCTGCCATATGCAAGACCCCTTGTGTGGCAAGTGTGCATGCACACACACCTTTAGGAATTAAAAGAAATCTCTCGGCTTGTGGCCTGCTCAGCTCTTGTTGCTTTTTCCTGCGTTGATGGCCCCATAACAGGGGCACTGGTCTTGTCCAAGGATGGCTGGGCCGGGCCGCTCTGCTCGTGGGTCACGTGCCAAGGATCCGCCCCTACACCTTCTTCTCGGTCTGCAGTGTAGTACTATTGGTCCTCTCTGGGGCTTCCCCCCGAGGGCGGGGCTGGAGATGAGCAGCATTCTCAGGCAAAGGCGGGTGGTAGCGATACCTGTAGCCGTAAGCGCGAAGGTGGTAGCACAGGTATTCTAAGGTGTACATCAACTCTGAGCTCACGTAGTGAAAGGAGACGGCCAAGTCGGAGCAACACTGGGGACCCTAGGAGGAGCAAAGGAAAACCAGGGTTAACTGTGGACCACGAAGCATGCGAGGAAAGCCATCCCCTTCACTGTTGCTGTCCTTTTTCCATAAAGGCAAAGATAAAGGACCCCTGGAAAAGGGATGCGGGTGGTGCTGTGGGTTAAACCACAGAGCCTAGGACTTGCCGATCAGAAGGTCGGCGGTTCGAATCCCTGTGACTGGGTGAGCTCCCGTTGCTCGGTCCCTGCTCCTGCCAAGCTAGCAGTTCGAAAGCATGTCAAAGTGCAAGTAGATAAATAGGTACCGCTCCGGCGGGAAGGTAAACGGCGTTTCTGTGTGCTGCTCTGGTTCGCCGGAAGCGGCTTAGTCATGCTGGCCACATGACCCGGAAGCTGTACGCCGGCTCCCTCGGCCAATAAAGCGAGATGAGTGCCGCAACCCCAGAGTTGGTCATGACTGGACCTAACAGTCAGGGGTCCCTTTACCTTTAAAGGACCCCTGGATGGTTAAGTCCTGTCAAAGGCGACTATGGGGTTGCAGCGCTCATCTTGCTTTCAGGCTGAGGTAGCCAGCATTTGTCCACAGTCAGCTTTCCAGGTCATGGGGCTAGCAGGACTAAACCACAACAGAACATTGTGACAGAAGCCAGAGCACACAAAAATGCCATTTACCTTCCAGCCACAGCGGTACCTATTTATCTACTTGCACTGGCGTGCTTTCAAACTGCTAGGTTGGTAGAAGCTGGGGCAGAGCAACGTGAGCTCACCCCGTTGTGGGGATTGAAACCGCCGACCTTCTGATCACGAAGTCCAAGAGGCTCAGTGGTTTAGACCACAGCGCCACCCGCATCCCTTTTCTTTCCATATGCCACAAGAAGCAGAAGTGACAACCACAGAGAACGGCAGAAGCCGCAGACAAATCTGAGGATGCTCTCACCGGAAAACTTGTGGTGCAATGGAGGACCCTGCCTGCTTGCCTATCCATCAGGGCAGCCTACAATATTGGTACAAAGGTTTGTGACACAGCCACGGATGTAACAAAGCTGCCAATCTGATTGCTGCTTGCCCAGTTCATCCTCCCTGCAATAACTCTGGAACAACCTGCATGTTGATCAAGAATCCGGTTTTGCGATCAAACTACGCATCCTTGATTCTAAGCTGCAGTTTTGTTATCCGAGGACCGATTACACAATGGGTAAAGGGCTAATCTCCCTGTGCTGAATCAGGACCCCAAGTTCATCCCACGTGTTGGTCGAGCACACAGGCTGGTTTGCAGGTCAGGTGTGGTCGAGGACATGGGGTGACAAGAGTCCTTCTGCTGAGACAGGTCTAGTGTTCCAATGGCCTGCTCCTTCCTCTTTCCCTTACATCCATCTCAGCAGACATAGCCTTTTGTTTTGCTGTCCACTCCTACCATCTATGTATGTCGCAGGAAACCTTCATCCCATTACAGACTAAAGCAATAGCCTTAGTTGGATTAAGGAAAAGGGGCATAATAAGCTTCAGGAAACATGAGGTTGGGGGTTGGGTGGAACTGGTAAACGGCCTCCTAAAAGGGTCAGGCAACGCAAAGCTCAGTGCCAATCATTCCTTTATAAGAACCCCACATGCAGAAATGCATGCTTATCAGAAATGCCAGGCATTCTCTAAGTCAGGAACGGAGAAGCTGAGGCCGTCTAGATTCTGTGGGGCTCCAGCTCCCATCACCCTTAGCCAACATGGTCAACTGTCAGGGGTAATGGGAATTTGAATCCATCATCCACGACCCCCGGCCATGCCAGCTGCACGATCCAATGAGAATAGGGCTGGGTGTGCACTCTGTATAATCAAGAAAGAAGTAAAAATTGTGATTCTGCAACATTTAGCAAGCTGAACTAATTATTCAAATAAATAAGTACATACCGTATTTTTCACTCCATAGGGCGCACCGGACCATAGGGCGCACCTAGTTTTTAGGGGGGGAAATCAAGGGGAAAAAATCTTATTTTCCCCCCCCCCCAGCCCCTAAGAGCAGCGTACAGGCTGCGCGCAACCTCTCCCTGCTGGAGGGGTTGCGCGCGGCTATGGCACAAGCCAAGGCAGCCAGCAGGATGGATCCCGCTGGCTGTTTTGGCTTCCTCTTTAGCCCCGCACAACCTCTCCTTCCAGGAAAGGCTGCGCGGGGCTAAAGAAGCCATAGCCACGTGCAGCCTCTCCCTGCTGGAGGGGCTGCGCACGGCTATCCCTGAAGCCTGGAGAGCGAGAGGGGTCGGTGCGCACCGACGTCTCTCGCACTCCAGGCTTCAGCGAAAGCAATGCGAAGCCTTTGGAGCACGGAGGGAGCGCTCCCTCTGCCCTTCGGAGGCTTAGCGTTGCTATGGCTGAAGCCAAGGAGCCTGCATTCGCTCCACAGGACGCACACACATTTCCCCTCAATTTTTGGAGGGGGAAAAGTGCGTCCTATAGAGCGAAAAATATGGTACTTGCTTATTTTGCAGAAGGTATTCTGCACTGGACAGCAATTCTCCAAAGAATCTGGGTGTGTTTGGCAATGGACTCGGGAATTTAAAAAAAAAAAAATTCATTTATTAAATCAGGATTGGGGAATCTGTGGCCCTCCAGATGCTGTTAGACTGCAACTCTCATCTTCCCTGACCACTGACCATGCTGTCTGGGGATGATGGGAGTTGTGGCGATCACACAAAGGGCCCCTGGACGTTTGACGGTCTATTGACCCTGTGCCGCCACTGCGATTGCTTTTTCCGCTGCCACCACCCCGTATCTCACGGGGACACACGGAGTCCAGTCAGTTGTTAACATAAACAAATAAGCAAGTTTATTTTAAAATGCAGGAACAAGCTTATGGTTTCAGTTAATTTTTCTCTTGTCAGTTTCTTACTCTTAGTTCCTAACAACTCCAAACTGATTATTCCAACTATCTATCTGACTCCACCTAACAATTCCTCTCACTCTCTCACAATACAAGTCTACCAACCCACACCTAAACCTCCCTCTTCCTTCTTCAACTCCCAAACCTCAACCCTCAACTCCCAAACCTCAACTGACTTTCAAAACCTCCCACTCTAACTTTTATTCCCCCCTTGCATTCTCACTGGCCCATCACATCACACCTATTTTAACCATTTCCTTATGACCCATCCTAGGAGGCAACCGCCACAAGAGTTGTAGTCTACCAATATCTGGGTTGCGTTTATGTCCTCCCAACATTCTTCCACGATGGAGCTCAAGGTTCCACGTGTTCTCCCATTCAGCTATTGGCCAGTCCTAGGTCTGCTTAGTTTCAGCAGAGCGGCCACTTCACGCCCCTTCCGTTTGGGCTATGAAAAATGGAAGATGGTGAAAGACAGGCTAGAACAGGCTTCCTCAACCTCAGCCCTCCAGATGTTTTTGGCCTACAACTCCCATGATCCCTAGCTAGCAGGACCAGTGGTCAGGGATGATGGGAATTGTAGTCTCAAAAACATCTGGAGGGCCAAGGTTGAGGAAACCTGGGCTAGAAAAACAGAATGATGGCAGGTGACTGGCAGGTGGGTGGCCACACCCACCCGTAAAACTTGGCCCACAGTGGGCCACAGAGATAAGGACCCCGCCCACTGGTCAGATCCAGTTCCTTATCCCTGGTATTGGGGCTGGTCTGCCATGAGGTGAGCTGAGGTAGCTACCTCAGGTAGCAGAAGCCCTAGGGTAGCATCTCTGAGGGCAACCTGCCTACCGCAGCACCACTGGTGAAGAAGCAGTGCTGGTTTCCAGTATAAATGAAGTTTCCAGAGAACAAACAGCCCAGATTCACACTAGGCAAAAAAAAAGTCTCCCTGAAGCAGAGCAATCCTATTGGCTCTCTTTCATGCATCTCACAGCTAAACACAAGTTAACCTAATTACTTAATCCCCTCGGTCTTCTCGGTTCTCAGGCCACTCGTATTTCGGGCAACTTTACCTTCCGTATTCCGAACATTCCCCTTTTCTGACTAAGTACCTGTGAGTACCCAGTATATATGCCACTCAGATTAAAAAAAAAAGGAAAACCAAAGGTGGGATGGGGAGACCCTCTTTGCTCCTTCCCTTGCTACATCCTCCTGCATAAAGCAGGGCAAAGTGCCTAATGCTATTAACTCTATCACCTTATCCACAGGGGTGCCACAAATTGCTGCCTTCACAGAGAAACTTCCAACTGCTGAAAGCTCAGGGTGGAAAAACACGCCTTAGGAAAGGAATGTGACCAGGTCTCCTGAAAAAGTGAGCATCACTCACTGGGTAAAACCCACACATCACCGACAGCTGGAGGGAAATGCTTTGGGAATGGCTGGAGCACACACACCTCTTGCCTCTGTTAGAAACCCACATGAATCTGGGATCGTACCTTCAGAATCTTTCACCACCGAAAGGCAAAGACACGCTCCCTAACCAAAGAGCAAAGTCTCACCCCTGTCCCTACTGTTGAAGGTGCTTCTCCTAGCCATGGCATGCACAGGATTTATCAGAGGAGACTTCTGATTCAGGAAACGTAAGGCCAGCTGCCTGCCGGGAACTACCATGCCCCACCAACGACAACAGGCACCAGGGTTGAATGCAAGTCCTGCACTGATGTAGCAAAGAGGATGTTTGTTGTTCTGGTTAAATAAATACCAGGAGTAGGTGAGAGCAGCAAATATTGCCCTATTACAACGTTATCAGCTCTGACAGCTGCAATGCGTGAAGGGGCAGGTTGGACCTTGATTATAGGTCACTTTGGCCTATTGCCATAGACACACTTAAAAAGCGAAAGGGACCCCTGACCATTTGGTCCAGTTGTGACCGACTCTCGGGCTGTGGCGCTCATCTTGCTTTATTGGCCAAGGGAGCCGGCGTACAGCTTCCGGGTCACGTGGCCAGCATGACTAAGCCGCTTCTGGCGAACCAGAGCAGCGCACGGAAATGCCGTTTACCTTCCCACTGGAGCGGTACCTATTTATCTACTTGCACTTTGACGTGCTTTAGAATTGCTAGGTTGGCAGGAGCTGGGACGGAGCAATGGGACCTCACCCTGTCGTAGGGATTCGAACCACCAGCCTTCTGATCGGCAAGTCCTAGGCTCTGTGGTTTAACCCACAGCGCCACCCGCGTCCCCATACCCATACACACACTTACTTGGTGGTAAAACCCATTGAAGTTGGATGGGACTTAACCTCAGAGCTAACATGAATAGGAGTTCAGGCTGTTTTCAGGTAGATAAACTCTCATCCATGCACACAAACGAAAGCTGAGAGGCAGCTGCTGCCTGTTTAGAGGTCTAACTTCAACTCTCATCAGTCCTAGCCAGCACAGCACTGTGTTTTTCTCTGACTGCTGACCTACTCCTTGACTCCAGCTCCTGACAGTTCAGTACTGTGAGACAGGCTGTGAAAGATTATTTCCTTCCTGATACGCTGCCCCAGAGCACAGGGCTTGGTCCCAGGTTCAACCCCAGCATCTCTCCTTTCCAAAACCCCGGAGAGCCGCTTCACCTTCCCTGTCCCTTCCCAAAACAGGATACGGCCACCTACCTCCACAATGGGGTAATAGCAGTAGTTCCAGTACCAGAAGCTTTTCGAGAACTTCTCCGTCAGGTGAGATTCCGGCACGAAAGGATGGAAGGTCTCTCTCCCCTCTGTGTCCCGCGAGTCCCCAGCCTCCACGCCCATCTTCTCCATGCACTGGCCCAGGGCAAGGTCCTCCACCGAGGTCGTGTGGCTGCACACCTTGGATTCAAAGCCAGCCACAAAGCGCCGCAGGGCCTCTTTGCTGAGGACGTAGCCGGCTCCCCCGCTCATGTAGCCTTGCTTGGCGAAGGGCCGGAAGCGCTTGCCAAAGTAGATGGGTCTGTCAGCGGTGTAGTTGGAGAGCAGCCACCGGAGGTTGTCCACCACCACAAAGGTGTCGTCGTCGGCCTTGAGGAACCAGTCCGCCTGCTCCAAGTGGTGCTGATGCACGTACTGGAAAGCCCGGATGGTTTTCCAGTAGAGCTGGTCCCGGCCTTCCTTGGTTCCCAGCCCGACAGTGGGGAAGCTGTCATCTTGCACGGAGCTCATGAAGAGGACCACGTTGCAGTGGCGCGACCAGGTGGCCTTGACGTGGCGAGCCTTCGTCTCCAAGTTACTGGGGCCTGTCATCACCCAGCACAGGATCCGCACCTTGTCATACAGCTCGTCAGCCACGCTGCTCTCCTCACCTGAGAAAGAGGAGGCCACAGAGTTAGCATATTCCACAATAGACGCTTCCGGTTATAGGGCTTGTACCACACACTTTATTTATTAAAGTATTTGTAGACCTCCCACTCACAAAACATCAGGGCTTCATATACCAACACAAAATCGTTAATTGAAAGTGGAGACAATAGAGGAACCTTTCCCTGTTAATCTGTTTGGCCACTCCTTGCAAGGCCCTTTCCACCTGGCCTAGGGAGCGGGGCCCAGACTCACCTGCTGGACTTCAGAGGCTCCTGGAGACTGGAGAGACATTGCCCTGTTGTGAGCGCTGAAGGCCGCTCCCTGCAAGGCCTTTTCCCACCTGGCCTAGGAGGTGGGGCCCAGGCTCGCCCTGCTCTGCTTTAGACTCCTGGGAGACCAGAGGGACATTGCCCCGCTGTGAGTTCTGAAGAGCCCAGACTCACTGGAACAAACTCTGGGGTTGGGGCAAATGTTGAAAATGCTTTTAAATGTTTTAAAATAGTTTTTAATCTGTGGCTTTTTAAATTTTGGTTTTTTGCTTTGTTTTTGCTCTGTTGGGGCTGGGGATTAGTTTAATTTTAGTAAAATTGTAAAATATATATATATTATTAGTTTCTGTTTTATTGGTTTATTGTGTAGTTTGCATTCTTTTCTGAAGGAGAGAAGATCAGGGCTCCCTGGGAGTGAGCCCCAGCCAACAGAAGAATGGCTGGGGCAGGTTCCACGGGGGAGTGGGGAGGGGACACTTTATCTCAGTGATCGTGGATAGGAGGCCATCAGTGCCCAGGCTGAACGATTGGAGTGGAGACAGTCCTTCAGGTATACAGGGCTGAACCCGTGTAGGGCTTTAAAGGTCAGCACCAACACTCTGAATTGTGTTCAGAAACATACTGGGAGCCAATGTAGATCTTTTAGGACCGGTGTTATATTGTCCCGGCGGCTACTCCCAGGCATCAGTCTGGCAGCCGCATTCTGAATTACCGGTAGTTGTAGTTTCTGAGTCACCTTCAAAGGTAGCCCCAAATAGAGTGGAAGATATACTTCTAACCAGTGTTTTTTTCTGGGGGGTACACAGGGCTATGCATACCCTTAAACATACCCCCTAAACATTTTGTGAATCTTTGTACTTTTATCCATTTACTGTATTTATTTTTCCCTATTTGAACTATAAAATGGTGATTTTCTTAAGTCAAAATGAGAGCACCCCTAAACATTTTTTTAGAAAAAAAAGCAGTGCTCCTACCTAAAGGCCCCTATTTAGATTTCTCTGTTGCACCACTAAGGAACCTGCATCCTTCCTGATGTTGTTGCATTCCCAGCTCCCATCAACCCCACTCAACGTGGCCAATGACTGGAGACCAATGGAGTGGTAGTCCAACAGAGATTCCTCCCACCCTTTCGTTAAAGGAATTTATATATAATTGTTCATAAATGTACAAGGCAAACACATACGTAAGTATATGAACCACGTGTCTGAAATAGTACAGGAGAACAATCCTGAAGCCATTTTGTTTGACTCTCCCAAATTTACCTCAAATATTTCTCTACAAGGAGGAAGGAAATGGGAAAAGCTTTCCAATTGTCTTTGGACTGTAGGGGCTTACACCTCCCTGTAAATACAGTATCTGTTAAGCCGAGAACACTATCAATATGTGTAAGAGTTTCAGGAACTAAAGGTGGTTTAAACCACAAAGCCTAGGGCTTGTTGATCAGAAGGTTGGCGGTTTGAATCCCTGCGACGGGGTGAGCTCTCATTGCTCGGTCCCAGCTCCTGCCAACCTAGCAGTTTGAAAGCACATCAAAGTGCAAGTAGATAAATAGGTACCACTCCGGCGGGAAGGTAAACGGCGTTTCCGTGCTCTGGTTTCGCCAGAAGCAGCTTAGTCATGCTGGCCACATGACCCGAAGCTGTCTGCGGACAAACACCAGCTCCCTCAGCCAGTAAAGTGAGATGAGCACCGCAACCCCAGAGTCGGTCCGCGACTGAACTTAACGGTCAGAGGTCCCTTTACCTTTACTTTTCAAGAACTAAGTATTTACCATCTCAAAGAAATGGCCAGGCTACCCAGAAAAGGCAATCAGATAAGGCAGTATCATGTATCCTGGCAGACAGGAGAGAAGCAACACACATTTCTGCTGAGGACCACCTCTTTCTGTGATGTATGTATGATGTTTTGGGGGGTGGTCTTGAGCTACAGGGGAGGCAATTTCAAAAGTCTGTATAAGAACTTGCACACCAATGTTCTGGGTTCCTCTCCTCCCTCCCTGCGTGGGGGAGTACGGGACCCTGTTGCAACAGTTTAATAAAGATCATGCTTAATAGCTGCTTTGCTTCTCAATATTCTCTGGTTGGCTTCTGTTATTTTCTCCTAACGATAGAGAACCTACTTAAGGACTCTATACGGGCTCTTAGATACCCCATAAGGGAAAGGGAGCAGTATTTTTCTTATAACACTTGCCTCCCTCTCCCCTCCAGCAGAGACATCACCTTGCCAACAAAGGTCCGTATAGTTAAAGCTATGGTTTTCCCAGTAGTAATGTATGGTAGTGAGAGCTGGACCATAAAGAAGGCTGATCGCCGAAGAATTGATGCTTTTGAATTATGGTGCTGGAGGAGGCTCTTGAGAGTCCCATGGACTGCAAGAAGATCAAACCTATCCATTCCGAAGGAAATCAGCCCTGAGTGCTCACTGGAAGGACAGATCGTGAAACTGAGGCTCCAATACTTTGGCCACCTCATGAGAAGAGAAGACTCCCTGGAAAAGACCCTGATGGTGGGAAAGATGGAGGGCACAAGGAGAAGGGGATGACAGGGGATGAGATGGTTGGACGGTGTTCTCGAAGCTACCAGAATGAGTTTGCCCAAACTGCGGGAGGCAGTGGAAGACAGGAGTGCCTGGCGTGCTCTGGTCCATGGGGTCATGAAGAGTCGGACACGAATAAACTACAAAACAACAACAACAACCCCTCCAGCCCTTACCTTCCAGGTGCGGGTGTGCCACGCTGAAGAGAGCTGATCTATCAACAATCCACTCCGGGTCCTTGTAGCCACGCGGCAGCTGGGAGCCAAGGCGTTGGGGCCCTTCCCACATCAGGTTGCCCATGAGGTAGAAGGTGCTGACAAAGCCAGCGATGAGGCCCAGGTGGAATGCCAACAAGGAGCTCTTGGAGCCTAGGAACCCCATGGCCACCTGCGGCCGGTGTCAGGGATGGAGGACGGGAAGAGCAGAGTGCTTCATGTGGCCTGTAGCAAAGGGAAGACAGAAGAATAAGAGTGAGGGGCCTTGCCTATAGATATGGCCACTCTGCTCCCAGTGACAGCCAAGGAGTTAATAGATAAAGTCTGGTCTAGCGGCTCAGATCCTCATAGAAACCACATCGGCTGAAAACTATTTATTTATTGGATTTTGCTGTTACATGGTGCTCTCAGAGGCCACCCTATCTAAGGGAAAGGTCAGGTCCACATCAGCTTAGCTTTAGCAATGCTGTAGAACAGGTGTGCAGAGGGTCTCAGGTTCAATCCCTGGTATCTTCAGGTATGGCAGGGAGAGACTGTAATCTAAAAATTCTAGAGAGAGCTGCTGGCAGCGATGGCACCTTAAACCTGGGCTGCAGTCACCACAATGGGCTGTCTAGCTCTGTTCCACCCCCTCCAGGAATAAAATAATAAATAATAATAATAATAATAATAATACCTATACTGTTTTATATTTTTTTAAAAAAAACCTCAAAGCAGTTTAAGGTGAAGGTAAAGGGACCCCTGACCATTAGGTCCAGTCGTGGCCAACTCAGGGGTTGCGGCGCTCATCTCGCTTTATTGGCCGAGGAAGCTGCTAGGTTGGCAGGAGCTGGGACCGAGCAATGGGAGCTCACCCCGTCACGGGGATTCGAACCGCCAACCTTCTGATCGGCAAGTCCTAGGCTCTGTGGTTCACAGCATATTAAAACATCACATAAAGCAATCCAGAATTTAACTGATTCAGGCTTTAAGGAAAATATTTCAGATCCTTCTCTAAGTGACATTTTGCTTTCCCCAGCTGCCAACCTGGCATCCTGGCCGCTGCCCGTCAGTGTAAACAGTACTGAGCTAGACTACTGCTTTGGTTGCTGTGGGTTAAACCACTGAGCCTACGGCTTGCCAATCAGAAGGTCGGCGGTTCAAATCCCTGCGACAGGGTGTGCTCCCGTTGCTCAGTCCCAGCTCCTGCCAACCTAGCAGTTTGAAAGCACATCAAAGTGCAAGTAGATAAATAGGTACCGCTCTGGCAGGAAGGTAAACGGCGTTTCCGTGTGCTGCTCTGGTTCGCCAGAAGCAGCTTAGTCATGCTGGCCACATGACCCGGAAGCTGTACGCCGGCTCCCTCGGCCAATAAAGCGAGATGAGCGCCGCAACCCAAGTCGTCTGTGACTGGACCTAATGGTCAGAGGCCCCTTTACCTTTATGTTCCTAAGAGAGCACGTCTATTGATTTATTTTTATTTCCTGCATTGATAGCCACCTGTGTTCTCCAAGGAGCTCAAAGTGGCAGACGTGCTTCTCTCTCTACCCCCTCCTCATTTAATCCCCACGACAAGCCTGTGAGGTAGATCAGGCTGAGAGGCAGTGACATGTCCAAGGTCATCCAGAGAGCTTCACGGTTGAGTGGGGATTCGAACCCTGGTCTCCCGGGTCCTTGTGCAACACTCTAACGTAACCACTATGCGACATGCACCTCGTTCTTTTCCCCTTTTATTTTGACTTGCTTGGCCACGCTCCACGCTCCACTCCAGGAGGCCTGCAGGATGCACTGCACCAAGGGTTGCTGTTTTAATGAATTGCTTAGTCGGTGGCTGCTGGCAGCGGTTACAAACCCAGCTCCATCTATTATTAATCAGTTCAAAGTGACTGCTAATTAATCCCTTGGCCCCAGAGGATTTAGCGAACTAATTGCCCAAAGAGTTGGCAGAAGCGGCGGCCCTCGAGGCAGGAAAAGGCAGACGGCACCATGGAAAACTCTTGTACGCTGGGGGATAAATATTAGGGCTGGAGGCTAGATTCCAGGGAGGGTTTTGCCAAACTGGGGGCCCTCCAGATATTTTGGACTACAATTCCCATCAGCCACCACAGCTGGGCCCAGATATTTTGGACTACAACTCCCATCAGTCACCACAGCTGTCCTAGTTTGTTATGTGCCACGTATAGTTGAGGGAGTATTATTATTATTAATAATAATAATAATAATAATTGAATTTATATACCGCCCTATACCCGGAGGTCTCAGGGCAGTTCACAATGTAAAACCACAAAATATATAATCAAAATTAAAAACAACAACCCAATTAACCCCCCTTATAGCAGGCTTGCAAGGGGTGGCCGAGAAGAACAATTTAGGAAAGCAGCCTCAAGAGACAAAATGTGACAGATTCTTCTTTTTCTCCTCCTGCTCTCATTAAAAAATGGAATGCAGGAGGGGGGACACGAAAAATTGAAAGGGGTGGGGGATTTGTTACAAGCGCTGGGCAGAAGTCAAGTACACCAGAGGGAAAATGTTCCCTTCGTGCTTCCCTGGGTCAAAATATGGGTCAGACTCCTAAATTTATTTTATACCCTGGCACATGAGCGTAGCTGGGAGGGCAGGGTGCCAGCTGCCACCCCCCCTCCAATCAAGTAAATAAATAAAAATACTTAACTGACTAATTGTGTTGCAGATAACTTGGTTCTGCTCCCCCCCACATAAAGCCTGCTCGGCCCAAAAATAAATCCTGGCTATGGCCATGCCCTGACATATCGGCCTAAAACCCAACAGTTTCCAGGGCAGTTTTGGTCCAGTATAACACGAACAATTTTTTAAAAAATCATTTTTATCACTTATTTTATGTTTTTTTATTGCGATTTTTATCTTGTGAACCGTCCCAAGGCCTGCAGGCATAGGGCGGTATACAAATTTAATAAATAATAATAGCAAATCACCTTACAATCGTTACAATGGCATCAAATAGGAAATGTGCCCTGGTTAGAAGGAAACTGAGCCAATACGAGCAAGGGATTTTATTTATTTATTATTTATAATAATAATTATTATTAATATTATTATTATTATGGGGGGAGAACGCCTCATGAAATAATTTGTCTCTGTCTTCAGACAGGGCCACAGGTCTTCATGACCAAAGCTCATCTGTCTGGAACCTGAAGCCTCTTCCCCACCAGACATTTAAAGCACTGTTATATTGCTTTATGGCTTCCTCCAAAGAATCCTGGAATGGTAGTTTGTTAAGGCTGCCAAGATTTGTTAGAAGACCCCAGTCCGCTTCTTGGAGCTGCAATTCTCAAAGTGGCTTAGTCCCTCTTCCCAGGGAACTCTGGGGAATGAGGGCCTCCTCATGACACTCCGCACCCTTAATGAACTACACTTCCCAGAATGCTTTGGGGGAAGCCATGATTGTTCAGTGTAAACAGTACTGAGCTAGACTACTGCTTTGGCTGCTGTGGGTTAAACCACTGAGCCTACGGCTTGCCAATCAGAAGGTTGGCGGTTCAAATCCCTGCGACAGGGTGTGCTCCCATTGCTCGGTCCCAGCTCCTGCCAACCTAGCAGTTTGAAAGCACATCAAAGTGCAAGTAGATAAATAGGTACCGCTCTCGCAGGAAGGTAAACGGCGTTTCCGTGTGCTGCTCTGGTTCGCCAGAAGCAGCTTAGTCATGCTGGCCACATGACCCGGAAGCTGTACACCGGCTCCCTCGGCCAATAAAGCGAGATGAGCGCCGCAACCCCAGTCGTCTGTGACTGGACCTAATGGTCAGAGGCCCCTTTACCTTTATGTTCCTAAGAGAGCCCGTCTATTGATTTATTTTTATTTCCTGCATTGATAGCCACCTGTGTTCTCCAAGGAGCTCAAAGTGGCAGACGTGCTTCTCTCTCTACCCCCTCCTCATTTAATCCCCACGACAAGCCTGTGAGGTAGATCAGGCTGAGAGGCAGTGACATGTCCAAGGTCATCCAGAGAGCTTCACGGTTGAGTGGGGATTCGAACCCTGGTCTCCCGGGTCCTTGTGCAACACTCTTAACGTAACCACTATGCGACATGCACCTCGTTCTTTTCCCCTTTTATTTTGACTTGCTTGGCCACGCTCCACGCTCCACTCCAGGAGGCCTGCAGGATGCACTGCACCAAGGGTTGCTGTTTTAATGAATTGCTTAGTCGGTGGCTGCTGGCAGCGGTTACAAACCCAGCTCCATCTATTATTAATCAGTTCAAAGTGACTGCTAATTAATCCCTTGGCCCCAGAGGATTTAGCGAACTAATTGCCCAAAGAGTTGGCAGAAGCGGCGGCCCTCGAGGCAGGAAAAGGCAGACGGCACCATGGAAAACTCTTGTACGCTGGGGGATAAATATTAGGGCTGGAGGCTAGATTCCAGGGAGGGTTTTGCCAAACTGGGGGCCCTCCAGATATTTTGGACTACAATTCCCATCAGCCACCACAGCTGGGCCCAGATATTTTGGACTACAACTCCCATCAGTCACCACAGCTGTCCTAGTTTGTTATGTGCCACGTATAGTTGAGGGAGTATTATTATTATTAATAATAATAATAATAATAATTGAATTTATATACCGCCCTATACCCGGAGGTCTCAGGGCAGTTCACAATGTAAAACCACAAAATATATAATCAAAATTAAAAACAACAACCCAATTAACCCCCCTTATAGCAGGCTTGCAAGGGGTGGCCGAGAAGAACAATTTAGGAAAGCAGCCTCAAGAGACAAAATGTGACAGATTCTTCTTTTTCTCCTCCTGCTCTCATTAAAAAATGGAATGCAGGAGGGGGGACACGAAAAATTGAAAGGGGTGGGGGATTTGTTACAAGCGCTGGGCAGAAGTCAAGTACACCAGAGGGAAAATGTTCCCTTCGTGCTTCCCTGGGTCAAAATATGGGTCAGACTCCTAAATTTATTTTATACCCTGGCACATGAGCGTAGCTGGGAGGGCAGGGTGCCAGCTGCCACCCCCCCCAAATCAAGTAAATAAATAAAAATACTTAACTGACTAATTGTGTTGCAGATAACTTGGTTCTGCTCCCCCCACATAAAGCCTGCTCGGCCCCAAAATAAATCCTGGCTATGGCCATGCCCTGACATATCGGCCTAAAACCCAACAGTTTCCAGGGCAGTATTGTTCCAGTATAACACAAACAATTTTTAAAAAATCATTTTTATCACTTATTTTATGTTTTTATATTGCGATTTTTATCTTGTGAACCGTCCCAAGACCTGCAGGCATAGGGCGGTATACAAATTTAAGAAATAATAATAGCAAATCCCCTTACAATCGTTACAATGGCATCAAATAGGAAATGTGCCCTGGTTAGAAGGAAACTGAGCCAATACGAGCAAGGGGTTTTATTTATTTATTATTTATAATAATAATTATTATTAATATTATTATTATGGGGGGAGAACGCCTCATGAAATAATTTGTCTCTGTCTTCAGACAGGGCCACAGGTCTGTGTTATACTACTTGTGGCTTGTACGAGTCCGCTGTTTTATTTGATTTGATTTGTTTTGATTTGTTTTGTTGTGTTGTGTTTCATGATGGGCGTAAAGCCGAATAAACATTTTTATTTGATTTGATACTTCATGACCAAAGCTCATCTGTCTGGAACCTGAAGCCTCTTCCCCACCAGACATTTAAAGCACTGTTAGATTGCTTTATGGCTTCCTCCAAAGAATCCTGGAATGGTAGTTTGTTAAGGCTGCCAAGATTTGTTAGAAGACCCCAGTCCGCTTCTTGGAGCTGCAATTCTCAAAGTGGCTTAGTCCCTCTTCCCAGGGAACTCTGGGGAATGAGGGCCTCCTCATGACACTCCGCACCCTTAATGAACTACACTTCCCAGAATGCTTTGGGGGAAGCCATGATTGTTCAAGTGGTATAACAGTGTGACGGGGTGAGCTCCCATTGCTCTGTCCCAGCCTTCTGCCAACCCAGCAGTTCGAAAGCACGCCAGTGCAAGTAGATAAATAGGTACCACTGCAGCGGGAAGGTAGACAGCGTTTCCGTGCGCTCTGGTTTCCGTCACAGTGTTCCATTGCGCCAGAAGCAGTTTAGTCATGCTGGCCACATGACCCAGAAAGCTGTCTGTGGACAAACACCGGCTCCCTCGGCCTTAAAAGCGAGATGAGCGTTACAACCCCGTAGTTGCCTTTGACTGGATTCAACCGTCCAGGGGTCCTTTACCTTTTTACCCTAATAGTGCTTTAAATGTCTGGTGCAGATGTGGCCTGAATTTATTCTCCCCTGCTGCCCAAGGTGACCTATAGCTTGGTTGCTAGGTGGACAATGCAAGAATCAAGCCAAGTGGCCATTTTCCCCCATGGTCAGTACAGTGTTGTTGGCAGAAGGCCCAGTAATGTATTTAGTGGGAACACAATCAGTTATATGGCAGTGAAATGGGGAGATAATCTGACACCTCTCTCTCTCTCCCTCTCCCTCTCTCTCTCTCTCTCACTCACACACACACACACACACACACACACATTTTACCCTTGTCTTACACATGAGATAGCTTCTCCTCAAAACCATCACTAACTGAAAGGGAGAAACATCTGATCAGACCCAAACATCCTCTTGTTGGGGGTAGGGAGGAGAGTGTGAATGTTTAGTAACAATCTAGGTTTTATCCACACCCTCAAACTGCTTCTCCCCAGCCCCCAGCTAGTGAAATTCTACGGAGAGCCAGTGGTTTGCCAAAACACATCACCGGGAGAGGTTTCCATAGCAACAGAAGGGACATCTCTCAGCCCAACGGAAAGCCAGGCCCAAGCGACAGAGGATGGAGAGGAGCCCCCTCTTCTGCATGCTAAAAGGACACTTTATGCAGACTAATCCCTCTTTCATATCTCTACCACCTTATAGAATAGCCATCAGGGACAGATAAAAGGACAGATCGTTTTTCTCTTTCTCCATTCTTTCAATGCATCCATGCTTAAGAACAGAGTAAAAATTGGATTCCATGTTCATGGCTGAAGGACCGTCAGTCCAGATGAAGGCTGCAATTCTAAACATACTTTATTTAAGAACCTAAGAAGAGCTCTGCTGGGTCATCCTGTCCAGCATTCTGTTTTTACTGTGGCCACCCAGATGCCTATGGAAAACCTCAAGCAGGACCTCACTCCTGCCCCTTTCTAGATATTGCTGGACTACAACTGCCTTTGTCTCTAACCAATAAGCACGCTGGATGAGACTGATGGGAGTTGGAGGCCCACAACATCTGAAGAGCCACAGGCTTCCCAGCCTAGCCCAAGGACCTTCAACCTAACATGCCCCATGTGGGTGCCTGAACTGCAGAGGCAGCTCTCTTTCCTGCAGAAATTCATACCTACAAACCTCAGCAAGATACCTCAACTCGTGGAAGGTGAACTTGTGGATGCATCCCAAAGTCCTGCCCAGCTCTTCACGTGGGTTCATGAGTACCTCAGGCATGGAGTAGTTTTGCTAAACCTACCCACCCCCATTTCCATGTTTTTGGCAAAGGATAACCCAGCTGAGGGGATGCGGGTGGCGCTGTGGGTTAAACCACACAGCCTAGGACTTGCCAATCAGAAGGTCGGCGGTTCGAATCCCGCAACGGGGTGAGCTCCTGTTGCTCAGTCCATGCTCCTGCCAACCTAGCAGTTCGAAAGCACATCAAAGTGCAAGTAGATAAATAGGTACCACTCCGGTGGGAAGGTAAACAGCGTTTCTGTGTGCTGCTCTTGTTCGCCAGAAGCAGCTTAGTCATGCTGGCCACATGACCTGGAAGCTGTACGCCGGCTCCCTCGGCCAATAAAGCAAGATGAGCGCCGCAACCCCAGAGTCGGCCACGACTGGACCTAATGGTCAGGGGACCCTTTACCTTTAGCCAGCTGAGGTCTATACACATGCTCACGCATGCACACACACACACACACGAGTGCCTGAAACCGCTTTCAAATCACAAAACATAAAACCAGAAGAGGTAGCAGTTCAGTCAGTTGTCAGGACAGATTCAATGCCCAACATGAATTGGCTTTCGAGTTTATCACCATACACCTAGCCCATGTCAACCTGCCTGCAACAGGGCACAGGTCATGTTAGTGGCCAGTCTACAAAGACTGGCTCCAACAAGTCTCCCAGCACTGGAGTGACCAGGCCTGGCTCTATTTACGCACTTGGCAATTGCATGGATAACACTTTGAAAGCAAATAGAGCTTGTTGGGCTTTAACCCTTCACCACTGTTGTGCTCCTGGGATTTCAGGTGGAAGACATTCCTAGTCCTACCTGGAGATGCCAGAGGTTGAACCTGAGACCTTCTGCTTGCAAACCAGAGGCTCGACCACTGAAGACAAGCAGGCCCTGGGACAGCAGCTCCACAGTAGACTGCTGTGTACATTGTGTGTGGCAAACTGGTATACAACCAATGTTAAACCCATCTGGGTGCCCAGTTCAGCATTCTAGCACATCCACACTGGGACTAGGAAGGCCAGCTCAAGGTTGCCTTTGGCTCTTCCAATGTGTAAAAGGACTTGCTGCATTGTGCATTCAACATTGCTTTATGCTTTCATTGCATCATCATTATAATCTTAAAATAGTTTTCATTTAACTTCTTATGAGTGACTTAGAGAAGTTCTTTTATGGGCTGAAAGGTAAATAACTAAGCCAAGTTCCTTGCATTCACCCTGGAAAGCCAATGAGCACATAGCAAAGGTTGCTCCTCAATAACTTCCAGGGGTCAGTGGAACCAGACACACCCTGTCCTTGCATATCGCAGAGCCCAGGATCAGTTGCCCCAAAGCAGCACATTCAACCCCATTTTATAGTTTTACAGGGCCAGTGCAAGGAATAAGCAGCTATCGGCAGTGGATAGGCTCACTCAGGGAGCTTGTGCTACACACCACAGGTGTGGCAAGTAGCTGTGATCAAAAGGGATCTCTTAGTAATCTGAGGACCTAGAAAAAACAGCTCTCTAGAATTAAAGGGACTAACGTATTGTTTTCTGGCCACCGTCCCTGTTGCTAGGACCAGAAGCAACTGTGAAAAAGAACAAGGGTTGCAGAGACAGAACTAATTTTGATTCTCACGGGACCCCCCAAAAGCAGGTATCTGGGAGGAAGGGAGATAGAGAGGTGGAGCTTCTTTCTCCCCCACCTAAGCAACAATGAGCATGGAAAAGGGGGAGGGAGAGTTACAGTGCAGCTGAAGGCATGCGTCCTCCGAAGTCTGCACCCTTGAGATCAATGGGACTTACTTCCATGTATAGGTTGCAGCCTTGCAACACACACACAAGCCTTGCACCCTTGATCCACCCAGCTCACCACTGTCGACTCTGACCCGCAGCGCCTCTCCGGGGTATTTTTTGCTTTAGGAGAGGGGGGCGGCATTCCCTGCCCTGGAGGTGCCGGGGGTCTAACCTGAGACCATCTGCATGCCTGGCAGTCGGCGCTCCCCGACGCTGAGCTAGGCTCCTCCAGAGGGATTACAGGAGATATTGAGTGATGGGAGCCGATTGGGAAGGCTATGGGGACTGGAAATACGATTGGGAGCTACAAGGTTAAGGGGGGGCGGGGGATGAATTAGGATGCTGAGATGGGCGGCGTGGGAAACCCTGGAGCATGCAGGAAATTGCTCGGCGTTACCTTTTTTTGCACCCCCCAGATGCACCGATTAGGAGAGGGTGGAAATCAGCCAGCAACTCCGGCTACGCTCTTCTTCACGATGCCTCTGCGCGGTCATCGAGGAGCCACGGCGCTTCTGCCCTGGGCTACCCGAGCCGGCCTCTGGGTTCGCCCATTGGCTGACAGGTCGCAACTCCTCTCCCGATTGGTGCGCTTGCTCCTCCCAAAGAAAGCAATACAGACGCTGAAGCGGCCGAGCCCAGGCAGGGGAGGGGGCGGGGCTACGGCTGCTTTGCCCGCTTGTCTGGAGGTGACGCGCTGCCTGGGGTGGGCGAGGGGCTGGTTTGGGGATTGCAAGCCAGCATGGTTGCAAGGCCCCTCGATCTTTGCGCCTGTAGCTTTGTTGTTGTTTAGTCGTTTAGTCGTGCCCGACTCTTCGTGACCCGATGGACCAGAACACGCCAGGCACTCCTGTCTTCCACTGCCTCCCGCAGTTTGGTCAAAGTCATGCTGGTAGCTTCGAGAACACTATCCGACCATCTCATCCTCTGTCATCCCCTTCTCCTTGTGCCCTCCATCTTTCCCAACATCAGGGTCTTTTCCAGGGAGTCTTCTCTTCTCATGAGGTGGCCAAAGTATTGGAGCCTCAGCTTCAGGATCTGTCCTTCCAGTGAGCACTCAGGGCTGATTTCCTTCAGAATGGAGAGGTTTGATCTTCTTGCAGTCCAAGGGACTCTCAAGAGTCTCCCCCCAGCACCGTAATTCAAAAGCATAAATTCTTTGGCGAACAGCCTTCTTTATGGTCCAGCTCTCACATCACTACCATGGCTTCAACTATACTGACCTTTGTTGGCAAGGTGACGTCTCTGCTTTTTAAGATGCTGTCTAGGTTTGACATTGCTTTTCTCCCAAGAAGCAGGCGTCTTTTAATTTCGTGGCTGCTGTCACCATCTGCAGTGATCATGGAGCCCAAGAAAGTAAAATCTCTCACTGTCTCTATTTCTTCCCCTTCTATTTGCCACGAGGTGATGGGACCAGTGGCCATGATCTTCGTTTTTTTGATGTTGAGCTTCAAACCATATTTTGCACTCTCCTCTTCCACCCTCATTAAAAGGTTCTTTAATTCCTCCTCACTTTCTGCCATCAATGTTGTGTCATCTGCAGCTTCTGTAGCTTAGTTCAACACAATGGCTCAGCCCTGTAGAATAATAATAATAATAATAGCAGAGAGCACTCTTCTGATCATGTGCAGAGCGCTTTCCCCTGGACGCGGATGAGAATCCTGCAAGCACGTCGGCCTTTTCTCAGGCTTGTGCTGGATGTAATCCTTCGTGGGATGATACAGGTGTGTGTCTGTAAAGGGACATAGCTGTCAACTTTCCCCTTTTCTTGCGAGGAATTCTATTCGGAATAAGGGAATTTACCTTTAAAAAGGGAAAACGTTGACAGCTATGGTGAAGGGAGGCAAATTTAAGTAGCAATTTTTCATGAGCAATCAGTACAAACACGCCCCGCCGGAGTTAAAGGGGTGTTTTGCGGGGTGGGTGGGTGGTGGGGCGGGTGTTACAAGAAAAAGCATGCTTAGCACTGCCACTTTTCCTTAGGAAGAAAAAGTTGTCATTGCACCGCTTAGAATCATAGAAATGTAGAGTTGGAAGGAATCCCAAGGGTCATCTAGTCCAACCCCCCCTTGCAGTGCAGCAATATTCAGGTGGCCTGAATGGGGATCAAACTCACCACCTTGGCATTCACGCTCAAGCCATCTAAACTGACACTCCTGATTGGGATTAGGGCTCCACATCAGTTTCCTGCCAAGAATCCTCACCTTTCAAAGGTACCCCCTTCAAGGACAAAGGGCAACGTAGGTACAGTCACAAGTACACCCTCTTTGAATTTATGTTGTTTTATCGGGAGATAATCACAACCATCTGCTCCTTAAAGGTAAAGGTAAACAGACCTCTGACCATTAGGTCCAGGCGTGACCGACTCTGGGGTTGCGGCGCTCATCTCGCTTTATCGGCCGAGGGAGCCAATGTTTCTCCGCAGAAAGCTTCCGGGTCATGTGGCCAGCATGACTAAGCCGCTTCTGGCGAACCAGAGCAGCGCACGGAAACACCGTTTACCTTCCCGCCGGAGCGGTACCTATTTATCTACTTGCACTTTGACGTGCTTTCAAACTGCTAGGTTGGCAGGAGCAGGGACCGAACTACGGGAGCTCACCCCGTCGCGTCGCAGGGATTCGAACCGCCGACCTTCTGATCGGCAAGTCCTAGGCTCTATGGTTTAACTACTTAATCTCTTCATCCCTATGGAAGCAGTAAGGGTGTGCTTAATTTTTCACACAAGGCTTCTCCATTATGGATTTCTATTTGTGAAATAAAGCATGACACAGTGTAATAAGTCATGTGTTGTTGTTCATCAATAACAACAACAACAACAATAGATGTACATAATACGACAGAATTCCAAGAGGGTGTACTTTCTTTTTCCCATGACTGTATGCTCCCTAATTTTATTCCCTCTCTCTCTCTGAGTAAAAGCTCATTTTATTACAACAGCAACAAAACAAAGATTTAGATAACTTTCTTCCTGTTGTACACGGTTGTAAAAGTTTTACAATTTCGCTTCTAAGTTTGTAATCTGCAGGCCAAGAAACCATATAAATCCTTCCTTATAGCTCCCAAAAGTCTCTGCTCCTAACTCTCTCCTACTTCAACCTAACCCGGAAGATAATTTCCATTTTTAAAAAGCAAAACATGCATACTCTAGACCAGGGGTCAGCAAACTTTTTCAGCAGGGGGCCGGTCCACTGTCCCTCAGACCTTGTGGGGGGCGGGACTATATATTTGGGGGTGGGGAATGAACGAATTCCTATGCCCCACAAATAACCCAGAGATGCATTTTAAATAAAAGGACACATTCTACTCATGTAAAAACACACTGATTCCTGGACCGTCTGTGAACCGGATTTAGAAGGCAATTGGGCTGGATCCGGCCCCCGGGCCTTAGTTTGCCTACCCATGCTCTATGGTACATTCCAAAGTACCTCAGCACAGATTCTCAGGGCTCCTACTATTTTTCATGATTTGTCTAAAACCACAAGATTCCCTTAACTTCAATATCAGGCTCAATCCACAGTGAACCATGCGGTCGGGGGGGGGGGGCGTGTTTTGTTCTTGCATTTGCATCCTGCCATTTCTCCAGAGAGATCAAGGCACCATGCAAAGTCACGCATCACCACCATTTTATCCTCTCAACAACACTGTATACAGTACACTGTGGCTGCAATCCATACCACACATTGAAAGCACACGACTTTCCCAAAAGAATCCTAGTTTGCCCCTCACAGATCTACCATTCCCAGCACCCTAAACCAGGCATCCCCAGCCTTCAGCCCTCCAGATGTTTTGTTGTTTTTTTTAAAGATATTTATTAGAGTTTTACAAAAAACAAAGTGTTACAGAGTAAAAGAAAACCAAGAAAACAAAGAAGAAAAAATACATAAAGAAGAAAAAACAAGGAAAATACAAAAAACAAATCCAATTTTTGGTATTTCAAAGCTCATTTGCTTATTTCCTTGACCTCCTCACACCTCCCCTTCTTGCATTCCCATTTACATAATCAATTCAGCAAATCCTTACCCTCTTTCATTTATCTTGACTCTATATCTTAACATATTATGACTCTATCTTTTCATCCAGCCCTCCAGATGTTTTGGACTACAATTCCCATAATCCCTGACCACTGGTCCTGTTAGCTAGGGATCATGGGAGTTGTAGGCCAGGGGTTGGCAAGGTTTACCTTGCTTGGGCCGGTTCATTCCAGCGGAGATCCCTCTGTGGGCCAGATTGCACGCGTGCGATTTCTGGCGTCCGCGCAGATGCGATTTCCAGCACCGCGGAAGCGATTCCCTGTGCTGGTTTAGTGCAGTGCACAGGGACTTGCCAAGCAGGCGGCTCGGTTCGGAGTTGGCTCATGGGCTGGTTAAATGACACCCATGGGCTGCTTGTGGCCCATGGGCCTTAGGTTGCTTACCCCTGTTTCAGGCCAAAACATCTGGAGGGCTGCAGGTTGGGGGTGCCTGCCCTAAACCAACTTTGTTGTTGTTTAGTCGTTTAGTTGTGTCCAACTCTTCGTGACCCCATGGACCAGAGCACTGCAGGCACTCCTATCTTCTACTGCCTCCCGCAGTTTGGTCAAACTCATGCTGGTAGCTTCTATTGACTATGAAGGCAACTCCATTTCTTTTACGGGATTCTTGCCCACAGTAGTAGATATGATGGTCATCCGAGCTGAATTCGCCCATCCCCGTCCATTTTAGTTCACTGATGCCCAGGATGTCAATATTTATTCTTGCCATCTCATTTTTTACCACATCCAACTTACCAAGGTTCATGGTTCTTACATTCCAGGTTCCTATGCAATATTTTTCTTTACAGCATTAGACTTTCCTTTTGCTTCCAGGCATATCCACAACTGAGCGACCTTTCGGCTTTGGCCCAGCCGCTTCATCAGCTCTGAATCTACTTGTACTTGTCCTCCGCTCTTCCTCAGTAGCATGTTGGACACCTTCCGACCTGAGGGGCTCATCTTCCAGCATCATAACTTTTATATGCCTGTTGTCTTTGTCCATGGAGTTTTCTTGGCAGGGATACTGGAGTGGCTTGCCGGTTCCAGTTCCCATAATTCATTGGGAGAAGTCATGTGCTTTAAATGTATCGGGTGGAGTTAGTGCCAACATGGCACTAAGTGGGACAGGTTGTGGGGTTCGCTTGCGCAATGGGACTTGTGCCATATCCTCCCCCAGCATGCCCCCCAGGCCTCCTAAACCTGTTCTGTAGTTTCCCTCAATCTCCCCAGAGCAGATTTAGGGGGCACAGAGGTGTGCAGGGGAGAAGTCCCATTGCACCAGTGAACCTCAGTGTGCTCATGCAACAACTTATTTGAATCCCACTCGTGATGTCTGTGCAGCCACTGGGAGACAGCAAACAGGCTGACAGATAAGTGACTCTCACAAGTTCATTCAGTGAGTTTCACAGCTGAGTGGAAATTTGAACCCTGGTCCTAATCCAACACTCTCCTAACAACTACTGCATACCTCCAACATTTCTCAGATGAAAACAGGGACATTCTGTTCTACAACCAGAAGCTTCTCCCATGGTTGATCTCCTGCACACATGCGAGGGAAGGGATCGCGTACAACACCTTCAACAGATAAATGGGATGAAATAAAATTTTAGCTGTAAGTTGCCTTGAGTCCCTGTCAGGGGGAAAAGGCAGGATATAGTAATACTAATAATAATGGAAACTGTGAGAATGACCAGGAACATACCAAAGAGTAAACTCAGTGGGTCTTAGTTTTGAGTAAAAATGCTTAGGATTGCAGTGTAAGGCTGTACAGTGGTACCTCGGGTTAAGAACTTAATTTGTTCTGGAGGTCTGTTCTTAACCTGAAACTGTTCTTAATCTGAGGTACCACTTTAGCTAATGGGGCCTCCCGCTGCCGCCACGCCGCCACCGCGTGATTTCTGTTCTCATCCTGAAGCAAAGTTCTTAAGCCGAGGTACTATTTCTGGGTTAGCAGAGTCTGTAACCTGAAGCATCTGTAACCTGAAGCATCTGTAACCCGAGTTACCACTGTACAGTCTTTACCCAGTTATCTGGGAGTAAGCTCCATTGAATATAGTGGGATTTACTTCTGAGTAGACATATAAGGGCTTGCGGTGTAAGGCTCAATTTACAATAAAGGAATAAACACACCACGTGTTCCCTAAAAAAAATAAATGGCTGGCTGCTGAAGCATTGCAATTAAATAATTTTTAATGGATTGGTGACATTTTCCTTCAAAATTACGTATAGGAAGGGCTTCGTATGGCAGCTTCACCTTTCCTTTATTTGGTGCATTTTATTTTCAGTATGAGGGACGCGGGTGGTGCTGTGGGTTAAACCACAGAGTCTAGTGCTTGCTGATCAGAAGGCTGGCGGTTCGAATCCCCGCAACGGGGTGAGCTCCCATTGTTCAGTCCCTGCTCCTGCCAACCTAGCAGTTCGAAAGCACGTCAAGGTGCAAGTAGATAAATAGGCACCGCTCTGGTGGGAAGGTAAACGGCGTTTCCGTGCGCTGCTCTGGTTCGCCAGAAGCGGCTTAGTCATGCTGGCCACATGACCCGGAAGCTGTACGCCGGCTCCCTTCGCCTATAGAGCGAGATGAGCGCCGCAACCCCAGAGTTGTCCACGACTGGACCTAATGGTCAGGGGTCCCTTTACCTTTACCTTATTTTCAGTATAATCAGGACTTCGTTTTTGCACCACACACACACACACAACCCCACACAGAGCAAAGGCTTCTGTTTCCAAAAAGAATGTGTGTGCATGTTTCTGATCTCTCCACCACTTTTGATTGTTCTCAGAGATATGGAAGGGAGGAAAAATGAAAACCAGGACATTCTGGGATCAAATCAGTAACCTGGATGGCTTCTGTCCCTGGAAAATCAGGACATTGCTGCTCCATACTGAACCTGGGTGCAAAAGGGAAAACAAATGAGTCTGCTTAGTTGGCGGAGTCTGTGGCAACATGTGCTTTGAGATGCCTGAATTCAGAGATCTCTGCTTCCAGGCTTTCAGGCCTATAGAATGAGGAACTGTATCCTGGAGAGCAATGACGCAGAAAAAGGAAGCAGATATTTTATGGAACAAGTATGACATCAATATATTTGCTAAGTGTCGCAAGAAAAACTAGCTTTTCAGCTAGTTCAGGTACAGAGAGCAAATAACACAAGAATTTTCATCTCCTTCCCCCACCTCAACAAACGGGGAAAGGGGGACATCTTAGGACTTGTAAAACTAAACAGTTACTCAAGAGTTAGAACAGAAGTAGCTTTAAGCACAGGGAAAGGATCTTTACATCTCATTATTTTGAGCTAGCATTGAAAGATATGGGACTGATTCATAATGGATGAACTTACCAAAGCAAATAATTTTCTTCAGGGTAAAGCCAAAACACAAATATTTTCTAGGTTGCTCTGTATCTATTGTTGTAAACAAAAATTGCCCTTTTCCCTTATAGGGTATCCAAGAGCCCATATAGAGTCCTTACATAGGTTCCCTATTGGTAGGAGAGAATAACAGAGGCCAACCAGAGAATATTGAGAAGCAAAGCAGCTAGTAAGCTTGATCTTTATTGAACTGCTGCAACAGGGTGCTCCCCTCACCCGCAGGACGTTTTGGAACTTGAACGCCGTAAACCCAGAAGTAATTGCTTCGGTTTTCGAACGCACCTTGGAAGTTCAACCAGAAACGCGACTTCTGTATTGAGTTTTCCGTAATGAGATTTCCGTTTTGAGTTTTCGGTTTACGAACATTTCGGAACTCGAACGGTCTTCCGGAACGGATTACGTTCGAAAACTGAGGTACCACCGTATATCTTTTTTGCTTCCTAAGCGACATTATATGTTGCTATCTATTTGTGAAAACTTCTCAGTATTGACGAAGAGTTTAAAAAAAGGAGTTAGGGCAACATGAGCTAGAAAGAGCATGGGAGGGGAGAGAAGAGAAAGATAATGTTTTTGTTGCCATGGGAACAGCAAAAATACACATGAGCCTTGAGCCTTATTCACTTATTTACTCCACACATAAGAGGAGCCTGCTGTTTCAGGCCAGTGGTCCATCTACTGCAGCATCCTCTTCTCAAAGCGGCCAACAATATGCCTGTGGGATGCCCTCAAGCATAGTGTTGCCATACATCAAGGAATTCCCAGACATGCCCTCTTTTGGGAGTCCTGTGGTTTCTTTTTATTATTATTATTATTATTTTATTCAAAATTATAACAAGACATATTATCCAAAAACATATCATCCTTGTCCCCCCCCCCATTTCCCCCCCTCCCCCCTCCCACACAAACCCCTCCCCCCGACTTCCCTCAGTTCCAGTCTTTGGTTTCTCCAATAATGCTGTTTTCTGCATGTTACAAAGTTGTATAGATCCTCAAATTATTTAGCTGATTATTATCAATAAAAAGTTTGTGAATGTTTATTCAAAACCTGCCAAGGAGTCTAGTTCGCTTTGTTGCGTCTTCAGATACTTTGTAAAGGGTTCCCCTTCATCCTTAAAGTCACAGTTATCCTTGTCCCGTAGCTTATATGTCAGTTTTGCCAGTTCTGCATAGTCCGTCAATTTTTCTTGCCATGATTCTTTAGTTGGGGTTTCTTCAGTCTTCCATCCTTGTGCTACCAGAACTCTCGCGGCCATTGTCGCATACATGAAGATGTTTTTCAACTTTTTTGGCAGGTCTTTCCCTACAATCCCCAACAAAAATGCCTCAGGTTTTTTAACAAATGTTAAATGGAACATTTTCTTCAATTCATTGTATATCATTTCCCAAATTTTTAAAATTACCTTACAATCCCACCACATATGATAAAATGTCCCCTCCTTTTCCTTACACTTCCAACATATATTTGAACTATATATTCGCTTCGCCGGCACATATACTAAAAAAAAAAATTGGAACGATACAGAGAAGATTTGCATGGGAAACGTGCGGTTTCCATCAACTGGCATTCAGAATCATACTGCCTCAAACAGTGACGGACAGGCAGGGAGAGGAGGTGCGATATATTGCCAGCTCAAAAAGTTTGAAACTGGTATCGCAGCTGAACTTCAATTTAAATGTCTGCCAGCTCCAGTGGCAACTCCAACAAATGCACTTAAATTCCTGCTATTATTTGATCTACTTTCTGGGAAGGGTACGTATTTGCCAAATTTAGTGAGGTTGGTGCTGTGAGATTTTACTGAATCCAGAAACTATGCAGCCAACAAGCAGCGTTCAGGAAGCTGGCTGCTTACAAAGAAAAGATTAACAGCACTGGTAGCTCTCGGATATTAAATTATTTTACACCCAGATCCAGGGGAGTCTGTGGCACCAAGCCACACCTGGGACAGGTGTGTCTTTAATAATTTATAGATCCAGGAAATCAGATATGAGAAATTGATGGGGGTAGAAAACAGACCTTGGGTCATACTTTACTGGTTTCAGAACCATTTCCTGCTTCTTCTTAAAAGAAGAAACAGCCGCAGCCACCCAAATCATTGAGTTAAACAAATCTTTGTTTTTTCCTTTATATATTTTTTATTGATTTTAACATATAAATTATAAAATGTACCACAAAACTTATCACTTATACAATCTTTTAAGACTTGCATCAGCACCTCTGATGATCCACCGTTTTAACCACTTCTTAACTTTATATTGCCTTTACATCTCTTAACAAATCATCCTCCCCCTTCTCCATTTTTGCAATACTTCCAATAATACTCCTCACAAAACTTCTTGCAAACCTACAAACATTGTCTGATCTTCACAAATACTTTTCAAGTAGCCTGTAAATTTACTCCAGTCTTCTGTGAATTTCTGGTCCCGCCGGTTTCGAATCCTTCCTGTTAGTGAGTTAAACAAATCTTAATTGGCAGCGGGGGCCACTCGGGGGCGCATCGGAAGATGGCTGACAATAACATCTCTCCGACCCACACGAGGTAATTTGGAGGCTATGATGGGAGTAATTAGCCTCCCTAACCCCCCCCAGGATGGTGGGGGGGACTGCCCTTGCCTGCTGTGCCCTATACCACCCCCGAATTTGTGGGGATAGGGGCACTAGGCACAAAGCCCTCCTGTGGGATTTCGGCACTCCTGGACGCCGTCCCTGATCCACGCCACTAGCTGCAAGAACTTCAAAAGAAACAATTTGGATGAAGCGAATGCACATATTTCAAGGAAGAAGGGGGAGTAAAGACTGCTAACAGAAGAGATCTCTGATAAAACAAGACAAGAATAAAACATGAGAAGATACGCCAAGACACGGTATGGCAAATGACTGATGGGGGAGGGGAAAAAAAACTTTCCTTTCTTTCCTTATGTGATTAAACAAGAATCCCCTCCCCTCTTGAGTCAGAAATGTCGTTTTAAGGACTTAAGCTGTGGATTTAAGGCTGTGTGGAGATAAACTTTCGAACCAAAGCATGTTTTAAGAAGAGCGTGGAATGTATAAGAGCTTTGGAATGACGCAGTTAAAAATGCCATCGCCATATTGGGAAGTTCTGTTGGAGGTCTTGAGTCTGGGAGGAGAAAGAGAGAAATAGAGCTGTTTATATTTTGGGGTTTAAACTCCTCAGAGGGACTTAAGAGCGACAGTTTTGCGAGATTATGATGGAAAGAGCGATGTTATCTATGAAGGAGATGATATATGGAAACCATCTCGATTTGAGGATTGGAAGAACGGAAAATTCACACAGGATTATTATTATTATTGGTGTTTATCGGCTTAAGGAGACTATCAGAAGAGATCATAAAGAAAAAAGAGAAAATATATGAACAAGGTGTGATGTGGAAACAGCAAGATAAGACTGGATAGAATTATGAACTCTGTTTGGACTGATTTGGACTGATTTGGACATTAACGCACCAGCAAGAAGATGATCAGAATCCCCCTTCGGATCTTGAAATATGGGTCCCCCCAACAAAATTTAAAATTCAGCTTTGTAATTCGGAATTTATGTGATGTGATTTAATTTGATGTGATTGGCCGGTTAATAAATATTATTTTTTTTTAAAAAAAATCTTAATTGGCAGCATACCGTATTTTTCGCTCGATAACACGCACCTGACCATAACACGCACATCGTTTTTAGAGGAGGAAAACAAGGGAAAAAACATTCTGAATGAAACAGTGGATGTATCATTTTTGTGCTTCATGCTGTGGCCACAGACATGTGATCTGATGGTGAATTTGGGGTGACCCAATGCAAAAATCCTGAGAATCCCTGTGGATCCATGCTTTGTAACCACGTTTTTGCACCATTGCAGCCCCAGGCAACAGTGGGTGTGTGATTTTGGGGGGGGGCAGGCTGTAGCCATGGACATGCTATGTGCTCTGATGGTGAATTTGGGGTGACCCAATGCAAAGATCCTGAGGATCCATGTTTTGTAACCACGTTTTTGCACCATTGCAGCCCCAGGCAACAGTGGGTGCGTGATTTGGGGGGGGGCAGGCTGTAGCCATGGACATGCTATGTGATCTGATGGTGAATTTGGGGTGACCCAATGCAAAGATCCTGAGGATCCATGTGGATCCATGCTTTTTAACCACATTTTTGCACCATTGCAGCCCCAGGCAACAGTGCGTGTGTGATTTTTGGGGGGCAGGCTGTAGCCATGGACATGCTATGTGATCTGATGGTGAATTTGGGGTGACCCAATGCAAAGATCCTGAGGATCCATGTGGATCCATGCTTTTTAACCACATTTTAAGTGGGGAAGGAAGGAAAAATACAGAATGGACAAGGAGCACGAGAGGGGTGTGCAGAGAAGCAGCTGGCTAAGAATGCAGGAGAGGGGTATAACGGGAGGGAGGAAAGGAAGGCAAAAGTTTTCCCTCACCTACCCACCCAAGCCAGCCAGCTCTCTCTCTCTCTCTCTCTCTCTCTCTCTCTCCCTCCTGCATGTTTTCAGCAGCACCGGAGCACAGAGACGACACTCTGCTTTCCCCTCTGCTTGCCTGGAGGGGAGGGGCTTTCCCTGCTCTTTGTTCCGTTTGAGCAAACACAGCAAGGAAACAGAGGAGGGTGGGCAGTAAGACCCTGAGGCAAAATGCAGGAAAGCAGCCACTTCCTCTTTTCAGGTTTCCCTTCTCCGAGATGCGCGATTTGATTTTTGCCTGATTTTTTTTGCCATTTGGCTCCAGGGACCACACATTCGCTCAATAACACGCACAGACATTTCCCCTTCCTTTTTAGGAGAAAAAATCTGCGTGTTATAGAGGGAAAAATACGGTAAGTTGCACAGCTATGCTAGGCCACATCGGGTGATGCTTTCTATCCAATTGGGCTCATCACAAAGAGCACAGCATGAGGAGACCTCCCAACTCCAGCAACAGAGCACATAACTGTCCTGATTTTCCCGAGACATTCCAGAATTACAGAAGCCATCCCACCTTCTGATTGGATTCCGGAATATCCCGTTTCCCCTCTCTAGTGCTGCCGCCACTGAGCTCAGCAGTGAGGATGAACTTGCAGCCGGCGCTGTTGCTTGCAGCGGTGCCCTGATTACGCAACTGGTTTCCGCAAGAGTGCGACACCAAACTATGTGCATCCCGATTTTGTTCAACGGAATATTGGAGGATTTGCACAGGCTCTGCCTCTGCTTAACCCTACTGGAATGGAAAGCTGTGGATGTTCCACTATCTATTAAACCCAACATATACAGGCTGTAATGTATGTATTATCAATTAAATATCTACCATGTGGTCCTTTTAAGAGAAACAGGTTTGACCCGGGAGACCAGCTCCTAGAGAGCCAACTCAGAGGTGTGGCATGGTTGGAGAGGTTAGTTTGTGCAGGCTTAATTTAACATTAGACTACAATACGGCTTAATTTACTGTTAGCTCAGCTTGTAGCGTGCTTATTCAAAACAGCAGAAAAGAAGACCCAGGCCAGCAGTGCACACTCAAGTTACTTGATCAGTAAAACTGTACTTCACAATTTTGACCTACATGGGCTAGATGTAATTCACAGAGGTCATATGCAGGTATCTCAAGGTTCTGTGGAGAGAACAGCTGTCATGATTATGCCATGCCACAACTGAATGATTAAAATAAGTACCATATTACAGTGGTACCTCGGGTTAAGAACTTAATTCGTTCTGGAGGTCCGTTCTTAACCAGAAACTGTTCTTAACCTGAAGCACCACTTTAGCTAATGGGGCCTCCTGCTGCTGCCGCGCTGCCAGAGCACAATTTCTTTTCTCATCCTGAAGCAAAGTTCTTAACCCGAGGTACTATTTCTGGGTTAGTGGAGTCTGTAACCTGAAGCGTCTGTAACCCACTGTACTATTATTAATATATTTTCATTATCTCCAACGCAAGGGAATTCTTGGGAGATGTGAAACAGATATAGCAAACAGGCCTGGAGCCCAGGGATCCCTGTTTTGAAGAGAAACCCCTCCTTCAGTATATAAGAAAATGGTAGCAACCCAAGCCAAACAATATAGTGTAAACTTTCCCAGACCATGAGCAGGGTGACTCACCTTGTGAGGTCCCATGTCGGGTACAAGTAGAGTCCTGTTTGCTACAGGTCCACCACTCCCAATAATTCCCTTGCATCAGACATAATGAAAATATATTATTAATTGTAATATTGTACTTATTTTGATGATTCTGGAGTACCACTTGCATGTGCTGCATGTCCTTTAATAGCGGGTACATTGTGACATTGGGACGTGGGTGGCGCTGTGGGTTAAACCACTGAGCTGATCAGACTTGCTGATCAGAAGGTCGGCGGTTCGAATCCCCGTGACGGGGTGAGGTCCCGTTGCTCGGTCCCTGCTCCTGCCCACCTAGCAGTTCGAAAGCACGTCAAAGTGCAAATAGATAAATAGGTACCGCTCCAGCGGGAAGGTAAACGGTGTTTCCGTTTGCTGCTCTGGTTTTGCCAGAAGCGGCTTAGTCATGCTGGCCACACGACCCGGAAAGCCAATAAAGTGAGATGAGCGCTGCAACCCCAGAGTCGGCCATGACTGGACCTAATGGTCGGGGTCCCTTTACCTTTACATTGCGACAAAAACATTCATTGCACTTTGCTTGCCATATATTGTGTCTTTGTCAAAAAGGTAAAGCACCCCTGGATGGTTAACTCCAGTCAAAGGTGGCTACAGTCGTACCTCAGAAGTTGAACGGAATCTGTTCCGGTTCCAAAACATTCGAAAACCAAGGCATGGCTTCCAATTGGTTGCCGATTGTGCAGGCGCGCTAGAAACAATAGTGGAAGCTGCGCTGGATGTTCAGCTTCCAAAAAAAGTTTTAAAACCGAACACTCACTTCCGGTTTTTGATCGTCCAGGAGCTGTAATGTTCGACTTCCAAGGCATTTGGCAGCCGAGGTACGACTGTATGGGGTTGCAGCACTCATCTCGCTTTCAAGCCGAGGGAGCCGGCGTTTGTCCACAGACAGCTTTCCAGGTCATGTGGCCAGCATGACTAAACTGCTTCTGGCGCAACGGAACACCATGGCAGAAACAAGAGCACACGGAAACGCCTTTTGGACCACAGCACCACCCACCACCCATTGAGCCTCTTGGGCTTGCCGATCAGGAGGTTGGTGGTTTGAATCCCTGCAACGGATTGAGCTCCTGTTGCTCTGTCCCAGCTCCTGCCATCCTAGCAGTTTGAAAGCACACCAGTGCAAGTAGATAAATAGATACCACTGCAGCAGGAAGGTATACAGCATTTCTGTGCACTCTGGTTTCCATCACGGTGTTCCATTGCACCAGAGGCAGTTTAGTCCTGCTGCCCACATAACCCGGAAAGCTGTCTGTGGACAAACACCGGCTCCTTCGGCCTGAAAGTGAGATGAGCACCGCAACACCATAGTCGCCTTTGACTGGACTTAACTGTCCAGGGGTGCTTTACCTTTTACTTGTGTCTTTCTATGCTGGCCTGTTTTTTCCTGTTTGTGTATGTTCCTATACAGTGGATTCCTTATTTTTCTGCTTACAGCTGTGTTATGTACTAAGTTGGATAGGATCCAAAATGCTGCAGTCTGATTGGTCCTAGAACAATGGGATCCAAAATGCAGCAGTCTGATTGGTCCTAGAACAATAGGATTCAGAATGCAGCAGTCTGATTGGTCCTACAACAATGCAGCAGTATGATTGGTCTGCAGGAGCCACCCAATCCAGCTCCAGATGGAAGTGAATCCACAACCTGATTGGCCTACAGGAGAATTCCAGAATTAGCCAATCACGTGCAGCCCATTGTGTAAATAATGTACCGGTATATAAAGCAGATACTTTGGGGGGACTTTCATTCCTCCTCACCACTATGAGCTGAATAAAGAGCATGAAATCCACTCTCGACTCTGAGTATATTTCAAGCTGAATGACTGGGCAAAAGGTGTTGCCTGACACATTTTCTCACCTCACCCCACTCTGATTCTTAACATGATACACCAGAATTATTATTATTCATTAAATTTGTTAGCTGCTTTTTCTTGCCATGCCAACTCAAAGCGACTTTCAACCAGATTCAGACAGAATCATCTGGGAATTGCAATTACTTTAGTGAGTGAGTGAAGCCTTCTATCATAATTGTTCAGGGTTGCACAATGAGGTTTACGTACACTATAGGCAGTTCTCAATTGATCTTTAAATTCAACTCAGCCCACAGATCAGCAAGGCTTTGACAATGACAAAGCCCCCAGGCCATGGCAACAGCACAGCATTGACTGGGACACAAGCCACATTTAAATCTCCATTCCATCGATTAATAATGTTGGAAATAGAAGCTTTCTTCCAAAGCTGAGGCAAAAGCCAGCCTAATACCCCTGTAAACTGGTTTTGAATTTTACACTTGCTGCTTCAGATGAAAAACTAGTCTGCCTGAAGACTTACAATTTTATATGTTTTTCAGCATCTTTGGAAATATTAAGAATGATGGACCCAAACAAAATCTTGACAAGAATTTCAGAATAAGCTTAATAATAATAGTCCTGGGCTCTACTTACAACGGAACACAAATAATAGAATTGGAAGGGAACACAAGGATCATCTAGTCCAGGCATGGCCAAACTTGGCCCTCCAGCTGTTTTTGGGACTACAACTCCCATCATCCCTAGCTAAGAGGACCAGTGGTCAGGGATGATGGGAACTGTAGTCCCAAAACAGTTGGAGGGCCAAGTTTGGCCATGCTTGATCTAGTCTAACCCCCTGCAATGCAAGAATCTTTTGCCCACCTTGGGGCTCAAACCCACAAACCTGAGATTGACTCTCGTGCTTTACCAACAAAGCTATACTGGACTACGCTGAACATCTAGGAGGGTTTTACATGTACCCTTGTGGGGTTGCCCAGGTTTTCATACTGTACAGTACATTCTTTAAGATGTGGACTGGTAAACAGTAAGCAAGCTAGAAGTCTGCTGTTTTAAGCCCTATGTTTTCACAAAGCAAGAATCTTTTCTCAAATTGTAGTCTAATGTCTGTCCCCGGTGCTGTTCTCCACCTACAGTACAGTGGTACCTCAGGTTACATACGCTTCAGGTTACAGACGCTCCAGGTTACAGACTCCGCTAACCCAGAAATAGTGCTTCAGGTTAAGAACTTTGCTTCAGGATGAGAACAGAAATCATGCTCCGGCGGTGCGGCGGCAGCGGGAGGCCCCATTAGCTAAAGTGGTGCTTCAGGTTAAGAACAGTTTCAGGTTAAGTACGGACCCCCGGAACGAATTAAGTACTTAACCCGAGTTACCACTGTACTGGCTTTCCAAAAGGTCAGCACATGCAGAGATGTCTATGTTGTCCTGAATCAATGTTACATATTTTTCTCTTTTATTGGGGAAACCCAGCCAGATGGGCAGGGTATTATTATTATTATTATTATTATTATTATTATTATTATAGCTGTAGTTCAGATGTTCATTGCTATGATGCTTATAATGTACATGCCAGAAACAAGAGACAATGCATTGTTTTCCGCCTTTCCTCCCTTTCTTTCGATTTCTCTCTCTTCTTTCTTGCCATGTGCTTGATGCTGCTTTTTCGTGATGTCACTGTTTAAAAACCAACACTTGGTTTTTAAATTTATATTTTAGTATCAAAGCAAAGGCATATATCTCTGTTTCCCCCTACTTTATCATGGAAGGATCTTAGGATTAAATGGTATTATATCAACTTTTAAATCAACAAGTTTTAGAAGTTTAAACCTTGGTCTCAGAAACCTTCTCTGAAGCAGGGGAAGAGCAGCGGAAAAGAATTAAGCAGGTAATGTACTGAGATTATCAGCTCAGGATCCGGGTGATCATGACTCTGTGTCATTAAGAGCCCTCCAGCGACTTTGTGTCCCTGACTGCTCTCTCTTAAGTACTGTATCTCTTCCTAACACAACCTTGCTGCAACCAGTCCAAAAAGGCTATCTCAGGTTGCAGGATCGCTCCGAGAATTGTGCCTGGATAGCTGTTCGATACAAAACTGAGACTCTCCAACAACTTCTGCTGCTATCTCCTGTGGGAATTTTAGGAATGCAAGAAAGGATAGGTAATGAAAAAGCCGTCTCACCAACAGGTAGTTCAGAGGGGTCTCCCTGTCTAGTTGCCTCTACAATTTTCCTCGTTTACACCACTACTTTCTAGTCACCTGCTCTCAAATTTATTTGATAAATACAAATCAGCATGTGCAACCAACCTTCATATGCTATTTATGGCAAAGGAGTTCCCTCTGCTGGCTGATCCAGAAATAATCCTCAAATTTACTAACTGAAAAGCATTAAGTCAGTCTCATTTCCTGTACTGGAACTTCCCAGTTGCTGGGTTGGGCTGCATCTTCTTTTGTTGTTCTTGTTTAGTTGTTTAGTCGTGTCCGACTCTTTGTGCCCCCATGGACCAGAGCGCGCCAGGCACTCCTGTTTTCCACTGCCTCCCACAGTTTGGTCAAACTCATGCTGGTAGCCTCAAGAACACTATCCAACCATCTTGTCCTCTGTCGTCCCCTTCTCCTTGTGCCCTCCATCTTTCCCAGCAGCAGGGTTTTTTCCAGGGAGTCTTCGCTTCTCATGAGGTGGCCAAAGTATTGGAGCTTCAGCTTCAGGATCTGTCCTTCCAGTGAGCACTCAGGGCTGATTTCCTTAAGAATGGAGAGGTTTGAAATTCTTCTTTAGCAGCTTCTCAGTCTGCCACCCTGTCTTCTCCCTACCCTCTTCTGGCTGCTGTTCCTCATCTCCTTTGCGTGAGGCTTTGTTGGGATCCAGTTTGTAAATAAGCTTCTGGAAGGAAGGAGGCTGGATAGCTTAGCAGCCAGCGGGGCCAAATTCAGCCCTCCAGATGTTTTGGGACTACAACTCCCATCATCCCTAGCTAACAGAATCAGTGGTCAGGGATGATAGGAATTGTAGTCCCAAAACATCTGGGGGAGCCGAGTTTGGCCACCGCTGCTGGTTAGAGCATGGTGCTGTTAATGCCAAGGTTGCAGGTTCGATCCCTGTATGGGACAGCAGCATATTCGCTTGGGTTATATGATAATCAGGGTCCCTTCTAACTCTACAATTCTAAGATTTCCTAATAATAATAATAATAATAATAATAATAATAATAATAATAATAATTTATTTATACCCCGCTCATCTGGCTGAGTTTCCCCAGCCATTTCCCCACATTAGACTTGGAGACTTGCTTTTGATCAAACTCAACTTTGAACTCTTTCCAATCAATGGAAATTCTGAACTGCACCCTTTCAAGATTTTACCAGATGCTGTTCAATGGAGCTTCAGATCTATTTTCCCCAATCTTAAGGACTAAAACCTTCCTTTAAAAAAGCACATAAGTACATTAATTGTTTTTAGTATACCTAGGTAAAAAAAAAAAAAGGTAAAGATAAAGGACCCCTGGACAGTTAAATCCAGTCAAAGGCGACTATGGGGTTGCAGCGCTCATCTCGCTTTCAGGCCGAGGGAGCCAGGTTTGTCCAAAGACAGCTTTCTGGGTTATATGGCCAGCAGGACTAAACTGCTTCTGGCAGAACAGGACACCATGACAGAAACCAGAGCGCACCGAAATGCCGTTTATCTTTCTGCCGCAGTGGTACCTATTTATCTACTTGCACTGGTGTGCTTTCGAACTGCTAGGTTGGCAGGAGCTGGGACAGAGCAACGGGAGCTCACCCTGTCGTGGGGATTCAAACTGCTGACGTTCTGATCAGCAAGCCCAAGAGGTTCAGAGGTTTAGACCACAGCGCCACCCGTGTCCCTTTTTAGTATACATACACATGGCTGTACCAGTCAAAATTATGGCAGCTATATATATTGTACCAATTGAAGTTTCTTGATAATCTTCCATGGCAGATACAACGATCCGCAGTAACGTGGGTCTTGGTCCAATTCATTCACAACTTGAAGGAGAACGCCAGGAAGGTAAGGTGGGTGTCACATGGAACTGTTATCTGGATGGTATATGGAAACTCCTGGTTCAGAGATAGTATGCCTCTGAATACCATTGCCAATGAACAGCAAAGGAAGGTGGCTGTTGCTAACCCACCCAGCTTGGGACTTTCTGAGAGGCATCTGATTGGCCACTGCAGAGGCATTGTCTGGCCTTTGTGATGCAAACTCCCATAAGTGGCTGTTGCCTTGAGGCCAGAGATAGCTCAGTTGGTAAAGCATGAGACTTGAAATATCAGGGTTGTGGGTTTGAGTCCAAGGTTGGGCAACAGATTTCTGCATTGCAGGGGGTTGGACTAGATGACCCTCGTGGTCTCTTCCAACTCTACAATTCTATGATTTAGGCCTGGAAAATAACTAGGACACAAAGTTGGGGCTATTTAGAGTAACTCAAGAGCTGGCATAAATGTCTCCCTTGCAAATCCTTTACATTGGAAGCTATTTGAAAATGTCCCCAGGGACAGATGTAAGAACTGCCCAAGGTAATGCCAAATTTAATAATAATAATAATAATAATAATAATAATAATAATAATAATAATAATAATTTATTATTTGTACCCCACCCATCTGGCTGGGTTTCCCCAGCCACTCTGGGCGGCTTCCACAAAGACCAAAAATACACTAAGATGTCATACATTAAAAACTTCCCTGAACAGGGCTGCCTTAAGATGTCTTCTGAATGTCAGGTAGTTATTTATCTCTTTGACATCTGATGGGAGGGCGTTCCACAGGGCGGGTGCCACTACCGAGAAGGCCCTCTGCCTGGTTCCCTGTTGCTTTGCTTCTCGCAATGGGGGAACCGCCAGAAGGCCCTCGGGGCTGGACCTCAGCGTCCGGGCAGAACGATGTGGATGGAGACACTCCTTCAGGACATCTTCATAGGCTCCTTTAAGACATCTTCATAGGCTTGCAGTTGATTTTGAGGCTCAGTTCTATGAGCTAGCTTGTTCTGCTGAATCCCTGAATGACACAAGTCAAGAATACATGAAGAATCACCATGTCTCATGTGAGCCTACCTGTTTTCCCAATCTTTTATGCAGCTCCTGCTCCATATTCCCCCACTATCTGAGGTGTAGCAAAGGGACCTTCACAGTAGTGGTCCAAAACCCGTGCATCCCCTCTCACAGGGCAGTTCTCTCTGCTTCAGTGTGTAGGGCCATAGCAAAGTGCCCTTTTAAAGAATGGTCTTGTTTTAACAGATTTGATTTGGAAAGTTGGGAACCATGGGCATATATAAATTCAAATTGGACTCAGTTTGAATTGGGCAAGTGTATCCAGGCTGCAATAAGCTTTTTGGTCCTTTAAGAGCAAGTGAACAATTTCCCATGAGTGCAAGACCAGAGCCTATAATAATAAAATCCCATAGAAAGGCCAAGGCAAAGACATCTCTCTCATGACATGTCCAAACCTGCGCTAGCTATGGTAAGGGCCAGACAAGGCATGGTCGAATGAAAGCCCTTAGGGGATTCACCAGGGACTGTCGCTGCTGTGGCACTGTGATGGTATAAGACCAGAGGGGAGCTAGCTTGCCACCTGAGAACACACAAAAACGGTGGAGGACAAAGCAAACTGCATTTTTCAATCGTTAGTGGACCTTCCAGCTAAGTGTAAAGCATAGACCACTACTGAGTAAATGTTTTTCCCAAGGTACTGGAATGCCACAAGTAATTTAGTAACAAAGTCTTACATGTGTTCTTTTATGTGATATCCTATGTTTACACAAAGGTATCCATTTACTACCGTGTTATTATTTGATAGCACAGCAACTGGACGAAACCAGATGGAATCTGCTCTAGATTATATCCTCACCAGACAAGGCGGTCTCTGTGCAACGCTTAACTTGACAGGAGATGAATGCTCCTCATATCATGGAGGTCTTCCACAGGAGGACGAGATTCCGCTCTCTGAGCAAAATCTGTCCCAAAATAAGAGTGGGGAGTGTAGGGTCATAAGAAACCCCCACCAAACGGCCTTTCTGAGAAAGGAGAGTTCCGTCAGGAGGACAAGGCTGGCATTGATTGAACTGGCTCAAATGTTTATTATTCAAGGTTGTAAAGAGATAAGCAGACTCAGGAATGCACACTGCCGTGGTGTGGTGGGGCTGGTGGGGCCATTGCAGGAAGGAGGGGGAGGGGCAAGCCCATGTAAGGACATAGGAACTTGCTATAACTTTTGATTTCCCAGAAATCAGGTGGTATTGTATTCTGCAAATGTATAAAAGTGGGCGCACCCTGACTGGGGTGTGCAGATTGCGAGCTGATCGCGCTGTGCCTTTGTCCTGCATATGCATTTCAAATAAATCCTCTTGAATCCTGCAAGGTTGTTTGCCACTTCGTGTGAATCTGTGCTCCAGGGACCCAATAGCAGATATGGAAAATGTCCAACACCAAGACCTCCCTTAAAGCAGTAGTGGATCCCCAGATGGATTTCGCCAATGGAAGAACAAGCCCCCAAAAAGTTAAATATGGAAAATAAATGGTTGAGATACTCAGACGTACTGATTGAGGATCAGGAAGGTATTAAGTTAAAACCGTTTGATCAAATTAAAGATAAAGTGAATTGGCTTCAATATTACCAAATTAATGAATTATTTAAGATTGACAAGAAAAATGGTTTTGCAACAGAAAAAACCAAATTGGAATCCTGATGTGCAATTTGTGGAATTTCAACAACAACAACACAACAAAATACTTAATAAAAACAAGAACAGAATGAAACCAAACCAATCCCTACCCCTAATTAGGTATTATCTAGATAAAAAGCAAAAACTAAAGGACACAACTAATTTAAATCCATTCATTCCAATAGGCTTACTCTGAGTAGAATCTCACCGCATTGTCACTACAACTCCTTGCATTATAGTGTTTGGGTAATTTAAAAAAAAGAGACATACGGTGGCTCTTTGGCCATGATCACCCTGGAGGCAAGAAAGGCATCTATTATGCGGTCATTTATCCAGTTTGATCCTTTCAGTGTGTTTATGTCATAGTCATACACACAGATGTTGCCAACTGAACCCACAAGTCCCACGGTTTGTAGACTGAGTGTGGGGAAGGTACAGTTGTGCCATGGGGGAACTGATGTACAAATCACTGATTTGTCCAAACACTTCTCACTTTGTGTTGAGAATATGGGGCTACTATCAAAATAATCAGTACTGGTCACTGTCAAATCCTCTTTCCCACTTTTTGGAGTGGAGGTCATCTGAGGTTGAGTGCTTTCCAGGTGTCTCATAGTCAGTTGGTGATCTTAAGGAGTCCAACCCCTCAGCAGCCTGCACTGAATCAGGTGCTGGAGCTACTGTTATCTTTTCCTGCAGTCTGGGGAACTTTCTTCCCAATCTACTCTTCTTTCTTTTATTTCGCTTCAACTGTGTGAGCTGCAACTGGCAAGGCTTCCCTGGTTCTGGTGGCATGCCAATAGATTTTGTGGCAGCTATAATATGGTAACAAATCCTGGATGATGGGCGCGCGCACAATGTCCTATACGGACTGTGCATGCATGGCAGACCGTATGGACGCCGCGTGTGCGGCAGCCCGTATGGTCGCCAGGAGAGCGGCTGCCTGTACAGCCTGTATGGCCGCCACGAGAGGGGAGGCCTCTACGGATGCTACGCAAGCAGCAGCCTGTACAGTCGCCGTGAGAGCAGCTGCCCGTACGGCCCATACGGTCGCTGCGAGAGGGGCTGCCTGTACAGTTGCCGCAAGAGCGGCAGCCCACATGGACGCCGCACAAGCGGCAGCCAGTACAGCGACCATACTGTCACCCTCCCCCCAGCGTGGCACCCCGGGGCACCACCACCTCGCTGCCTCTTCGTATGCCCCTGCAGCCAATCAAATGTACTATGAACAATCTGAAGTCATGCTGGGCACAATTCACCACTAATTCTGTTCTTTTTCTAAAAACATGTGGTGGACTCCAGGAAAGCTGTCAGCAGGCACCATGATGCCCATGGGCACCACGTTGGAGACCCCCTGTTTCAAAGTTTGCACTGACAAAATCTGCTGGCAAGAAAACTTGCAGTTAAACCTCCATTTATAATTACGCCCCCCAAGCAACCAACTTTTGTCCCAAAACCATTTGTAGCTGAATTGACGCAAGGCAGGTGATTGTTTTTCTTGGTTACTTTGGTGGTCTCCATCTAGTTGGTTTGATAATTTACATTCACAGGTAAGATCATCACAATCTCTACCTTGGATATTCTTGAAGTTTAGCAGGGTCAAAAATTTCCAGGTGCAGTTCTTCACAGTGGAAGCTATGAATATGAATGTCATTTTAATACAATGTTCTTGCTAATGCAGAACAATTTCAGATAGAGTTTTTATTTCGGTCATTCCATAGACATTGGTGTGATCTTACAATATAATTTGGTGGAGTCCATTTAACAATCATGATGATCCATGAGGATTAAAGTATTTAATATAGTGTTTGTTCCTTGGCTGTGCTCTGTGGGTTTTGTGGTTCATTCTGTGGTCATATATACATCATGTGTGATTTGATAGTGATTTCAGGGTGACCAAACATAAAAAACCTAAGGATCCATGGGGATCTGTGCTTCATGAGAATCTTTTTACAGCATGGCAGTGCCCCAGAGTGATCTGGCCATAAGCAGCATAGGTGGTTGGGTAATGAATATGGGGCGACCCAGAAAACTGTGGAACCGTAATTTTTTAAAAATATATATATATTCAATTTTATGAGGATAGGGAAGTACAGAAAGGGAAAAGGGGGAGGGGATAGATAGATAGATAGAGGCACTCACACAGGACCTTCACTGCCTTCACTGGTTCTGATTTGAAAGAGAGGTAGAGCTGGGTATCATCTGCATATTGATGGACACCCAGTCCAAACCCCCTGATGATCTCTCCCAGTGGCTTCATATAGATGTTAAAAAGCATGAGGGAGAGGACGGAACCCTGAGGCACCCCACAAGTGAGGGCCCAGGGGTCTGAGCACTCATCCCCCACCACCACTTTCTGAACACGGCCCAGGAGGAAGGAGCGAAACCACTGCATAACAGTGCCCCCAGCTCCCAGCCCCTCTAGACGGTCCAGAAGGATGTTATGGTCGATTGTATCAAAGGCCGCTGAGAGATCCAGCAGAACTAGGAAACAACTCTCACCTTTGTCCCTAGCTCGCCGGAGATCATCAACCAGCGCGACCAAGGCAGTTTCAGTCCCATGATGAGGCCTGAATCCTGATTGGAAGGGATCCAAATGGTCCGCATCCTCCAGGCGTGCCTGGAGTTGTTCAGCAACCACGCGCTCAATCACCTTGCCCAAGAATGGAAGATTTGAGACTGGGCGATAGTTGGCCATACTGGCCGGGTCTAAAGATGGTTTTTTAAGAAGCGGTTTAATGACCGCCTCTTTCAGCGGATCTGGGAATGTTCCCTCACAGAGGGAAGCATTCACCACCCCGCAGAGCCCATCGCCCAGCCCTTCCCGGCTTGCTTTTATTAGCCAGGATGGGCAAGGATCAAGGAGACAGGTGGTTGGTTTCACGCGTCCAAGCAGCCTGTCCACATCCTCGGGGGTAACGGATTGAAATTGATTCCATGCAACTTGACCAGACAGAGCTCTAGCACTCTCCCGCCCCAGCCCTGCTCCCACGGTGGTGTCTAGCTCCTTCCGAATATGAGTGATTTTATCTGCAAAAAACTTTGCAAAATCGTTGCAGGAGATCTTGGGGTCTTTACAAGGCCCCGGTGGTAAAGGTGGTTCCGTTAAATTGCGAACCACCTGAAAGAGTCTCCTGCTACTATTTTCTGCAGATGCAATAGAGGCGGTGAAGAAAGTCTAGCGACGGCTAGGACTTGACCTGGTATGTGTAACAGAGACTTGGTTGGATGAAGCATCAACATGGGATAAAACATCCCCTACCACTCTCAGGAAACCATTTGGATCCATTAAGTGGCGGGGGCGGACCATCCGAATTGGTCCCACCTCCCTGCAGAGGAGAAGAGTCACGGAGAAGTCCAGTTGCACCAGGAAGTGATCTGACCATGGCACTTCTTTTGTTCCACTTTTACCTAGTGTCAGATCACCCACGTCACTAGAGGTGAACACCAGGTCTAAGGCATGTCCGTGACTATGAGTTGGGCCAAACTTATTCAGGGACAGCCCCGTGTAGGCCATGCTTTCCACGAAGTCCCAAGCAGCCCCTTGTAAGGTCGTGTTGGCATGGATGTTAAAATCCCCCAGGACAACCAAAGTAGGTATCTCCAGGAGAACATCCGCCATGACCTGAAGCAGCTCGGGCAGGGAATCCTTGGCGCAGCGGGGAGGTCAGTACACCAAAAGGAATCCTGTACTGTCTCTATTGCCCAACTTCCAGAACATGCACTCAGAGAACTCAGTCTTCCCAGTAGGACGCCTGATTCAAGCTAGTGACTTCCTAAAAATCACTGCAACCCCCCCCCCCCCCCGCCCACAGGACCTGGGTTGCTGTGTGTAAGAGAAACCTGGTGGACAAGCAGCAGCTAGGACAGGACCATCTGCTTCATCCAACCAAGTCTCTGTTACACATACCAGGTCAAGTCCTCCATCCACGATCAAGTCATGGATGGCAGTGGTCTTATGAATTATTGACCTAGCATTGCACAGCAACACCTTCAGGTCATGTGGGTTTCCCTTGTTGAGCGCAAATATAACATTGAATCACAATGGTACAAAATAAGCTGACATTTATCAAGAGTTAAACAAAGGTTAGTGTACTAAATATTATTTCCAATTCTAGGTAGTTTGCTATTGGAGAAATACCATATATGATTATAAAAATCTAAAGCAAGAATTATTTTAAAATATGATTTCATTTCTAGATCAGACAGACAAGATTTCTTCTACTATATATTTCTTTCTTTATCATATACACACAAAGCTTCTATTTTTAAACAGGAAATATTTTTGTAACTAAGGTCTATTATACAAATCCATACAGATGTTCATTTTCTGTTCTGTTAAGTTGTATACAAATTATAAAGATGAGTCAATTATTTACTAAATTGGCGAGTTTTGCCATTACGGCATATTCTGATAGTTTCTCTTTCCATGCATCTATTTCAGGACATATGTCAGATTTCCATATGTTAGCCAACACCACTCTAACTGCTATGGTCATATAACTAAATACTTCCACTGACGATTTCACGTCATTCCCAACAGCATAGTTTTGGGGTCCAATGCAAATTTAGGGTTTTTTTTTTTACATTTTTTCATTTCGAAATGAACTTTCCTCCAAAACTTTTTGGTCTTTTCACAAGTGCACCATAAATGGAAGAAGATTCCTTAAGGTCTATCACATTTCCAGCAATGTCCATTCATTTCATTATTCATCTTCTGTATATTTTTCAAAGTTATTTTTCAAAGAATTGTTTTCAAAAATATTTTTCAAAGAATATTTTTGTACAGTCATACCTCATGTTACGGCCGCTTCAGGTTACGTGTTTTTGGGTTGCAGACCGCGGGAAACCTGGAAGTACCGGAACGCCTGTGCAGACGTGGCGCTTCAGGATGTGAATGCTGTGGGTTGCGGACGTGCCTCAGTCACGGGTTATGTCTGCAACCCAAGGTTCCACTGTACCAATTTTGTTTTAGGGCTTAACTTGCAGTAAATTTTATTCCTTTATTCATAATTGTTCTCATTGTTCCACTGTAAACTGCTCTTAAAATTTTTGCATCAATTTTGTCATATAAGGTTTTGCTTGTTCGGGCTCGGTGTCATATTTGAGTAATAGTTTTTAAATTTTACCCAAAAGGTAGAACTCTGTTATGATGGACTTAAATTCTGTCTTTTCACTGATTTAAATGTTTGCCATACAGTCTTTCTTGAATCTGGATATTAGTTGACAGTATGTAAGCAGTTTCATATTTTTTCTCCTCTTTAATACTTTGGAATGTATTTGATCTGTTCTTGAAGATGAACCATATCTTGGTACAATATATAGTCATATATTCTCCTATCGGCTCTAATAATAATGTTCCAGTGGTGACATTAACAGTGCAGGTAAGGGCATTTTTGTGATTTTTGTAGTGCAGGCTGTGCCCCTGGCTATGATGTGTGATTTGACGGTGAGTTTGGGTTGGCCCAATGCAAAAAGCATGAGGATCCATGAGGATCCGTGCTTCAAAACCACGTTTTTGGGCCATGGAGTGGCCAGGAAGCTGTGGGTTCTAGTTTTTGTGTTGCAGGCTGTGCCACTGGACATGATGTGTGATTTGATGGTGAGTTTGGGGTGGCCCAATGGAAAAAGCATGAAGATCCATGCTTCGAAACCACGTTTTTGGGCCACGGTATGGCCAGGAAGCCGTGGATCCGAGTTTTTTGTGGTGCAAGCTATGCCCCTGGGCATGATGTGTGATTTGATGGTGATTTAGGGGTGGCCCAGAACAAAAAAGCGCCATTTCAGCAGCACGAAACAGTGGATGCGTGATTTTTTTGGTTCTGCTTACAGACTAAAAAGTGGTCTACAGTATCATGGTGTTTTTATTTTGTTTCACTATAAAAATCATATGAATTCATGAGGATCCATGTCTCGGATCCATGTTTTTGTGGTGTTGCATCTACGTTTTTGATAGTCCAGTCTGCAGGCGTGCCTTGCAGGTGTGATTTGACACTGCATTTGTTGGAGTTATTTTTTAAAAAGTGGAGGATCCATGAGGATCCGTGTAGATCCGCCTTTAACCCAGACCCAAGTGCACAATTATCAGGAACTGAATCCTACACAGGAGTAGACCCACCGGTTAGCCTTTTGTGGGTCTGCTCTGGAGGAGGCTCTGAAAAACGGGACGAGAGCGTGCATTAAGACCGGCCAAGATCATGCGAACAGAGTCAATATTTTAATTAATATTGGTTTATTAATTGGTTTATTAATTACAAGCAAACAGCAAAGAACCTGCACAAACAACGCTGACACCAAACCCTACATATAGTAAGTAAAATAGAAAAATCGCCACCCGACCCCACCCCCACCCATCTTTCCCCCCCTGCACCTCTTTCCCCTTTTCTTCCTAATGTCTCAACAAATGAAAATGATTTGTAAAAGTGTTACATGGGGGGGGGGGGAAACATGAGAGAGAGACATTGCACACTTTTGTAAATCAACAAAATCCTAAATAAATAAATAAATAAATACTAGTCATAAAAAAGAGGCCTCCTCACCTGAAGGACATCAAAACCCACCTGAAGTCCCAAAACAAAACTATCATATCCTGATCCACGCAGATCCATGCGTGTATGGAGCGATCTGTGTGGATCTGGATCTGATAGTTTAGTCTTCACGGTTGAAGGGAATCACATATATAATTGTATGTTTGGGGACATCAGGTGGGCTTTGATGTCCTTCAGGTAAGCTTTGGGGCGTACGGCTTTCCTCCATCTCTACTGCGCAGGATTCCTCTGGAATGACAAGATCACTTGCACAGCTTTCCTCCATCTCAACTGTGCAGGATTCCTCTGGAATGACAAGATCACTTGCACAGCTTTTCTCCATTTCACCTGTGGAGGATTTCTCTTGAATTACGAGATCCAGCAGAGAACCACAATTCGTACAAGTAGTTACACTCTCGCTTTTCACCTCACTTCCTGGGGTAATCACCACTACAGTTTCTATTTGAGATGTATCTGTTGCGGTGGTCCTGATGCAACATCTCTCCATCCCAACCAATGCTGCGCTCAGCAGCTGGAAACCTGCAGCGATATAGCCTAGATAAATAGAAGGTCCAATATGCTGCTCGCTGGGAATTTGAGGCAATTCAAAAGTTTCAGGGAAGTCAATTCCCCCATTTTGTAAGACAGCAGACATGTTCCATATTACGGAAATCAAGACGAGTATCCCTGCAGATAAGTTCAGCAGAGCTCCAAGCCCAAAAAAGGTTAAGAGAAAATCCTTATGTTTTCTGGCTTCGAACACATTGTAGAGGGCGAATGACTGTAATCCAAGGGCCGCTGAATTCATAATGGCAGCTAAGACCATTAAGTCCTGAGCAATAAAAATTTCCCTCGGGAGTTTTGGATGTTGTTCATGGAGCTCTTCACAATGGTAATAATAGTTTCCGTCGTTAGAAGGGTCTTTCAAAAAGCAGACCTTCAAGATTCCAATCCATATGTTTCCAGAGCCAAATCCCTTGACGTTTTCCACACGCCACACTCGCCAGTTGACACTGAGTGTTGACACAATGCACATCGGCAAGGCCAAAGTATCCATTAGGAATGCAGATAATTGGAGCCAGGACACTAATCTCAGCCACCTGACCACCAGGGAGCCTTCTTTCACCCGCAGGGGGGGTTTGGCCAGGAGGGGACCAGGGGAGACATTGGCAGACATCCTGAAAACAAGAGAAGACAACATGCAGTGAGAGAGGGAATAATAAGCATGTCTAGTCATTGAAGGACATCCTCCCTCCTGCATTCTTCCTTCCATGCACAGAAAGAAGCAGCAAAAGAAAGGGTTCCCCTGCTCTCTCCCACCCCCTGGTTAGGTAGAGACATCTGATCCACACATACTTTCTTCCAGCAAACTGCTACTGAGGAATGTTTAATCCATAAACTTACGTGAAATGCGTTCCTCAGCGTGCCAGGAACAGAGCAGGTATCTGAACAGAGCAGAGCCTCAAGAAGACAGCTGTTGGCCACTGAGCTGACGTTCGCCTGAGCAGCCGGCCAGCCACAGCAGCAACTGCTCTGCAGAATTCTTAGGTCAGTTACAGGCCAGTTAGAATCCTGACAACAATACAAATCATAACTCCAGGGTACTGGTCATTTGGAACATCAGGAAGTGGAAAATGGGAGGGAACTCAGTTCCCTTCTTTCCCAATGCAGAGTGTCTATTCCAGGACACTGCGCAGTTAAAACGTGTTCTTCCTGAAGCCAGATTCAGAGCAGTTCCAGCAGTAAAAATGGTGATGTGTGTATCTCAGTACAGATTTGTTTGATGGTCCTGAATGCATTTCATAAAGGATCTCCATGTACAAGAAAGGCTAATAGCATGTGGCCCTGAACCATATGAATCTCCTTGGCAAAATTATTGAAGACTCCCTACAAACCTCTCATTCTTCAGTGGAATTTGCTGCCAAGGAGTGTGGTGGAGTCTCCTTCTTTGGAGGTCTTTAAGCAGAGGCTTGACAACCATATGTCAGGAGTGATCTGATGGTGTTTCCTGCTTGGCAGGGGGTTGGACTCGATGGCCCTTGTGGTCTCTTCCAACTCTATGATTCTATGATTCCCCATCACATCTTGTTTGGACATTATAGTAAGGGAGAAGATCTTAGCTCTTTTCCTTTGCACTGGGATTACATGAAATTTGTGCCAGGGGACCCCATCACTCACACCAATACGGGCAACACCATTTTCAGAACCTAGGTGCCCATGATTTAAAATCGCTTTCCTAAGTCACTTCAGTCAAAATATTTGTGTTGCTTTCTTTCCGTTCCTTTCTGTGTTGATGCTCCGAATGTGAGCTGCTCAGCTGCATGCAGTTTCCACTGAAGTGTGTGTGTGTGTGTGTGTGTGTATGTGTGTGATTAACATTTGGCCAAGCAATGGGCCTAAATCCATCTATTTCACCTGAAATAACTTTGGGAGCCAGCCTTTAAAAATCTAAAGTAGATATCAAATTCAGAGGAATTAAAAGCTGTCATCTTTTTGACTATTTGAAACACCTTAGAACATACACAAATGTTAATGTTTGAAGGAAGGCAGCAAATGGAGCATTGGAGCCATCCATTCATCCCAGGAGGTGTGACCATTGATAAGATGAAGCACTTTCACATCGCATGGCACTGTGCAGTGCTTTTAAAAAGGTAAAGGTAAAGGACCCCTGACAGTTAAGTCCAGTCACGGCTCTGGGGTTGTGCCACTCATTGGCTTTACTGGCCGAGGGAGCTGACATTGGTCCGCAGACAATTTTTCTGGGTCAAGTGGCCAGCAAGACTAAGCCGCTTCTGGCGAAACCAGAGCAGCGCACAGAAACGCCGTTTACCGTCCTGCCGGGGCCGTACCTATTTATCTACTTGCACTTTGATGTGGTTTGGAACTGCTAGGTTGGCAGGAGCTGGGACCAAGCAACGGGAGCTCATCCCGTCAAAGACGCAAGTCCAGTTCTGTATCTGCATGACATCATCCACACCCAAATGCTCTCCCATTCTGTTTCCCCCACTTAATCAGGATACGCCATCTCCATTGAAAACTCTGCTCAGTGACACCCATCCAATAGAAAAGTCCTGACCGTCTTCATGCAGATACACTTCCGTGCAGGGGTTTGGCCGACAAGTTCTTCCCGAGTGTGGGGATGTTTTCAGGGGCTCTTTGCTTTTCCCTGCCTCCCCTTTCATCCTCACCTGAGGAGATCTTGGCCATTCTCTTGACAGGGACCTCCGTTCTCAGGCCGGATTTCTGTTTTCCTTCATTCCTCCTTCTCCCGGTCTGGTTCACTGAGCAAATAAGAGAGAGGAGGTTTCATGCAAGTCAAGGTGTGCAATGGATCTTCAGGGCATTTGGAAGGAAGAAAAGGTTCAGGAACAAGCAACGCAGCAGCCTCCCAAGCGTAAAAACACATTTGGACATACCGCTCATGAGATTCCGCCCCCCCCCCCCGTGGATATAAATGCAGAACATCCTGTTCTCCTATTAATATACAAAATGGGGTATTTCATATGATAAGAACAGAGGAAGCTGCCTTATATGGAGCCAGACCAATTTTGGGAAAGTGCTACATGGGCCAGTCCACCAATTGGCTACCAATGGGAACACAAAATGGCTGCCAAATGGTGTGATATGAAATAAATATGCCTGGCTGTGGGGCGTGAAGGCCGCACCCTGCAAGACCCTTTCCACGTGGCCTAGGCCCAGACTCGCTAGCCCCACAAAAGAGGCTCCTCATGAAGCCAGAGGAACATGGCCTGGCTGTGGGGCATGATTCGAAACCTCCAGTCCCAGTCCAGTGCTCTAACCACTAAACCACACTGCCCCCCATTGCAGTCTATAACAGCCTGGAGGGCCACAGATGCCCCATATTCTCTGGCTCTGAGATTGCCCAAAGTTTCCTTTCTCTCCCTTGTTGTGCAAAAAGAAAAATGCCCATGACAAAATGTGACATTTTTGGTTCTTTGGAGACCTCTCTCTCTCTCTCTCTCTCTCTCTCTCTCTCTCTCTCTCTCTCTTCATTTAAAGGAGCCTCATCCCTTTTCCCACCCAACTTCCTCCTGCACCCCCCCCCCAGCTTCAAGATTTCCATGAAGAACTAACTAACTAACCAACCCATGATTGGAATTTACGAGATTAAGGAGATAATTAATTTTTATATAATGAAAATAGATGGGAGGATAAATTAATTGCGCAAGGCAAGAATATATAGGATGGCAAATATCAAAAGAAACAAAGATTATGATTTGGGTTCTTAAAATAACACCAACACATGCCTGCCCAGTGGATTTCAGAACAAATATGCCTCCCAGAACTACCATTCCCAGAATTCCCTGGGAAGTTGTGGGCATCTCTTTTGAGAGGCAATGGAGTGCGCCTCTGGGGTGTGAAATCAAAGGTTTTCAGCAGGCGCTAGAAGGAAAAACGAAGGAGACGCCGGAGAGAAGCCAAGTTACAGGGAACCAAGTTACAGGCAGAGGCCTTCTCAGTGGTGGCGCCTTCTTCATGGTGATCCACTACTGCTTTAAGGGAGGTCTTGGAATAAGTAGATTTGGTGCTGATCCCAAACACCCACCCACCCCACTCACACATGAAAACAAAGACCACCACAGCCAACTACAAATGAATAACCACACCCTAAGGCCAACCCCAACCTCTATCACCACCAAAGGAACACAAGCAAACAGCAAAGAACCTGCACAAACAACGCTGACACCATACCCTACGTATAGTAAGGAAAATAGAAAAATCGCCACCTCACCCACCCCATCTTCCCCCCACCTCTTTTCCCTTTTCTTCCTAATGTCTCAACAAATGAAAATGATTTGTAAAAATTTTACATGGGGGGGGGGGACATGAGAGAGAGACATTGCACACTTTTGTAAATCAACAAAATCTTCAATAAATAAATAAATAAATAAATATATATATAAATAAATACTAGTTTTGGGGAGAGCAGTGCAAGTAGCTAGCCATGCCTAGGGCACAAAATAGCCTGGCACCAGCACAAGACCAAGAAACACAAAAAGGAAAAACATCAATGGGGTACACGCCAGCTGGGTAACCCTAGCTTCTACTGAGAGCTCCTCACCCAAGCCGAGAAGGGCTCCTGTGCTCTTCTGTGCAATGCTAAGTGCAACATGTTGGTCTTTGTGACCTTGAGGCACATGCCAGAGGCACTGACGACAGAGAAGTAGCTGGTGAGTAGTTGCTTGACCGAGGGGGAGAGGACAGCAGAACAGGGGGCTCCTTCAGCTCCTCCCAAACACACTCCCACCATCCAATTATACATTCACGTTCCAGAGATTGCATCTGCAGGTTCAGGTGACTCAAATCTATGTACAGTATTGACACGCACAGGGGACAGAAAATAGTTTAAAGATTCTGTCCCGCAACTAGTCGGGCTGAGCAATATATCGACCATATCGCCACTTTGGTTTCATAATATTTGACCTGCCAATATATTGCGAATCATGAAGTGTGTGAGTGTGTGTTGTACAAAAATCACAACGTGGGAAAACCTGTGAAGCCAGCCAATACCTCTGCATAGCTCCATCCTTATTTCAGATATTTCCATATATCAATATATTCCAATATTTAGCAGTTTGCTACTCCCTGTTGCAGGGAGTAACATGTATGCTGGTATGTTTGGGGTTTTCCTCCATCCCCACTTCGCAGGATTCCTCTGGAATGACAAAATCTTCTGCATGGCTTTCCTCCATCTCAACTGCGGAGGATTTCTCTTCAATTACGAGATCCAGCAGAGAACCACACTTTGAGCAAATAGTTAGATTCTCGCTTTTCACTGCGCTTCTTGGGGTAATCAGCCTTACAGTTGCTATTTGACATTTATCTGTTGCGGTGGTCTTGACGCAAAATCTCTCCATCCCTACAGAACCTAAACAAATTCATCTCCCAAGGTGTTACGGAAATTACGGGGGGTGGGGCACATCTTTAAAGTTGTTAAATGTTACAAATATTAGGCCTGAACGTATCCTTTCGACTTGACAGCTCAGGGAAGATACCAAGCTTTATGAATCCTATAAAATCAACCCCTTTGCCAAGTTCCTCCATTCCAGCACCATTTTGCCCTGGGAAAAAAGACTCTTTCCCCTTCCAACTCCCCAAGCTTGAAGACATGTGTACACACCTCCTGCCCCAGGAAATGCCCAGAGGTGACAATTGCTGGGCTCCTTGTTCTCCAAGGGAAGCCAAATCTCATCCCCAGACTTGCCTCCGGCTCCAGACATGCCAAGGAATTTCTGTTATACTTTGGGTGGTGGGTACTTAAGACATGTTTGCCGATGATGCTAATCTTCTACTGTACTTGGGTGTTGCCCTGACATAGCTGCCTATGCTAATCTTGTGTAACCCTCCCCTTTTGTGACATGTTAGTGATGTAGCAATGATGTATTGATGATGCTGTGCAAACTGTATTCTGACATATGGTGGGAAAGTTTTCAAAGTCAATGTGGCCCCATGCTCTGGGTTCACTGGCTGCTGTTGAATCTGTTGCGCAACAATAAAGGCTCTGAGTCTACTGACTGCTCCAAATTGCTTGCTTGCTGGAATTTCCTTCTTTTACTGACCACATGGACCTGCGGGGTGGGGGTGGGACCTGTACCCCGAGAAGCTGGCCTGTTGAGTAGTCTCTCAACCCGGAATTTTCCTTAACAGTGTGGAATTTCTAATGGAGCTATCTCCCCACTCCCCCCCCCCTGAAATATTGTTCCTTAGACTGTCCCTGTGGCTGGCTTTTTGTTTTTTTAAGAAAAGCACATTTCACATCAAATTTAGCTGCAGATTAAGTTGGGGGAAGGGAGGGGTCACTCTCTATCTCCTAAAACTCTCCAGTCCACCACCACCCTTTTCTGGGCACAATTATTTTAGACAGTCCACCCCTGTTTCCTTCCTAGACAGAGTTAAGGTCCAATATGCTGCTATTACTGTTATTATTGTGAGCTTTGCAATGGTCATGGGGGATAATTCGCAGGAAATGTGTGGCTTACTGTGTTTCTTTTTTAAAAAAGATCTATTTGCAAAAGGTTTATATTGAAAATCAATCAATCGATTAGTAATAGGTCCTCAAAACACCTGGGGAGGTACTGCTGCTAGAAACTATTCCCCCTCCCCGCCTGTCCCACTTCTAATGCAAACCCCCTTCCTCAATCAAGATGGGATTTCAGCTAAAAGAGAGTTGGACAACTTGGGGGTTTCAGCAGGAAATTCAAGGCAGCCCCCTGCCTGAATGAGACTGGATTCCCCTGCTAAAACAAAAAAGGGGGACTGTTTAGGAGACAAACCCACTTCTGAATCAGGAAGGGGTTTGCTTGGAATCCCGCCCAACTGAGCAGAATTTAAGCCCTGCTCATCGGATGACATTGAAAACCAGACATCGCTCGGCCCTGGGCAGGATGGCACACCGAGCCTCCTCACATCTGTTCAAAGGAGGCTGCAAAGCGGGGGTCATGTTTGTATCATTTCGCGGTCTTCTTTATTTCTATGCTCTTTTAGATGTGGCTTCATAGCCGAGTGGGGGATTTGAGCCCCGGTGCCTCCCAGGTCCTAGTTCGGCAGTCTAACCACTAGGCCACACTGCCTCTCCACCTTCCTGCTTGAAGCAGCCCTTAATTGGGGACTTATATTCCTGCTTAAACCAGCTTTCTTTATAGGACTGTGAACTTTGCTTTGCAACCCTGGTAGCCGCACCGTACATTTAAGGCGCCCCCACCAAGAATCCTGGGAACTGTAGTTTGTTAAAGGTGCTGGGAACTGCAGCTTTCTCAGGGTTCTGGAAACCATATTGAACTCTTTGGAATTTTCAGAGACTTGGTGGGGGGGGGGGGCTGTTAACAGATGCTGCGGAATTGAATTCTTCTTGTGGTTTTCCGTGTACGAGATCCATCCCAGTATATAAGCACTACGGTTTGGGAGGAGGCCAGTTGTTTGGAAAGCACAAGGACAACAGAAAAAGACACCCAGACTTTTGTGGACTGTGGCAGATGAGGACAGAGAGAGACTGCGAATTGGGGAGAATGTATCTTATTCTAAGTAAAGCTTAATTCCACAGAAACAGAAAAGATGTTTGACTTTCTAGGAAATGGCACTGCTGTTCAGATCGCAAGTTACCCAACCTCACAATTACTTAGGGTCATGCAAACAGACCGATAGCCCATTCTAGTCCAATGCACTGATGTCCACAAAAACCGGATGGATGATTCAAGGAAGCTTCCAGGCAGGGCATGAAGGCACTTAGCTCTTCCCCCCTCCCAGAACTGATATTCCAGGACAAACCTTTTTTATATCAGAATTTTAATGTGCTATTAGAATTAAAAGAGGGGGAAACCCAGCCGGATGGGGGGGGTCCTAACTAAATTATTATTACGGTATTTTTCGCTCTATAGGGCGCACCTGACCATAGGATGCACCTAGTTTTCAGAGGGGGAAATCAAGAAAAAAATATGACCCCCCCCAATCTCTGGGAGCAGCCAAGTTACAGGGAACCAGGCAGAGGCCTTCTCAGTGGTGGCGCCTTCTTTATGGTGATCCACTACTGCTTTAAGGGAGGTCTTGGAATAAGTAGATTTGGTGCTGATCCAAAACACCCACCCACCCCACTCACACATGAAAACAAAGACCACCACAGCCAACTACAAATGAATAACCACACCCTAGGCCACCCGACCCCACCCCCACCCATCTTTCCCCCCCTCCACCTCTTTCCCCTTTCCTTCCTAATGTCTCAACAAATGAAAATGATTTGTAAAAATGTTACATGGGGGAAAAAACATGAGAGAAAGACATTACACACTTTTGTAAATCAACAAAATCTTTAATAAATAAATAAATAACTATTATTTTTAAAAAATCATAAAAAAGAGGCCTCCTCATCTGAAGGACATCAAAGCCCACCTGAAGTCCCAAATTCCCTGAAGTCCTGATCCACGCAGATCTATGCGTGTATGGAGCGATCTGCGTGGATCTGCATCTGATAGTTTACGACTTCCTGTTGTAGGGAATCACATGTATAATCGTATGTTTGGGGACATCAGGTGGCCTTTGATGTCCTTCAGGTAAGCTTTGGGTGTATGGCTTTCCTCCATCTCCACTGTGCAGGATTCCTCTGGAATGACAAGATCACTTGCACAGCTTTCCTCCATCTCAACTGTGCAGGATTCCTCTGGAATGACAAGATCACTTGCACAGCCTTCCTCCATCTCAACTGCGCAGGATTTGACAAGATCTTCCGCATGGGTTTCCTCCATCTCCACTGCGGAGGATTTCTCTTCAATTACGAGATCCAGCAGAGAACCACACTTTGAGCAAATAGTTAGATTCTCGCTTTTCACTGCGCTTCTTGGGGTAATCAGCCTTACAGTTGCTATTTGACATTTATCTGTTGCGGTGGTCTTGACGCAAAATCTCTCCATCCCTACAGAACCTAAACAAATTCATCTCCCAAGGTGTTACGGAAATTACGGGGGGTGGGGCACATCTTTAAAGTTGTTAAATGTTACAAATATTAGGCCTGAACGTATCCTTTCGACTTGACAGCTCAGGGAAGATACCAAGCTTTATGAATCCTATAAAATCAACCCCTTTGCCAAGTTCCTCCATTCCAGCACCATTTTGCCCTGGGAAAAAAGACTCTTTCCCCTTCCACCTCCCCAAGCTTGAAGACATGTGTACACACCTCCTGCCCCAGGAAATGCCCAGAGGTGACAATTGCTGAGATCCCTGTTCTCCAAGGGAAGCCAAATCTCATCCCCAGACTTGCCTCCGGCTCCAGACATGCCAAGGAATTTCTGTTATACTTTGGGTGGTGGGTACTTAAGACATGTTTGCCGATGATGCTAATCTTATACTGTACTTGGGTGTTGCCCTGACATAGCTGCCTATCCTAATCTTGTGTAACCCTCCCCTTTTGTGACATGTTAGTGATGTAGCAATGATGTATCGATGATGCTGTGCAAACTGTATTCTGACATATGGTGGGAAAGTTTTCAAAGTCAATGTGGCTCCATGCGCTGGGTTCACTGGCTGCTGTTGAATCTGTTGCGCAACAAGAAAGGCTCTGAGTCTACTGACTGCTCCAAACTGCTTGCTTGCTGGAATTTCCTTCTTTTACTGACCACATGGACCTGCGGGGTGGGGGTGGGACCTGTACCCCGAGAAGCTGGCCTGTTGAGTAGTCTCTCAACCCGGAATTTTCCTTAACAGTGTGGAATTTCTAATGGAGCTTTCTCCCCACTCCCCCCAAAAATATTGTTCCTTAGACTGTCCCTGTGGCTGGCTTTTTGGTTTTTTAAGAAAAGCACATTTCACATCAAATTTAGCTGCCGATTAAGCTGGAGGAAGGGAGGGGTCACTCTCTCTCTCCTAAACCTCTCCTGTCCACCACCACCCTTTTCTGGGCACAATTATTTTAGACAGTCCACCCCTGTTTCCTTCCTAGGCAGAGTTTAGGCCCAATATGCTGCTATTACTGTTATCATTGTGAGCTTTGCAATGGTCATGGGGGATAATTCACAGGAAATGTGTGGCTTACTGTGTTTCTTTTTTAAAAAAGATCTATTTGCAAAAGGTTTATATAGAAAATCAATCAATCGATTAGTAATAGGTCCTCAAAACACCTGGGGAGGTCCTGCTGCTAGAAACTATTTCCCCTCCCCGTCTGTCCCACTTCTAATGCAAACCCCCTTCCTCAGTCAAGATGGGATTTCAGCTAAAAGAGAGTTGGACAACTTGGGGGTTTCAGCAGGAAATTCAAGGCAGCCCCCTGCCTGAATGAGACTGGATTCCCCTGCTAAAACAAAGAAGGGGGACTGTTTAGGAGACAAACCCGCTTCTGAATCAGGAAGGGGTTTGCTTGGAATCCCGCCCAACTGAGCAGAATTTAAGCCCTGCTCATCGGATGACGTTGAAAACCAGACATCGCTCGGCCCTGGGCAGGATGGCACACCGAGCCTCCTCACATCTGTTCAAAGGAGGCTGCAAAGCGGGGGTCATGTTTGTATCATTTCGCGGTCTTCTTTATTTCTATAATCTTTTAGATGTGGCTTCATAGCCGAGTGGGGGATTTGAGCCCCGGTGCCTCCCAGGTCCTAGTTTGGCAGTCTAACCACTAGGCCACACTGCCTCTCCACCTTCCTGCTTGAATCAGCCCTTAATTGGGGACCTATATTCCTGCTTAAACCAGCTTTCTTTATAGGACTGTGAACTTTGCTTTGCAACCCTGGTAGCCGCACCGTACATTTAAGGCGCCCCCACCAAGAATCCTGGGAACTGTAGTTTGTTAAAGGTGCTGGGAACTGCAGCTTTCTCAGGGTTCTGGAAACCATACTGAACTCTTTGGAATTCTCAGAGATTTTTTTTGGGGGGGGGCTGTTAATAGTTGCTGCGGAAATGAATTCTTCTTGTGGTTTTCCGTGTACGAGATCCATCCCAGTATATAAGCACTACGGTTTGGGAGGAGGCCAGTTGTTTGGAAAGCACAGGGTCTACAGAAAAAGACACCCAGACTTTTGTGGACTGTGGCAGATGAGGACAGAGAGAGACTGCGATTTGGGGAGAATGTATCTTATTCTAAGTAAAGCTTAATTCCACAGAAACAGAAAAGATGTTTGACTTTCTAGGAAATGGCACTGCTGTTCAGATCGCAAGTTACCCAACCTCACAATTACTTAGGGTCATGCAAACAGACCGATAGCCCATTCTAGTCCAATGCACTGATGTCCACAAAAACCGGACGGATGATTCAAGGAAGCTTCCAGGCAGGGCATGAAGGCACTTAGCTCTTCCCCCCTCCCAGAACTGATATTCCAGGACAAACCTTTTTTATATCAGAACTTTAATGTGCTATTAGAATTAAAAGAGGGGGAAACCCAGCCAGATGGGGGGGTCTAACTAAATTATTATTACGGTATTTTTTGCTCTATAGGGCGCACCTGACCATAGGGTGCACCTAGTTTTCAGAGGGGGAAATCAAGGAAAAAAATATGACCCCCCCAATCTCTGGGAGCAGCCAAGTTACAGGGAACCAGGCAGAGGCCTTCTCAGTGGTGGCGCCTTCTTTATGGTGATCCACTACTGCTTTAAGGGAGGTCTTGGAATAAGTAGATTTGGTGCTGATCCAAAACACCCACCCACCCCACTCACACATGAAAACAAAGACCACCACAGCCAACTACAAATGAATAACCACACCCTAGGCCACCCGACCCCACCCCCACCCATCTTTCCCCCCCTCCACCTCTTTCCCCTTTCCTTCCTAATGTCTCAACAAATGAAAATGATTTGTAAAAATGTTACATGGGGGAAAAACATGAGAGAAAGACATTGCACACTTTTGTAAATCAACAAAATCTTTAATAAATAAATAAATAAATATTATTTTAAAAAAATCATAAAAAGAGGCCTCCTCATCTGAAGGACATCAAAGCCCACCTGAAGTCCCAAAATCCCTGAAGTCCTGATCCACGCAGATCTATGCGTGTATGGAGCGATCTGCGTGGATCTGCATATGATAGTTTACGACTTCCTGTTGTAGGGAATCACATGTATAATCGTATGTTTGGGGACATCAGGTGGCCTTTGATGTCCTTGAGGTAAGCTTTGGGTGTATGGCTTTCCTCCATCTCCACTGTGCAGGATTCCTCTGGAATGACAAGATCACTTGCACAGCTTTCCTCCATCTCAACTGTGCAGGATTCCTCTGGAATGACAAGACCACTTGCACAGCCTTCCTCCATCTCAACTGCGCAGGATTTGACAAGATCTTCCGCATGGGTTTCCTCCATCTCCACTGCGGAGGATTTCTCTTGAATTACCAGGTCCAGCAGAGAACCACACTTTGAACAAGTAGTAAGACTCTCGCTTTTCACCGCACTTCTTGGGGTAATCACCACTACAGTTTCTATTTTAGATGCATCTGTTGCGGTGGTCCTGATGCAGCATCTCTCCATCCCAACCAATGCTGCACTCAGCAGCTGGAAACCCGCAGCGATATAGCCTAGATAAATAGAAGGTCCAATATGCTGCTCGCTGGGAATTTGAGGCAATTCAAAAGTTTCAGGGAAGTCAATTCCCCCATTTTGTAAGACAGCAGACATGTTCCACATCACGGAAATCAAGACGAGTATCCCTGCTGGTAAGTTCAGCAGAGCTCCAAGCCCAAAAAAGGTTAAGAGAAAATCCTTATGTTTTCTGACTTCGAACACATTGCAGAGGGCGAATGACTGTAATCCAAGGGCCGCTGAATTCATAATGGCAGCTAAGGCCATTAAGTCCTGAGCAATAAAAATTTCCCTCGGGAGGTTTGGATGTTGTTCATGGAGCTCTTCACAATGGTAATAATAGTTTCCGTCGTTAGAAGGGTCTTTCAAAAAACAGACCTGCCAGATTCCAATCCATATGTTTCCAGAGCCAATTCCCTTGGCGTTTTCCACACGCCACACTCTCCAGTTGACAAGGGCTGTTGAGGCAATGCACGTCATCCAGGCCATAATATCCATTAGGAATGCACACAAGTGGAGGCAGGACACTAATCTCAGCCACCTGACCACCAGGGAGCCTTCTTTCACCCGCAGGGGGGGTTTGGAGAGGAGGGGAGCAGGGGAGACCTTGGAAGACATCCTGGAAACAAAAGAGAAGACAACATGCAGTGAGAGAGGGAATAACAAACATGTCTAGTCATTGAAGGACTTCCTCCCTCCTGCATTCGTCCTTCCATGCACAGAAAGAAGCAGCAAAAGAAAGAGTTCCCCTGCTCTCTCTCTCTCTCTCCCCCCCCCCCCCCGGTTAGGTATAGACATCTGATCCACACATACTTTCTTCCAGCAGACTGCTACTGATTTAATATACTCTTGCACTGTTCCTGTGAAAATGGCCAGAACCTCAGCAACCTGTGGCGGATGGGAGCTGCTCATGTTTCGCTGTTCTGCTATCTGCTACTGTACCTATCCTTTTCCACCGAGCATAAACACAGCTATGGCATAGTGAGGAATGTTTAATCCATAAACTTACGTGAAATGCCTTCCTCAGCTAGAGTCTAGCGTGCCAGGAACAGAGCAGGTATTTGCTAGGTATTCCTGAGCCTCAAGAAGACTGAGCTGTTGGCCACTGAGCTGACGTTCGCCTGAGCAGCCGGCCAGCTACAGCAGCAACTGCTCTGCAGAATTCTTAGGTCAGTTACAGTTACAGTTAGAATCCTGACAAAACCACAAATCATAACTCCAAGGTACTGGTCATTTGGAACATCAGGAAAGTGGAAAATGGGAGGGAACTCAGTTCCCTTCTTTCCCAATGCAGAGTGTCTATTCCAGGACACTGCGCAGTTAAAAGACGTTCTTCCTGAAGCCAGACTCAGAGCAGTTCCAGCAGTAAAAATGGTGATGTGTGTATCTCAGTACAGATTTGTTTGATGGTCCTGAATGCATTTCATAAAGGATCTCCATGTACAAGAAAGGCTAATAGCATGAGGCCCTGAACAATAAGAATTGCCTTGGCAAAATTATTGAAGACTCCTTACAAACCTATCGTTCTTCTTCCCCATCCCATCTTGTTTGGACATTATAGTAAGGGAGAAGATCTTAGCTCTTTTCCTTTGCACTGGGATTACATGAAATTTGTGCCAGGGGACCCCATCACTCACACCAATACGGGCAACACCATTTTCAGAACCTAGGTGCCCATGATTTAAAATCGCTTTCCTAAGACACTTCAGTCAAATTATTTGTGTTGCTTCCCTCCTGTTCCTTTCTGTGTTGATGCTCCGAATGTGAGCTGCTCAGCTGCATGCAGTTTCCACTGAAGTGTGTGTGTGTGTGTGATTAACATTTGGCCAAGCAATGGGCCTAAATCCATCTATTTCACCTGAAATAACTTTGGGAGCCAGCCTTTAAAAATCTAAAGTAGATATCAAATTCAGAGGAATTAAAAGCTGTCATCTTTTTGACTATTTGAAACACCTTAGAACATACACAAATGTTAATGTTTGAAGGAAGGCAGCAAATGGAGCATTGGAGCCATCCATTCATCCCAGGAGGTGTGACCATTGATAAGATGAAGCACTTTCACATCGCATTGCACTGTGCAGTGCTTTTAAAAAGGTAAAGGTAAAGGACCCCTGACAGTTAAGTCCAGTCACGGCTCTGGGGTTGTGCCACTCATTGGCTTTACTGGCCGAGGGAGCTGACATTGGTCCGCAGACAATTTTTCTGGGTCATGTGGCCAGCAAGACTAAGCCGCTTCTGGCGAAACCAGAGCAGCGCACAGAAACGCCGTTTACCGTCCTGCCGGAGCGGTACCTATTTATCTACTTGCACTTTGACGTGGTTTGGAACTGCTAGGTTGGCAAGAGCTGGGACCGAGCAACGGGAGCTCACCACGTCAAAGACGCAAGTCCAGTTCTGTATCTGCATGACATCATCCACACCCAAATGCTCTCCCATTCTGTTTCCCCCACTTAATCAGGATACGCCATCTCCATTGAAAACTCTGCTCAGTGACACCCATCCAATAGAAAAGTCCTGACCATCTTCATGCAGATACACTTCCGTGCAGGGGTTTGGCCGACAAGTTCTTCCCGAGTGTGGGGATGTTTTCAGGGGCTCTTTGCTTTTCCCTGCCTCCCCTTTCATCCTCACCTGAGGAGATCTTGGCCATTCTCTTCACAGGGACCTCCGTTCTCAGGCCGGATTTCTGTTTTCCTTCATTCCTCCTTCTCCCGGTCTGGTTCACTGAGCAAATAAGAGAGAGGAGGTTTCATGCAAGTCAAGGTGTGCAATGGATCTTCAGGGCATTTGGAAGGAAGAAAAGGTTCAGGAACGAGCGACGCAGCAGCCTCCCATGCGTAAAAACACATTTGGACATACCGCTCATGAGATTCCGCTCCCCCCCCCCCCGCAGATATAAATGCAGAACATCCTGTTCTCCTATTAATATACAAAATGGGGTATTTCATATGATAAGAACAGAGGAAGCTGCCTTATACGGAGCCAGACCAATTTTGGGAAAGTGCTACATGGGCCAGTCCACCAATTGGCTACCAATGGGAACACAAAATGGCTGCCAAATGGTGTGATATGAAATAAATATGCCTGGCTGTGGGCGTGTAGGCCGCACCCTGCAAGACCCTTTCCACGTGGCCTAGGCCCAGACTCGCTAGCCCCACAGAAGAGGCTCCTCATGAAGCCAGAGGAACATGGCCTGGCTGTGGGGCATGATTCGAAACCTCCAGTCCCAGTCCAGTGCTCTTACCACTAAACCACACTGCCCCCCATTGCAGTCTATAACAGCCTGGAGGGCCACAGATGCCCCAAATTCTCTGGCTCTGAGATTGCCCAAAGTTTCCTTTCTCTCCCTTGTTGTGCAAAAAGAAAAATGCCCATGACAAAATGTGACATTTTTGGTTCTTTGGAGACCTCTCTCTCTCTCTCTCTCTCTCTCTCTCTCTCTCTCTCTCTCTCTCTCTCTCTCTCTCTTCATTTAAAGGAGCCTCATCCTTTTTCCCACCCAACTTCCTCCTGCACCCCCCCCCCAGCTTCAAGACTTCCATGAAGAAATAACTAACTAACCAACCCATGATTGGAATTTACGAGATTAAGGAGATAATTTATTTTTATATAATGAAAATAGATGGGAGGATAAATTAATTGCGCAAGGCAAGAATATATAGGATGGCAAATATCAAAAGAAACAAAGATTATGATTTGGGTTCTTAAAATAACACCAACACATGCCTGCTCAGTGGATTTCAGAACAAATATGCCTCCCAGAACTACCATTCCCAGAATTCCCTGGGAATTTGTGGGCATCTCTTTTGAGAGGCAATGGAGTGCGCCTCTGGGGGGTGAAATCAAAGGTTTTCAGCAGGCGCTAGAAGGAAAAACGAAGGAGACGCCTGAGAGAAGCCAAGTTACAGGGAACCAAGTTACAGGCAGAGGCCTTCTCAGTGGTGGCGCCTTCTTCATGGTGATCCACTACTGCTTTAAGGGAGGTCTTGGAATAAGTAGTTTTGTTGCTGATCCCAAACACCCACCCACCCCACTCACACATGAAAACAAAGACCACCACAGCCAACTACAAATGAATAACCACACCCTAAGGCCAACCCCAACCTCTATCACCACCAAAGGAAGACAAGCGAACAGCAAAGAACCTGCACAAGCAACGCTAACACCATACCCTACGTATAGTAAGGAAAATAGAAAAATCGCCACCTGACCCACCCCATCTTTCCCCCCCCCCACCTCTTTCCCCTTTTCTTCCTAATGTCTCAACAAATGAAAATGATTTGTAAAAATTTTACATGGGGGGGGGGACATGAGAGAGAGACATTGCACACTTTTGTAAATCAACAAAATCTTTAATAAATAAATACATAAATAAATAAATAAATACTAGTTTTGGGGAGAGGAGTGCAAGTAGCTAGCCATGCCTAGGGCACAAAATAGCCTGGCACCAGCACAAGACCAAGAAACACAAAAAGGAAAAACATCAATGGGGTACACGCCAGCTGGGTAACCCTAGCTTCCACTGAGAGCTCCTCACCCAAGCCGAGAAGGGCTCCTGTGCTCTTCTGTGCAATGCTAAGTGCAACATGTTGGTCTTTGTGACCTTGAGGCACATGCCAGAGGCACTGACGACAGAGAAGTAGCTGGTGAGTAGTTGCTTGACCGAGGGGTAGAGGACAGCAGAACAGGGGGCTCCTTCAGCTCCTCCCAAACACACTCCCACCATCCAATTATACATTCACGTTCCAGAGATTGCATCTGCAGGTTCAGGTGACTCAAATCTATGTACAGTATTGACACGCATAGGGGACAGAAAATAGTTTAAAGATTCTGTCCCGCAACTAGTCGGGCTGAGCAATATATCGACCATATCGCCACTTTGGTTTCATAATATTTGACCTGCCAATATATTGCGAATCATGAAGTGTGTGAGTGTGTGTTGTACAAAAATCACAACGTGGGAAAACCTGTGAAGCCAGCCAATACCTCTGCATAGCTCCATCCTTATTTCAGATATTTCCATATATCAATATATTCCAATATTTAGCAGTTTGCTATTCCCTGTTGCAGGGAGTAACATGTATGATGGTATGTCTGGGGTTTTCCTCCATCCCCACTTCGCAGGATTCCTCTGGAATGACAAAATCTTCTGCATGGCTTTCCTCCATCTCAACTGCGGAGGATTTCTCTTCAATTACGAGATCCAGCAGAGAACCACACTTTGAGCAAAATAGTTAGATTCTCGCTTTTCACTGCGCTTCTTGGGGTAATCAGCCTTACAGTTGCTATTTGACATTTATCTGTTGCGGTGGTCTTGACGCAAAATCTCTCCATCCCTACAGAACCTAAACAAATTCATCTCCCAAGGCGTTACGGAAATTACGGGGGGTGGGGCACATCTTTAAAGTTGTTAAATGTTACAAATACTAGGCCTGAACGTATCCTTTCGACTTGACAGCTCAGGGAAGATACCAAGCTTTATGAATCCTATAAAATCAACCCCTTTGCCAAGTTCCTCCATTCCAGCACCATTTTGCCCTGGGGAAAAAGACTCTTTCCCCTTCCACCTCCCCAAGCTTGAAGACATGTGTACACACCTCCTGCCCCAGGAAATGCCCAGAGGTGACAATTGCTGGGCTCCTTGTTCTCCAAGGGAAGCCAAATCTCATCCCCAGACTTGCCTCCGGCTCCAGACATGCCAAGGAATTTCTGTTATACTTTGGGTGGTGGGTACTTAAGACATGTTTGCCGATGATGCTAATCTTATACTGTACTTGGGTGTTGCCCTGACATAGCTGCCTATGCTAATCTTGTGTAACCCTCCCCTTTTGTGACATGTTAGTGATGTAGCAATGATTTATTGATGATGCTGTGCAAACTGTATTCTGACATATGGTGGGAAAGTTTTCAAAGTCAATGTGGCTCCAATCACAGGCGGGGAAGCCTGTGAACTTAGTGACTCGGCGGGCACCATTTGCGTCCCCCCCGACCCGTGAAGAAGCCTTTTTAAAGGCTTTGGAACGGGGGACGGGGTGAGCGGCGCGGTGCTGAGAGTCGACTGCTTCTCCTGGGGAGTGAAGCCGCGAGCCATGGTCGGAGGGCGCTGACTTCTTCCTGTGAACAATCAGACCCTAAAATTAACAACCCGTGAGTAGTACGGAAATTGGACTTTTTAAGGAAATTTCTTTGGAATTTGGCACGATCGGGGAAGGCGCAAACAGGAAGTCCGCCTCCCCGCCTTGTAAAAGATCTAAAGCAAGGACTAGTTAACTAAAGTCGAGAGAATTGTCTTTTTGATAAAAGATATCAATTTCACGATTTGGCGATACAAGTATAAGAAATTGTGCTGGAGGATAAGAGTTAATTTTGAGAGTTGAAGTTCCACCCCCCCCCCGGACCCGGGAGTGATCCGCAAGAGAGCCTGCTGAGGAGACATAGAGAAGTTTGACAGCTGTCAAATTTAGCTGTCAAAAAGGAAAAAGAGAACTTTGTTTCTGCTGTCTCTGCTGGATACAGTTGTTGCAATTTGGTTATATTTTGTTGAAAATAAGTAAGAACTGATACAAATTAACCCCCCAAAAAAAATCTCTAAAAATTCCAAAGAGCTCAATATGGTTTCCAGAACCCTGAGAAAACTGCAGTTCCCAGCACCTTTAACAAACTACAGTTCCCAGGATTCTTGGTGGGGGCGCCTTAAATGTATGGTGCGGCTACCAGGGTTGCAAAGCAAAGTTCACAGTCCTATAAAGAAAGCTGGTTTAAGCAGGAATATAGGTCCCCAATTAAGGACAGCAAAGAACCTGCACAAGCAACGCTGACACCAAACCCTACATATAGTAAGGAAAATAGAAAAATCGCCACCGCGGCTAGAAACTATTCCCCCTCCCCGCCCGTCCCACTTCTAATGCAAACCCCCTTCCTCAATCAAGATGGGATTTCAGCTCAAAGAGAGTTGGACAACTTGGGGGTTTCAGCAGGAAATTCAAGGCAGCCCCCTGCCTGAATGAGACTGGATTCCCCTGCTAAAACAAAGAAGGGGGACTGTTGAGGAGACAAACCCGCTTCTGAATCAGGAAGGGGTTTGCTTGGAATCCTGCCCAACTGAGCAGAATTTAAGCCCTGCTCATCGGCTGACGTTGAAAACCAGACATTGCCCGGCCCTGGGCAGCATGGCACACCGAGCCTCCTCACATCTGTTCAAAGGAGGCTGCAAAGCAGGGGGACATGATTGTATCATTTTGTGGTCTTCTTTATTTCTATGCTCTTTTACATGTGGCTTCATAGCCGAGTGGGGGATTTGAACCCTGGTGCCTCTCAGGTCTTAATCTGGCAGTCTAACTGTTGGACCTGTTCCATATCTGCTATTCGGTACCCGGAGCACAGATTCACACAAAGCGGCAATCAACCTTGCAGGATTCAGACGTTCTGCGATTCACTCAAAAATGGTGCCAAACTGTTGCAAACGATCCCCTGAAAGGTTTTTGTGGTGGAAACAGATGGCTTTTTATCATTGGAAAAAGAATTAGCCCTCAAAGTCTCAAACAACTTTAAAAAAAAAAAAATCCCTAAGCCGCGCGGTCACAATTTCAGCAAAAATCTGATGTTGTGCAATTCACTCAAAAATGGTGCCAAACTGTTGCAAACGATCCCCTGAAAGGTTTTTTGGTGGAAACAAATGGCTTTTTATCATTGGAAACAGAATTAGCCCTCGAACTCTGAACAACGTTTTTTTGAAAAAATCCCTAAGCCGCGCAGTCACAATTTCAGCAAAAATCTGATGTTCTGCAATTCACTCAAAAATGGTGCCAAACTGTTGCAAACGACCCCCTGAAAAGTTTTTCGGTGGAAACAGATGGGTTTTTATCATCGGAAACAGAATTAGCCCTCGACGTCTGAACAACTTTTTTTGAAAAAATCCCTAAGGCGCGCGATCACAATTTCAGCAAAAATCTGACGTTCTGCAATTCACTCAAAAATGGTGCCAAGCTGTTGCAAACGATCCGCTGAAAGGTTTTTCGGTGGAAACAGATGGGTTTTTATCATCGGAAACAGAATTAGCCCTCCACGTCTGAACAAATTTTTTTGAAAAAATCCCTAAGCCGCTCGGTCACAATTTCAGCAAAAATCTGACGTTCTACAATTCACTCAAAAATGGTGCCAAGCTGTTGCAAACGATCCGCTGAAAGGTTTTTCGGTGGAAACAGATGGGTTTTTATCATCGGAAACAGAATTAGCCCTCGACGTCTGAACAACCTTTGTTGAAAAAATCCCTAAGCCGCGCGGTCACAATTTCAGCAAAAATCTGAGGTTCTGCAATTCACTCAAAAATGGTGCCAAACTGTTGCAAACGATCCGCTGAATGGTTTTTCGGTGGAAACAGATGGGTTTTTATCATCGGAAACAGAATTAGCCCTCAACGTCTGAACAACTTTTTTTGAAAAAATCCCTAAGCCGTGCGGTCACAATTTCAGCAAAAATCTGACGTTCTACAATTCACTCAAAAATGGTGCCAAGCTGTTGCAAACGATCCGCTGAAAGGTTTTTCGGTGGAAACAGATGGGTTTTTATCATCGGAAACAGAATTAGCCCTCGACATCTGAACAACTTTTTTTGAAAAAATCCCTAAGCCGCGCGGTCACAATTTCAGCAAAAATCTGAGGTTCTGCAATTCACTCAAAAATGGTGCCAAACTGTTGCAAACGATCCGCTGAATGGTTTTTCGGTGGAAACAGATGGGTTTTTATCATCGGAAACAGAATTAGCCCTCGACGTCTGAACAACTTTTTTTGAAAAAATCCCTAAGTCGTGCGGTCACAATTTCAGCAAAAATCTGACGTTCTACAATTCACTCAAAAATGGTGCCAAGCTGTTGCAAACGATCCGCTGAAAGGTTTTTCGGTGGAAACAGATGGGTTTTTATCATCGGAAACAGAATTAGCCCTCGACGTCTGAACAACTTTTTTTGAAAAAATCCCTAAGCCGCGCGGTCACAATTTCAGCAAAAATCTGACGTTCTGCAATTCACTCAAAAATGGTGCCAAACTGTTGCAAAATATCCCCTGAAAGGTTTTTCATTGGAAACAGATGGGTTTTTATCATCGGAAAAAGAATTAGCCCTCGACGTCTGAACAACTTTTTTTGAAAAAATCCCTAAGCCGCGCGGTCACAATTTCAGCAAAAATCTGACGTTCTACAATTCACTCAAAAATGGTGCCAAGCTGTTGCAAACGATCCGCTGAAAGGTTTTTCGGTGGAAACAGATGGGTTTTTATCATCGGAAACAGAATTAGCCCTCGACGTCTGAAGAACTTTTTTTGAAAAAATCCCTAAGCCGCGCGGTCACAATTTCAGCAAAAATCTGACGTTCTGCAATTCACTCAAAAATGGTGCCAAACTGTTGCAAACGATCCGCTGAATGGTTTTTCGGTGGAAACAGATGGGTTTTTATCATCGGAAACAGAATTAGCCCTCGACGTCTGAACAACTTTTTTTGAAAAAATCCCTAAGTCGTGCGGTCACAATTTCAGCAAAAATCTGACGTTCTACAATTCACTCAAAAATGGTGCCAAGCTGTTGCAAACGATCCGCTGAAAGGTTTTTCGGTGGAAACAGATGGGTTTTTATCATCGGAAACAGAATTAGCCGTCGACGTCTGAACAACTTTTTTTGAAAAAATCCCTAAGGCGCGCGATCACAATTTCAGCAAAAATCTGACGTTCTGCAATTCACTCAAAAATGGTGCCAAGCTGTTGCAAACGATCCGCTGAAAGGTTTTTCGGTGGAAACAGATGGGTTTTTATCATCGGAAACAGAATTAGCCCTCCACGTCTGAACAACTTTTTTTGAAAAAATCCCTAAGCCGCTCGGTCACAATTTCAGCAAAAATCTGACGTTCTACAATTCACTCAAAAATGGTGCCAAGCTGTTGCAAACGATCCGCTGAAAGGTTTTTCGGTGGAAACAGATGGGTTTTTATCATCGGAAACAGAATTAGCCCTCGACGTCTGAACAACCTTTGTTGAAAAAATCCCTAAGCCGCGCGGTCACAATTTCAGCAAAAATCTGAGGTTCTGCAATTCACTCAAAAATGGTGCCAAACTGTTGCAAACGATCCGCTGAATGGTTTTTCGGTGGAAACAGATGGGTTTTTATCATCGGAAACAGAATTAGCCCTCAACGTCTGAACAACTTTTTTTGAAAAAATCCCTAAGCCGTGCGGTCACAATTTCAGCAAAAATCTGACGTTCTACAATTCACTCAAAAATGGTGCCAAGCTGTTGCAAACGATCCGCTGAAAGGTTTTTCGGTGGAAACAGATGGGTTTTTATCATCGGAAACAGAATTAGCCCTCGACATCTGAACAACTTTTTTTGAAAAAATCCCTAAGCCGCGCGGTCACAATTTCAGCAAAAATCTGAGGTTCTGCAATTCACTCAAAAATGGTGCCAAACTGTTGCAAACGATCCGCTGAATGGTTTTTCGGTGGAAACAGATGGGTTTTTATCATCGGAAACAGAATTAGCCCTCGACGTCTGAACAACTTTTTTTGAAAAAATCCCTAAGTCGTGCGGTCACAATTTCAGCAAAAATCTGACGTTCTACAATTCACTCAAAAATGGTGCCAAGCTGTTGCAAACGATCCGCTGAAAGGTTTTTCGGTGGAAACAGATGGGTTTTTATCATCGGAAACAGAATTAGCCCTCGACGTCTGAACAACTTTTTTTGAAAAAATCCCTAAGCCGCGCGGTCACAATTTCAGCAAAAATCTGACGTTCTGCAATTCACTCAAAAATGGTGCCAAACTGTTGCAAAATATCCCCTGAAAGGTTTTTCGTTGGAAACAGATGGGTTTTTATCATCGGAAAAAGAATTAGCCCTCGACGTCTGAACAACTTTTTTTGAAAAAATCCCTAAGCCGCGCGGTCACAATTTCAGCAAAAATCTGACGTTCTACAATTCACTCAAAAATGGTGCCAAGCTGTTGCAAACGATCCGCTGAAAGGTTTTTCGGTGGAAACAGATGGGTTTTTATCATCGGAAACAGAATTAGCCCTCGACGTCTGAAGAACTTTTTTTGAAAAAATCCCTAAGCCGCGCGGTCACAATTTCAGCAAAAATCTGACGTTCTGCAATTCACTCAAAAATGGTGCCAAACTGTTGCAAACGATCCGCTGAAAGGTTTTTCAGTGGAAACAGATGGGTTTTTATCATCGGAAACAGAATTAGCCCTCGACGTCTGAACAACTTTTTTTGAAAAAATCCCTAAGCCGCGCGGTCACAATTTCAGCAAAAATCTGACGTTCTACAATTCTCTCAAAAATGGTGCCAAACTGTTGCAAACGATCCCCTGAAAGGTTTTTTGGTGGAAACAAATGGGTTTTTATCATCGGAAACAGAACTAGCCCTCCACGTCTGAAAAACTTTTTTTTGAAAAAATCCCTAAGCCGCGTGGTCACAATTTCAGCAAAATTCTGACGTTGTGCAAGTCACTCAATAATGGTGCCAAACTGTTGCAAACGATCCCCTGAAAGATTTTTCGGTGGAAACAGATGGCTTTTTATCGTTGGAAACAGAATCAGCCCTCGAACTCTGAACAACGTTTTTTGGAAAAAATCCATAAGCCGCGCAGTCACAATTTCAGCAAAAATCTGATGTTCTGCAATTCACTCAAAAATGGTGCCAAACTGTTGCAAACGACCCCCTGAAAAGTTTTTCGGTGGAAACAGATGGGTTTTTATCATCGGAAACAGAATTAGCCCTCGACGTCTGAACAACTTTTTTTGAAAAAATCCCTAAGCCGTGCGGTCACAATTTCAGCAAAAATCTGACGTTCTACAATTCACTCAAAAATGGTGCCAAGCTGTTGCAAACGATCCGCTGAAAGGTTTTTCGGTGGAAACAGATGGGTTTTTATCATGGGAAACAGAATTAGCCCTCGACGTCTGAACAACTTTGTTTGAAAAAATCCCTAAGCCGCGCGGTCACAATTTCAGCAAAAATCTGAGGTTCTGCAATTCACTCAAAAATGGTGCCAAACTGTTGCAAACGATCCGCTGAATGGTTTTTCGGTGGAAACAGATGGGTTTTTATCATCGGAAACAGAATTAGCCCTCAACGTCTGAACAACTTTTTTTGAAAAAATCCCTAAGCCGTGCGGTCACAATTTCAGCAAAAATCTGACGTTCTACAATTCACTCAAAAATGGTGCCAAGCTGTTGCAAACGATCCGCTGAAAGGTTTTTCGGTGGAAACAGATGGGTTTTTATCATCGGAAACAGAATTAGCCCTCGACGTCTGAACAACTTTTTTTGAAAAAATCCCTAAGCCGCGCGGTCACAATTTCAGCAAAAATCTGAGGTTCTGCAATTCACTCAAAAATGGTGCCAAACTGTTGCAAACGATCCGCTGAATGGTTTTTCGGTGGAAACAGATGGGTTTTTATCATCGGAAACAGAATTAGCCCTCGACGTCTGAACAACTTTTTTTGAAAAAATCCCTAAGCCGTGCGGTCACAATTTCAGCAAAAATCTGACGTTCTACAATTCACTCAAAAATGGTGCCAAGCTGTTGCAAACGATCCGCTGAAAGGTTTTTCGGTGGAAACAGATGGGTTTTTATCATCGGAAACAGAATTAGCCCTCGACGTCTGAACAACTTTTTTTGAAAAAATCCCTAAGCCGCGCGGTCACAATTTCAGCAAAAATCTGACGTTCTACAATTCACTCAAAAATGGTGCCAAGCTGTTGCAAACGATCCGCTGAAAGGTTTTTCGGTGGAAACAGATGGGTTTTTATCATCGGAAACAGAATTAGCCCTCGACATCTGAACAACTTTTTTTGAAAAAATCACTAAGCCGCGCGGTCACAATTTCAGCAAAAATCTGAGGTTCTGCAATTCACTCAAAAATGGTGCCAAACTGTTGCAAACGATCCGCTGAATGGTTTTTCGGTGGAAACAGATGGGTTTTTATCATCGGAAACAGAATTAGCCCTCGACGTCTGAACAACTTTTTTTGAAAAAATCCCTAAGCCGTGCGGTCACAATTTCAGCAAAAATCTGACGTTCTACAATTCACTCAAAAATGGTGCCAAGCTGTTGCAAACGATCCGCTGAAAGGTTTTTCGGTGGAAACAGATGGGTTTTTATCATCGGAAACAGAATTAGCCCTCGACGTCTGAACAACTTGTTTGAAAAAATCCCTAAGCCGCGCGGTCACAATTTCAGCAAAAATCTGACGTTCTGCAATTCACTCAAAAATGGTGCCAAACTGTTGCAAAATACCCCCTGAAAGGTTTTTCGTTGGAAACAGATGGGTTTTTATCATCGGAAACAGAATTAGCCCTCGACGTCTGAACAACTTTTTTTGAAAAAATCCCTAAGCCGCGCGGTCACAATTTCAGCAAAAATCTGACGTTCTACAATTCACTCAAAAATGGTGCCAAGCTGTTGCAAACGATCCGCTGAAAGGTTTTGCGGTGGAAACAGATGGGTTTTTATCATCGGAAACAGAATTAGCCCTCGACGTCTGAAGAACTTTTTTTGAAAAAATCCCTAAGCCGCGCGGTCACAATTTCAGCAAAAATCTGACGTTCTGCAATTCACTCAAAAATGGTGCCAAACTGTTGCAAACGATCCGCTGAAAGGTTTTTCAGTGGAAACAGATGGGTTTTTATCATCGGAAACAGAATTAGCCCTCGACGTCTGAACAACTTTTTTTGAAAAAATCCATAAGCCGCGCAGTCACAATTTCAGCAAAAATCTGATGTTCTGCAATTCACTCAAAAATGGTGCCAAACTGTTGCAAACGATCCCCTGAAAGGTTTTTTGGTGGAAACAAATGGTTTTTTATCATCGGAAACAGAATTAGCCCTCGACGTCTGAACAACTTTTTTTGAAAAAATCCCTAAGCCGTGCGGTCACAATTTCAGCAAAAATCTGACGTTCTACAATTCACTCAAAAATGGTGCCAAGCTGTTGCAAACGATCCGCTGAAAGGTTTTTCGGTGGAAACAGATGGGTTTTATCATCGGAAACAGAATTAGCCCTCGAACTCTGAACAACGTTTTTTGGAAAAAATCCATAAGCCGCGCAGTCACAATTTCAGCAAAAATCTGATGTTCTGCAATTCACTCAAAAATGGTGCCAAACTGTTGCAAACGATCCGCTGAATGGTTTTTCGGTGGAAACAGATGGGTTTTTATCATCGGAAACAGAATTAGCCCTCGACGTCTGAACAACTTTTTTTGAAAAAATCCCTAAGCCGTGCGGTCACAATTTCAGCAAAAATCTGACGTTCTACAATTCACTCAAAAATGGTGCCAAGCTGTTGCAAACGATCCGCTGAAAGGTTTTTCGGTGGAAACAGATGGGTTTTTATCATCGGAAACAGAATTAGCCCTCGACGTCTGAACAACTTTTTTTGAAAAAATCCCTAAGCCGCGCGGTCACAATTTCAGCAAAAATCTGACGTTCTGCAATTCACTCAAAAATGGTGCCAAACTGTTGCAAACGATCCGCTGAATGGTTTTTCGGTGGAAACAGATGGGTTTTTATCATCGGAAACAGAATTAGCCCTCAACGTCTGAACAACTTTTTTTGAAAAAATCCCTAAGCCGTGCGGTCACAATTTCAGCAAAAATCTGACGTTCTACAATTCACTCAAAAATGGTGCCAAGCTGTTGCAAACGATCCGCTGAAAGGTTTTTCGGTGGAAACAGATGGGTTTTTATCATCGGAAACAGAATTAGCCCTCGACGTCTGAACAACTTTTTTTGAAAAAATCCCTAAGCCGCGCGGTCACAATTTCAGCAAAAATCTGAGGTTCTGCAATTCACTCAAAAATGGTGCCAAACTGTTGCAAACGATCCGCTGAATGGTTTTTCGGTGGAAACAGATGGGTTTTTATCATCGGAAACAGAATTAGCCCTCGACGTCTGAACAACTTTTTTTGAAAAAATCCCTAAGCCGTGTGGTCACAATTTCAGCAAAAATCTGACGTTCTACAATTCACTCAAAAATGGTGCCAAGCTGTTGCAAACGATCCGCTGAAAGGTTTTTCGGTGGAAACAGATGGGTTTTTATCATCGGAAACAGAATTAGCCCTCGACGTCTGAACAACTTTTTTTGAAAAAATCCCTAAGCCGCGCGGTCACAATTTCAGCAAAAATCTGACGTTCTGCAATTCACTCAAAAATGGTGCCAAACTGTTGCAAAATATCCCCTGAAAGGTTTTTCGTTGGAAACAGATGGGTTTTTATCATCGGAAACAGAATTAGCCCTCGACGTCTGAACAACTTTTTTTGAAAAAATCCCTAAGCCGCGCGGTCACAATTTCAGCAAAAATCTGACGTTCTGCAATTCACTCAAAAATGGTGCCAAACTGTTGCAAACGATCCCCTGAAAGGTTTTTTGGTGGAAACAAATGGGTTTTTATCATCGGAAACAGAACTAGCCCTCCACGTCTGAACAACTTTTTTTTAAAAAAATCCCTAAGCCGCGCGGTCACAATTTCAGCAAAAATCTGACGTTCTGCAATTCACTCAAAAATGGTCCCAAGCTGTTGCAAACGATCCGCTGAAAGGTTTTTCGGTGGAAACAGATGGGTTTTTTTCATCGGAAACAGAATTAGCCCTCGACGTCTGAACAACTTTTTTTGAAAAAATCCCTAAGCCGCGCGGTCACAATTTCAGCAAAAATCTGACGTTCTGCAATTCACTCAAAAATGGTCCCAAGCTGTTGCAAACGATCCCCTGAAAGGTTTTTCGGTGGAAACAGATGGGTTTTTATCATAAAAAACAGAATTAGCCCTCGACGTCTGAACAACTTTTTTTGAAAAAACCGCTAAACCGCGCGGTCACAATTTCAGCAAAAATCTGACGTTCTGCAATTTACTCAAAAATGGTGCCAAGCTGTTGCAAACGATCCCCTGAAAGGTTTTTCGGTGGAAACAGAAGGGTTTTTATCATCGGAAACAGAATTAGCCCTCGACGTCTGAACAACTTTTTTTGAAAAAATCCCTAAGCCGCGCGGTCACAATTTCAGCAAAAATCTGACGTTCTGCAATTCACTCAAAAATGGTGCCAAGCTGTTGCAAACGTTCCCCCGAAAGGTTTTTCGGTGGAAACAGATGGGTTTTTATCATCGGAAACAGAATTAGCCCTAACCCTAACCCTAACCCTAACCCTAACCCTAACCCTAACCCTAACCCTAACCCTAACCCGAACCCTAACCCTAACCCTAAAAATCTGACGTTCTGCAATTCACTCAAAAATGGTGCCAAGCTGTTGCAAACGATCCCCTGAAAGGTTTTTCGGTGGAAACAGATGGGTTTTTATCATCGGAAACAGAATTAGCCCTCGACGTCTGAACAACTTTTTTTGAAAAAAGCCCTAAGCGGCGCGGTCACAATTTCAGCAAAAATCTGAGGTTCTGCAATTCACTCAAAAATGGTGCCAAACTGTTGCAAACGATCCCCTGAAAGGTTTTTTGGTGGAAACAAATGGGTTTTTATCATCGGAAACAGAACTAGCCCTCGACGTCTGAACAACTTTTTTTTTAAAAAATCCCTAAGCCGCGCGGTCACAATTTCAGCAAAAATCTGACGTTCTGCAATTCACTCAAAAATGGTCCCAAGCTGTTGCAAACGATCCGCTGAAAGGTTTTTCGGTGGAAACAGATGGGTTTTTTTCATCGGAAACAGAATTAGCCCTCGACGTCTGAACAACTTTTTTTGAGAAAAATCCCTAAGCCGCGCGGTCACAATTTCAGCAAAAATCTGACGTTCTGCAATTCACTCAAAAATGGTCCCAAGCTGTTGCAAACGATCCCCTGAAAGGTTTTTCAGTGGAAACAGATGGGTTTTTATCATAAAAAACAGAATTAGCCCTCGACGTCTGAACAACTTTTTTTGAAAAAACCGCTAAACCGCGCGGTCACAATTTCAGCAAAAATCTGACGTTCTGCAATTTACTCAAAAATGGTGCCAAGCTGTTGCAAACGATCCCCTGAAAGGTTTTTCGGTGGAAACAGAAGGGTTTTTATCATCGGAAACAGAATTAGCCCTCGACGTCTGAACAACTTTTTTTGAAAAAATCCCTAAGCCGCGCGGTCACAATTTCAGCAAAAATCTGACGTTCTGCAATTCACTCAAAAATGGTGCCAAGCTGTTGCAAACGTTCCCCCGAAAGGTTTTTCGGTGGAAACAGATGGGTTTTTATCATCGGAAACAGAATTAGCCCTAACCCTAACCCTAACCCTAACCCTAACCCTAACCCTAACCCTAACCCTAACCCTAACCCTAACCCTAAAAATCTGACGTTCTGCAATTCACTCAAAAATGGTGCCAAGCTGTTGCAAACGATCCCCTGAAAGGTTTTTCGGTGGAAACAGATGGGTTTTTATCATCGGAAACAGAATTAGCCCTCGACGTCTGAACAACTTTTTTTGAAAAAAGCCCTAAGCGGCGCGGTCACAATTTCAGCAAAAATCTGACGTTCTGCAATTCACTCAAAAATGGTGCCAAGCTGTTGCAAACGATCCCCTGAAAGGTTTTTCGGTGGAAACAGATGGGTTTTTCTCATCGGAAACAGAATTAGCCCTCGACGTCTGAACAACTTTTTTTGAGAAAATCCCTAAGCCGCGCGGTCACAATTTCAGCAAAAATCTGACGTTCTGCAATTCACTCAAAAAAGGTGCCAAGCTGTTGCAAACGATCCCCTGAAAGGATTTTCGGTGGAAACAGAGGGGTTTTTATCATCGGAAACAGAATTAGCCCTCGACGTCTGAACAACTTTTTTTGAAAAAACCCCTAAGCCGCGCGGTCACAATTTCAGCAAAAATCTGACGTTCTGCAATTCACTCAAAAATGGTGCCAGGCTGTTGCAAACGATCCCCTGAAAGGTTTTTCGGTGGAAACAGAGGGGTTTTTATCATCGGAAACAGAATTAGCCCTCGACGTCTGAACAACTTTTTTTGAAAAAATTCCTAAGCCGTGCGGTCACAATTTCAGCAAAAATCTGACGTTCTACAATTCACTCAAAAATGGTGCCAAGCTGTTGCAAACGATCCGCTGAAAGGTTTTTTGGTGGAAACAGATGGGTTTTTATCATCGGAAACAGAATTAGCCCTCGACGTCTGAACAACTTTTTTTGAAAAAATCCCTAAGCCGCGCGGTCACAATTTCAGCAAAAATCTGACGTTCTGCAATTCACTCAAAAATGGTGCCAAGCTGTTGCAAACGATCCCCTGAAAGGATTTTCGGTGGAAACAGAAGGGTTTTTATCATCGGAAACAGAATTAGCCCTCGACGTCTGAACAACTTTTTTTGAAAAAACCCCTAAGCCGCGCGGTCACAATTTCAGCAAAAATCTGACGTTCTGCAATTCACTCAAAAATGGTGCCAAGCTGTTGCAAACGATCCCCTGAAAGGTTTTTCGGTGGAAACAGATGGGTTTTTATCATCGGAAACAGAATTAGCCCTCGACGTCTGAACAACTTTTTTTGAAAAAATTCCTAAGTCGTGCGGTCACAATTTCAGCAAAAATCTGACGTTCTACAATTCACTCAAAAATGGTGCCAAGCTGTTGCAAACGATCCGCTGAAAGGTTTTTTGGTGGAAACAGATGGGTTTTTATCATCGGAAACAGAATTAGCCCTCGACGTCTGAACAACTTTTTTTGAAAAAATCCCTAAGCCGCGCGGTCACAATTTCAGCAAAAATCTGACGTTCTGCAATTCACTCAAAAATGGTGCCAAACTGTTGCAAAATATCCCCTGAAAGGTTTTTCGTTGGAAACAGATGGGTTTTTATCATCGGAAACAGAATTAGCCCTGGACGTCTGAACAACTTTTTTTGAAAAAATCCCTAAGCCGCGCGGTCACAATTTCAGCAAAAATCTGACGTTCTACAATTCACTCAAAAATGGTGCCAAGCTGTTGCAAACGATCCGCTGAAAGGTTTTTTGGTGGAAACAGATGGGTTTTTATCATCGGAAACAGAATTAGCCCTCGACGTCTGAACAACTTTTTTTGAAAAAATCCCTAAGCCGCGCGGTCACAATTTCAGCAAAAATCTGACGTTCTGCAATTCACTCAAAAATGGTGCCAAGCTGTTGCAAACGATCCCCTGAAAGGATTTTCGGTGGAAACAGAAGGGTTTTTATCATCGGAAACAGAATTAGCCCTCGACGTCTGAACAACTTTTTTTGAAAAAACCCCTAAGCCGCGCGGTCACAATTTCAGCAAAAATCTGACGTTCTGCAATTCACTCAAAAATGGTGCCAAGCTGTTGCAAACGATCCCCTGAAAGGTTTTTCGGTGGAAACAGATGGGTTTTTATCATCTGAAACAGAATTAGCCCTCGACGTCTGAACAACTTTTTTTGAAAAAATTCCTAAGCCGTGCGGTCACAATTTCAGCAAAAATCTGACGTTCTACAATTCACTCAAAAATGGTGCCAAGCTGTTGCAAACGATCCGCTGAAAGGTTTTTTGGTGGAAACAGATGGGTTTTTATCATCGGAAACAGAATTAGCCCTCGACGTCTGAACAACTTTTTTTGAAAAAATCCCTAAGCCGCGCGGTCACAATTTCAGCAAAAATCTGACGTTCTGCAATTCACTCAAAAATGGTGCCAAACTGTTGCAAAATATCCCCTGAAAGGTTTTTCGTTGGAAACAGATGGGTTTTTATCATCGGAAACAGAATTAGCCCTGGACGTCTGAACAACTTTTTTTGAAAAAATCCCTAAGCCGCGCGGTCACAATTTCAGCAAAAATCTGACGTTCTACAATTCACTCAAAAATGGTGCCAAGCTGTTGCAAACGATCCGCTGAAAGGTTTTTCGGTGGAAACAGATGGGTTTTTATCATCGGAAAAAGAATTAGCCCTCGACGTCTGAAGAACTTTTTTTGAAAAAATCCCTAAGCCGCGCGGTCACAATTTCAGCAAAAATCTGACGTTCTGCAATTCACTCAAAAATGGTGCCAAACTGTTGCAAACGATCCGCTGAAAGGTTTTTCAGTGGAAACAGATGGGTTTTTATCATCGGAAACAGAATTAGCCCTCGACGTCTGAACAACTTTTTTTGAAAAAATCCCTAAGCCGCGCGGTCACAATTTCAGCAAAAATCTGACGTTCTGCAATTCACTCAAAAATGTTGCCAAACTGTTGCAAACGATCCCCTGAAAGGTTTTTTGGTGGAAACAAATGGGTTTTTATCATCGGAAACAGAACTAGCCCTCCACGTCTGAACAACTTTTTTTTGAAAAAATCCCTAAGCCGCGCGGTCACAATTTCAGCAAAAATCTGACGTTCTGCAATTCACTCAAAAATGGTGCCAAGCTGTTGCAAACGATCCCCTGAAAGGTTTTTCGGTGGAAACAGATGGGTTTTTATCATCGGAAACAGAATTAGCCCTAACCCTAACCCTAACCCTAACCCTAACCCTAACCCTAACCCTAACCCTAACCCTAACCCTAACCCTAACCCTAAAAATCTGACGTTCTGCAATTCACTCAAAAATGGTGCCAAGCTGTTGCAAACGATCCCCTGAAAGGTTTTTCGGTGGAAACAGATGGGTTTTTATCATAAAAAACAGAATTAGCCCTCGACGTCTGAACAACTTTTTTTGAAAAAACCGCTAAACCGCGCGGTCACAATTTCAGCAAAAATCTGACGTTCTGCAATTTACTCAAAAATGGTGCCAAGCTGTTGCAAACGATCCCCTGAAAGGTTTTTCGTTGGAAACAGAAGGGTTTTTATCATCGGAAACAGAATTAGCCCTCGACGTCTGAACAACTTTTTATGAAAAATCCCTAAGCCGCGCGGTCACAATTTCAGCAAAAATCTGACGTTCTGCAATTCACTCAAAAATGGTGCCAAGCTGTTGCAAACGTTCCCCCGAAAGGTTTTTCGGTGGAAACAGATGGGTTTTTATCATCGGAAACAGAATTAGCCCTAACCCTAACCCTAACCCTAACCCTAACCCTAACCCTAACCCTAACCCTAACCCTAACCCTAACCCTAACCCTAACCCTAAAAATCTGACGTTCTGCAATTCACTCAAAAATGGTGCCAAGCTGTTGCAAACGATCCCCTGAAAGGTTTTTCGGTGGAAACAGATGCGTTTTTATCATCGGAAACAGAATTAGCCCTCGACGTCTGAACAACTTTTTTTGAAAAAACCCCTAAGCCGCGCGGTCACAATTTCAGCAAAAATCTGACGTTCTGCAATTCACTCAAAAATGGTGCCAAGCTGTTGCAAACGATCCCCTGAAAGGTTTTTCGGTGGAAACAGATGGGTTTTTCTCATCGGAAACAGAATTAGCCCTCGACGTCTGAACAACTTTTTTTGAGAAAATCCCTAAGCCGCGCGGTCACAATTTCAGCAAAAATCTGAGGTTCTGCAATTCACTCAAAAAAGGTGCCAAGCTGTTGCAAACGATCCCCTGAAAGGATTTTCGGTGGAAACAGAAGGGTTTTTATCATCGGAAACAGAATTAGCCCTCGACGTCTGAACAACTTTTTTTGAAAAAAACCCTAAGCCGCGCGGTCACAATTTCAGCAAAAATCTGACGTTCTGCAATTCACTCAAAAATGGTGCCAAGCTGTTGCAAACGATCCCCTGAAAGGTTTTTCGGTGGAAACAGATGGGTTTTTATCATCGGAAACAGAATTAGCCCTCGACGTCTGAACAACTTTTTTTGAAAAAATTCCTAAGCCGTGCGGTCACAATTTCAGCAAAAATCTGACGTTCTACAATTCACTCAAAAATGGTGCCAAGCTGTTGCAAACGATCCGCTGAAAGGTTTTTTGGTGGAAACAGATGGGTTTTTTTCATCGGAAACAGAATTAGCCCTCGACGTCTGAACAACTTTTTTTGAAAAAATCCCTAAGCCGCGCGGTCACAAGTTCAGCAAAAATCTGACGTTCTGCAATTCACTCAAAAATGGTCCCAGGCTGTTGCAAACGATCCCCTGAAAGGTTTTTCGGTGGAAACAGATGGGTTTTTTTCATCGGAAACAGAATTAGCCCTCGACGTCTGAACAACTTTTTTTGAGAAAAATCCCTAAGCCGCGCGGTCACAATTTCAGCAAAAATCTGACGTTCTGCAATTCACTCAAAAATGGTCCCAAGCTGTTGCAAACGATCCCCTGAAAGGTTTTTCGGTGGAAACAGATGGGTTTTTATCATAAAAAACAGAATTAGCCCTCGACGTCTGAACAACTTTTTTTGAAAAAACCGCTAAACCGCGCGGTCACAATTTCAGCAAAAATCTGACGTTCTGCAATTTACTCAAAAATGGTGCCAAGCTGTTGCAAACGATCCCCTGAAAGGTTTTTCGGTGGAAACAGAAGGGTTTTTATCATCGGAAACAGAATTAGCCCTCGACGTCTGAACAACTTTTTTTGAAAAAATCCCTAAGCCGCGCGGTCACAATTTCAGGAAAAATCTGACGTTCTGCAATTCACTCAAAAATGGTCCCAAGCTGTTGCAAACGATCCCCTGAAAGGTTTTTCGGTGGAAACAGATGGGTTTTTATCATAAAAAACAGAATTAGCCCTCGACGTCTGAACAACTTTTTTTGAAAAAACCGCTAAACCGCGCGGTCACAATTTCAGCAAAAATCTGACGTTCTGCAATTTACTCAAAAATGGTGCCAAGCTGTTGCAAACGATCCCCTGAAAGGTTTTTCGGTGGAAACAGAAGGGTTTTTATCATCGGAAACAGAATTAGCCCTCGACGTCTGAACAACTTTTTTTGAAAAAATCCCTAAGCCGCGCGGTCACAATTTCAGCAAAAATCTGACGTTCTGCAATTCACTCAAAAATGGTGCCAAGCTCTTGCAAACGTTCCCCCGAAAGGTTTTTCGGTGGAAACAGATGGGTTTTTATCATCGGAAACAGAATTAGCCCTAACCCTAACCCTAACCCTAACCCTAACCCTAACCCTAACCCTAACCCTAAAAATCTGACGTTCTGCAATTCACTCAAAAATGGTGCCAAGCTGTTGCAAACGATCCCCTGAAAGGTTTTTCGGTGGAAACAGATGGGTTTTTATCATCGGAAACAGAATTAGCCCTCGACGTCTGAACAACTTTTTTTGAAAAAATTCCTAAACCGCGCGGTCACAATTTCAGCAAAAATCTGACGTTCTGCAATTCAATCAAAAATGGTGCCAAGCTGTTGCAAAATATCCCATGAAAGGTTTTTCGGTGGAAACAGTTTGGTTTTTATCATCGGAAAAAGAATTAGCCCTCGACGTCGGAACAACTTTTTTTGAAAAAATCCCTAATCCGCGCGGTCACAATTTCAGCAGAAATCTGAAGTTCTGCAATTCACTCAAAAATGGTGCCAAGCTGTTGCAAACGATCCCCTGAAAGGTTTTTCGGTGGAAACAGATGGGTTTTTATCATCGGAAACAGAATTAGCCCTCGACGTCTGACCAACTTTTTTTGAAAAAATCCCTAAGCCGCGCGGTCACAATTTCAGCAAAAATCTGACGTTCCGCACTTCACTCAAAAATGGTGCCAAGCTGTTGCAAACGATCCCCTGAAAGGTTTTTCGGTGGAAACAGATGGGTTTTTATCATCGGAAACAGAATTAGCCCTAACCCTAACACTAACCCTAACCCTAACCCTAAAAATCTGACGTACTGCACTTCACTCAAAAATGGTGCCAAGCTGTTGCAAACGATCCCCTGAAAGGCTTTTCGGTTGAAACAGATGGGTTTTTATCATCGGAAACAGACTTAGCCCTCGACGTCTGAACAACTTTTTTTGAAAAAACCCATAAGCCGCGCGGTCACAATTTCAGCAAAAATCTGACGTTCTGCAATTCACTCAAAAATGGTGCCAAGCTGTTGCAAACGATCCCCTGAAAGGTTTTTTGGTGGAAACAGATGGGTTTTTATCATCGGAAACAGAATTAGCCCTAACCCTAACCCTAACCCTAACCCTAACGCTAACCCTAACCCTAACCCTAACCCTAACCCTAACCCTAACGCTAACCCTAACCCTAACCCTAACCCTAACCCTAACCCTAAAAATCTGACTTTCTGCAATTCACTCAAAAATGGTGCCAAGCTGTTGCAAACGATCCCCTGAAAGGTTTTTCGGTGGAAACAGATGGGTTTTTATCATCGGAAACAGAATTAGCCCTCGACGTCTGAACAAGTTTTTTTGAAAAAATCCCTAATCCGCGCGGTCACAATTTCAGCAAAAATGTGACGTTCTGCACTTCACTCAAAAATGGTGCCAAGCTGTTGCAAACGATCCCCTGAAAGGTTTTTCAGTGGAAACAGATGGGTTTTTATCATCGGAAACAGAATTAGCCCTAACCCTAACCCTAACCCTAACCCTAACCCTAACCCTAACCCTAACCCTAACCCTAACCCTAACCCTAACCCTAACCCTAACCCTAACCCTAACCCTAAAAATCTGACGTTCTGCAATTCACTCAAAAATGGCGCCAAGCTGTTACAAACGATCCCCTGAAAGGTTTCTCGGTGGAAGCAGATGGGTTTTTATCATCGGAAACAGAATTAGCCCTCGACGTCTGAAGAACTTTTTTTGAAAAAAACCCTAAGCCGCGCGGTCACAATTTCAGCAAAAATTTGACGTTCTGCACTTCACTCAAAAATGTGCCAAGCTGTTGCAAACGATCCCCTGAAAGGTTTTTCGGTGGAAACAGATGGGTTTTTATCATCGGAAACAGAATTAGCCCTAACCCTAACCCTAACCCTAACGCTAACCCTAAAAATCTGATGTTCTGCAATTCACTCAAAAATGGTGCCAAGCTGTTGCAAAATATCCCCTGAAAGGTTTTTCGGTGGAAACAGAAGGGTTTTTATCATCGGAAACAGAATTAGCCCTCGACGTCTGAACAACTTTTTTTGAAAAAATCCCTAAGCCGCGCGGTCAAAATTTCAGCAAAAATCTGACGTTCTGCAGTTCACTCAAAAATGGCGCCAAGCTGTTGCAAACGATCCCCTGAAAGGTTTTTCGGTGGAAACAGAAGGGTTTTTATCATCGGAAACAGAATTAGCCGTCGACGTCTGAACAACTTTTTTTGAAAAAACCCCTAAGCCGCGCGGTCACAATTTCAGCAAAAATCTGACGTTCTGCAATTCACTCAAAAATGGTGCCAAGCTGTTGCAAACGATCCCCTGAAAGGTTTTTCGGTGGAAACAGATGGGTTTTTATCATCGGAAACAGAATTAGCCCTAACCCTAACCCTAACCCTAACCCTAACCCTAACCCTAACCCTAACCCTAACCCTAACCCTAACCCTAACCCTAACCCTAACCCTAAAAATCTGACGTTCTGCAATTCACTCAAAAATGGTGCCAAGCTGTTGCAAACGATCCCCTGAAAGGTTTTTCGGTGGAAACAGATGGGTTTTTATCATCGGAAACAGAATTAGCCCTCGACGTCGGAACAACTTTTTTTGAAAAAATCCCTAAGCTGCGCGGTCACAATTTCAGCAAAAATCTAATGTTCTGCAATTCACTCAAAAATGGTGCCAAGCTGTTGCAAACGATCCCCTGAAAGGTTTTTCGTTGGAAACAGATGGGTTTTTATCATCGGAAACAGAATTAGCCCTCGACGTCTGAACAACTTTTTTTGAAAAAATCCCTAATCCGCGCGGTCACAATTTCAGCAGAAATCTGAAGTTCTGCAATTCACTCAAAAATGGTGCCAAGCTGTTGCAAACGATCCCCTGAAAGGTTTTTCGGTGGAAACAGATGGGTTTTTATCATCGGAAACAGAATTAGCCCTCGACGTCTGAACAACTTTTTTTGAAAAAATCCCTAAGCCGCGCGGTCACAATTTCAGCAAAAATCTGACGTTCTGCACTTCACTCAAAAATGGTGCCAAGCTGTTGCAAACGATCCCCTGAAAGGTTTTTCGGTGGAAACAGATGGGTTTTTATCATCGGAAACAGAATTAGCCCTAACCCTAACCCTAACCCTAACCCTAACCCTAAAAATCTGACGTTCTGCAATTCACTCAAAAATGGTGCCAAGCTGTTGCAAACGATCCCCTGAAAGGTTTTTCGGTTGAAACAGATGGGTTTTTATCATCGGAAACAGACTTAGCCCTCGACGTCTGAACAACTTTTTTTGAAAAAACCCCTAAGCCGCGCGGTCACAATTTCAGCAAAAATCTGACGTTCTGCACTTCACTCAAAAATGGTGCCAAGGTGTTGCAAACGATCCCCTGAAAGGTTTTTCGGTGGAAGCAGATGGGTTTTTATCATCGGAAACAGAATTAGCCCTCGACGTCTGAACAACTTTTTTTGAAAAAACTCATAAGCCGCGCGGTCACAATTTCAGCAAAAATCTGACGTTCTGCAACTCACTCAAAAATGGTGCCAAGCTGTTGCAAACGATCCCCTGAAAGGTTTTTCGGTGGAAACAGATGGGTTTTTATCATAAAAAACAGAATTAGCCCTCGACGTCTGAACAACTTTTTTTGAAAAAACCGCTAAACCGCGCGGTCACAATTTCAGCAAAAATCTGACGTTCTGCAATTTACTCAAAAATGGTGCCAAGCTGTTGCAAACGATCCCCTGAAAGGTTTTTCGGTGGAAACAGAAGGGTTTTTATCATCGGAAACAGAATTAGCCCTCGACGTCTGAACAACTTTTTTTGAAAAAATCCCTAAGCCGCGCGGTCACAATTTCAGGAAAAATCTGACGTTCTGCAATTCACTCAAAAACGGTCCCAAGCTGTTGCAAACGATCCCCTGAAAGGTTTTTCGGTGGAAACAGATGGGTTTTTATCATAAAAAACAGAATTAGCCCTCGACGTCTGAACAACTTTTTTTGAAAAAACCGCTAAACCGCGCGGTCACAATTTCAGCAAAAATCTGACGTTCTGCAATTTACTCAAAAAGGGTGCCAAGCTGTTGCAAACGATCCCCTGAAAGGTTTTTCGGTGGAAACAGAAGGGTTTTTATCATCGGAAACAGAATTAGCCCTCGACGTCTGAACAACTTTTTTTGAAAAAATCCCTAAGCCGCGCGGTCACAATTTCAGCAAAAATCTGACGTTCTGCAATTCACTCAAAAATGGTGCCAAGCTGTTGCAAACGTTCCCCCGAAAGGTTTTTCGGTGGAAACAGATGGGTTTTTATCATCGGAAACAGAATTAGCCCTAACCCTAACCCTAACCCTAACCCTAACCCTAACCCTAACCCTAACCCTAACCCTAACCCTAACCCTAACCCTAAAAATCTGACGTTCTGCAATTCACTCAAAAATGGTGCCAAGCTGTTGCAAACGATCCCCTGAAAGGTTTTTCGGTGGAAACAGATGGGTTTTTATCATCGGAAACAGAATTAGCCCTCGACGTCTGAACAACTTTTTTTGAAAAAAGCCCTAAGCCGCGCGATCACAATTTCAGCAAAAATCTGACGTTCTGCAATTCACTCAAAAATGGTGCCAAGCTGTTGCAAACGATCCCCTGAAAGGTTTTTCGGTGGAAACAGATGGGTTTTTTTCATCGGAAACAGAATTAGCCCTCGACGTCTGAACAACTTTTTTTGAAAAAATTCCTAAACCCCGCGGTCACAATTTCAGCAAAAATCTGACGTTCTGCAATTCAATCAAAAATGGTGCCAAGCTGTTGCAAAATATCCCATGAAAGGTTTTTCGGTGGAAACAGTTTGGTTTTTATCATCGGAAAAAGAATTAGCCCTCGACGTCGGAACAACTTTTTTTGAAAAAATCCCTAATCCGCGCGGTCACAATTTCAGCAGAAATCTGAAGTTCTGCAATTCACTCAAAAATGGTGCCAAGCTGTTGCAAACGATCCCCTGAAAGGTTTTTCGGTGGAAACAGATGGGTTTTTATCATCGGAAACAGAATTAGCCCTCGACGTCTGACCAACTTTTTTTGAAAAAATCCCTAAGCCGCGCGGTCACAATTTCAGCAAAAATCTGACGTTCTGCACTTCACTCAAAAATGGTGCCAAGCTGTTGCAAACGATCCCCTGAAAGGATTTTCGGTGGAAACAGAAGGGTTTTTATCATCGGAAACAGAATTAGCCCTCGACGTCTGAACAACTTTTTTTGAAAAAACCCCTAAGCCGCGCGGTCACAATTTCAGCAAAAATCTGACGTTCTGCAATTCACTCGAAAATGGTGTCAAGCTGTTGCAAACGATCCCCTGAAAGGTTTTTCGGTGGAAGCAGATGGGTTTTTATCATCGGAAACAGAATTAGCCCTCGACGTCTGAACAACTTTTTTTGAAAAAATCCCTAAGCCGCGCGGTCAGAATTTCAGCAAAAATCTGACGTTCTGCAATTCACTCAAAAATGGTGCCAAGCTGTTGCAAACGATCCCCTGAAAGGTTTTTCGGTGAAAACAGATGGGTTTTTATCATCGGAAACAGAATTAGCCCTCGACGTCAGAACCACTTTTTTTGAAAAAATCCCTAAGCCGCGCGGTCACAATTTCAGGAAAAATCTGACGTTCTGCACTTCACTCAAAAATGTGCCAAGCTGTTGCAAACGATCCCCTGAAAGGTTTTTCGGTGGAAACAGATGGGTTTTTATCATCGGAAACAGAATTAGCCCTAACCCTAACCCTAACCCTAACCCTAACCCTAAAAATCTGACGTTCTGCAATTCACTCAAAAATGGTGCCAAGCTGTTGCAAACGATCCCCTGAAAGGTTTTTCGGTGGAAACAGATGGGTTTTTTTCATCGGAAACAGAATTAGCCCTCGACGTCTGAACAACTTTTTTTGAAAAAATTCCTAAACCGCGCGATCACAATTTCAGCAAAAATCTGACGTTCTGCAATTCAATCAAAAATGGTGCCAAGCTGTTGCAAAATATCCCATGAAAGGTTTTTCGGTGGAAACAGATGTGTTTTTATCATCGGAAAAAGAATTAGCCCTCGACGTCGGAACAACTTTTTTTGAAAAAATCCCTAATCCGCGCGGTCACAATTTCAGCAGAAATCTGAAGTTCTGCAATTCACTCAAAAATGGTGCCAAGCTGTTGCAAACGATCCCCTGAAAGGTTTTTCGGTGGAAACAGATGGGTTTTTATCATCGGAAACAGAATTAGCCCTCGACGTCTGAACAACTTTTTTTGAAAAAAGCCCTAAGCCGCGCGGTCACAATTTCCACAAAAATCTGACGTTCTGCACTTCACTCAAAAATGGTGCCAAGCTGTTGCAAACGATCCCCTGAAAGGTTTTTCGGTGGAAACAGATGGGTTTTTATCATCGGAAGCAGAATTAGCCCTAACCCTAACACTAACCCTAACCCTAACCCTAAAAATCTGACGTACTGCACTTCACTCAAAAATGGTGCCAAGCTGTTGCAAACGATCCCCTGAAAGGCTTTTCGGTTGAAACAGATGGGTTTTTATCATCGGAAACAGACTTAGCCCTCGACGTCTGAACAACTTTTTTTGAAAAAACTCATAAGCCGCGCGGTCACAATTTCAGCAAAAATCTGACGTTCTGCAACTCACTCAAAAATGGTGCCAAGCTGTTGCAAACGATCCCCTGAAAGGTTTTTCGGTGGAAACAGATGGGTTTTTATCATAAAAAACAGAATTAGCCCTCGACGTCTGAACAACTTTTTTTGAAAAAACCGCTAAACCGCGCGGTCACAATTTCAGCAAAAATCTGATGTTCTGCAATTTACTCAAAAATGGTGCCAAGCTGTTGCAAACGATCCCCTGAAAGGTTTTTCGGTGGAAACAGAAGGGTTTTTATCATCGGAAACAGAATTAGCCCTCGACGTCTGAACAACTTTTTTTGAAAAAATCCCTAAGCCGCGCGGTCACAATTTCAGGAAAAATCTGACGTTCTGCAATTCACTCAAAAATGGTGCCAAGCTGTTGCAAACGTTCCCCCGAAAGGTTTTTCGGTGGAAACAGATGGGTTTTTATCATCGGAAACAGAATTAGCCCTAACCCTAACCCTAACCCTAACCCTAACCCTAACCCTAACCCTAACCCTAACCCTAACCCTAAAAATCTGACGTTCTGCAATTCACTCAAAAATGGTGCCAAGCTGTTGCAAACGATCCCCTGAAAGGTTTTTCGGTGGAAACAGATGGGTTTTTATCATCGGAAACAGAATTAGCCCTCGACGTCTGACCAACTTTTTTTGAAAAAATCCCTAAGCCGCGCGGTCACAATTTCAGCAAAAATCTGACGTTCTGCACTTCACTCAAAAATGGTGCCAAGCTGTTGCAAACGATCCCCTGAAAGGTTTTTCGGTGGAAACAGATGGGTTTTTATCATCGGAAACAGAATTAGCCCTAACCCTAACACTAACCCTAACCCTAACCCTAAAAATCTGACGTACTGCACTTCACTCAAAAATGGTGCCAAGCTGTTGCAAACGATCCCCTGAAAGGCTTTTCGGTTGAAACAGATGGGTTTTTATCATCGGAAACAGACTTAGCCCTCGACGTCTGAACAACTTTTTTTGAAAAAACCCATAAGCCTGCTCGGTCACAATTTCAGCAAAAATCTGACGTTCTGCAATTCACTCAAAAATGGTGCCAAGCTGTTGCAAACGATCCCCTGAAAGGTTTTTTGGTGGAAACAGATGGGTTTTTATCATCGGAAACAGAATTAGCCCTAACCCTAACCCTAACCCTAACCCTAACGCTAACCCTAACCCTAACCCTAACCCTAACCCTAACCCTAACGCTAACCCTAACCCTAACCCTAACCCTAACCCTAACCCTAAAAATCTGACTTTCTGCAATTCACTCAAAAATGGTGCCAAGCTGTTGCAAACGATCCCCTGAAAGGTTTTTCGGTGGAAACAGATGGGTTTTTATCATCGGAAACAGAATTAGCCCTCGACGTCTGAACAAGTTTTTTTGAAAAAATCCCTAATCCGCGCGGTCACAATTTCAGCAAAAATGTGACGTTCTGCACTTCACTCAAAAATGGTGCCAAGCTGTTGCAAACGATCCCCTGAAAGGTTTTTCAGTGGAAACAGATGGGTTTTTATCATCGGAAACAGAATTAGCCCTAACCCTAACCCTAACCCTAACCCTAACCCTAACCCTAACCCTAACCCTAACCCTAACCCTAACCCTAACCCTAACCCTAAAAATCTGACGTTCTGCAATTCACTCAAAAATGGCGCCAAGCTGTTACAAACGATCCCCTGAAAGGTTTCTCGGTGGAAGCAGATGGGTTTTTATCATCGGAAACAGAATTAGCCCTCGACGTCTGAACAACTTTTTTTGAAAAAATTCCTAAACCGCGCGGTCACAATTTCAGCAAAAATCTGACGTTCTGCAATTCAATCAAAAATGGTGCCAAGCTGTTGCAAAATATCCCATGAAAGGTTTTTCGGTGGAAACAGTTTGGTTTTTATCATCGGAAAAAGAATTAGCCCTCGACGTCGGAACAACTTTTTTTGAAAAAATCCCTAATCCGCGCGGTCACAATTTCAGCAGAAATCTGAAGTTCTGCAATTCACTCAAAAATGGTGCCAAGCTGTTGCAAACGATCCCCTGAAAGGTTTTTCGGTGGAAACAGATGGGTTTTTATCATCGGAAACAGAATTAGCCCTCGACGTCTGACCAACTTTTTTTGAAAAAATCCCTAAGCCGCGCGGTCACAATTTCAGCAAAAATCTGACGTTCTGCACTTCACTCAAAAATGGTGCCAAGCTGTTGCAAACGATCCCCTGAAAGGATTTTCGGTGGAAACAGAAGGGTTTTTATCATCGGAAACAGAATTAGCCCTCGACGTCTGAACAACTTTTTTTGAAAAAACCCCTAAGCCGCGCGGTCACAATTTCAGCAAAAATCTGACGTTCTGCAATTCACTCGAAAATGGTGTCAAGCTGTTGCAAACGATCCCCTGAAAGGTTTTTCGGTGGAAGCAGATGGGTTTTTATCATCGGAAACAGAATTAGCCCTCGACGTCTGAACAACTTTTTTTGAAAAAATCCCTAAGCCGCGCGGTCAGAATTTCAGCAAAAATCTGACGTTCTGCAATTCACTCAAAAATGGTGCCAAGCTGTTGCAAACGATCCCCTGAAAGGTTTTTCGGTGAAAACAGATGGGTTTTTATCATCGGAAACAGAATTAGCCCTCGACGTCAGAACCACTTTTTTTGAAAAAATCCCTAAGCTGCGCGGTCACAATTTCAGGAAAAATCTGACGTTCTGCACTTCACTCAAAAATGTGCCAAGCTGTTGCAAACGATCCCCTGAAAGGTTTTTCGGTGGAAACAGATGGGTTTTTATCATCGGAAACAGAATTAGCCCTAACCCTAACCCTAACCCTAACCCTAACCCTAAAAATCTGACGTTCTGCAATTCACTCAAAAATGGTGCCAAGCTGTTGCAAACGATCCCCTGAAAGGTTTTTCGGTGGAAACAGATGGGTTTTTTTCATCGGAAACAGAATTAGCCCTCGACGTCTGAACAACTTTTTTTGAAAAAATTCCTAAACCGCGCGATCACAATTTCAGCAAAAATCTGACGTTCTGCAATTCAATCAAAAATGGTGCCAAGCTGTTGCAAAATATCCCATGAAAGGTTTTTCGGTGGAAACAGATGTGTTTTTATCATCGGAAAAAGAATTAGCCCTCGACGTCGGAACAACTTTTTTTGAAAAAATCCCTAATCCGCGCGGTCACAATTTCAGCAGAAATCTGAAGTTCTGCAATTCACTCAAAAATGGTGCCAAGCTGTTGCAAACGATCCCCTGAAAGGTTTTTCGGTGGAAACAGATGGGTTTTTATCATCGGAAACAGAATTAGCCCTCGACGTCTGAACAACTTTTTTTGAAAAAAGCCCTAAGCCGCGCGGTCACAATTTCCACAAAAATCTGACGTTCTGCACTTCACTCAAAAATGGTGCCAAGCTGTTGCAAACGATCCCCTGAAAGGTTTTTCGGTGGAAACAGATGGGTTTTTATCATCGGAAACAGAATTAGCCCTAACCCTAACACTAACCCTAACCCTAACCCTAAAAATCTGACGTACTGCACTTCACTCAAAAATGGTGCCAAGCTGTTGCAAACGATCCCCTGAAAGGCTTTTCGGTTGAAACAGATGGGTTTTTATCATCGGAAACAGACTTAGCCCTCGACGTCTGAACAACTTTTTTTGAAAAAACTCATAAGCCGCGCGGTCACAATTTCAGCAAAAATCTGACGTTCTGCAACTCACTCAAAAATGGTGCCAAGCTGTTGCAAACGATCCCCTGAAAGGTTTTTCGGTGGAAACAGATGGGTTTTTATCATAAAAAACAGAATTAGCCCTCGACGTCTGAACAACTTTTTTTGAAAAAACCGCTAAACCGCGCGGTCACAATTTCAGCAAAAATCTGACGTTCTGCAATTTACTCAAAAATGGTGCCAAGCTGTTGCAAACGATCCCCTGAAAGGTTTTTCGGTGGAAACAGAAGGGTTTTTATCATCGGAAACAGAATTAGCCCTCGACGTCTGAACAACTTTTTTTGAAAAAATCCCTAAGCCGCGCGGTCACAATTTCAGGAAAAATCTGACGTTCTGCAATTCACTCAAAAATGGTGCCAAGCTGTTGCAAACGTTCCCCCGAAAGGTTTTTCGGTGGAAACAGATGGGTTTTTATCATCGGAAACAGAATTAGCCCTAACCCTAACCCTAACCCTAACCCTAACCCTAACCCTAACCCTAACCCTAACCCTAACCCTAACCCTAACCCTAAAAATCTGACGTTCTGCAATTCACTCAAAAATGGTGCCAAGCTGTTGCAAACGATCCCCTGAAAGGTTTTTCGGTGGAAACAGATGGGTTTTTATCATCGGAAACAGAATTAGCCCTCGACGTCTGACCAACTTTTTTTGAAAAAATCCCTAAGCCGCGCGGTCACAATTTCAGCAAAAATCTGACGTTCTGCACTTCACTCAAAAATGGTGCCAAGCTGTTGCAAACGATCCCCTGAAAGGTTTTTCGGTGGAAACAGATGGGTTTTTATCATCGGAAACAGAATTAGCCCTAACCCTAACACTAACCCTAACCCTAACCCTAAAAATCTGACGTACTGCACTTCACTCAAAAATGGTGCCAAGCTGTTGCAAACGATCCCCTGAAAGGCTTTTCGGTTGAAACAGATGGGTTTTTATCATCGGAAACAGACTTAGCCCTCGACGTCTGAACAACTTTTTTTGAAAAAACCCATAAGCCGCGCGGTCACAATTTCAGCAAAAATCTGACGTTCTGCAATTCACTCAAAAATGGTGCCAAGCTGTTGCAAACGATCCCCTGAAAGGTTTTTTGGTGGAAACAGATGGGTTTTTATCATCGGAAACAGAATTAGCCCTAACCCTAACCCTAACCCTAACCCTAACGCTAACCCTAACCCTAACCCTAACCCTAACCCTAACGCTAACCCTAACCCTAACCCTAACCCTAACCCTAACCCTAAAAATCTGACTTTCTGCAATTCACTCAAAAATGGTGCCAAGCTGTTGCAAACGATCCCCTGAAAGGTTTTTCGGTGGAAACAGATGGGTTTTTATCATCGGAAACAGAATTAGCCCTCGACGTCTGAACAAGTTTTTTTGAAAAAATCCCTAATCCGCGCGGTCACAATTTCAGCAAAAATGTGACGTTCTGCACTTCACTCAAAAATGGTGCCAAGCTGTTGCAAACGATCCCCTGAAAGGTTTTTCAGTGGAAACAGATGGGTTTTTATCATCGGAAACAGAATTAGCCCTAACCCTAACCCTAACCCTAACCCTAACCCTAACCCTAACCCTAACCCTAACCCTAAAAATCTGACGTTCTGCAATTCACTCAAAAATGGCGCCAAGCTGTTACAAACGATCCCCTGAAAGGTTCCTCGGTGGAAGCAGATGGGTTTTTATCATCGGAAACAGAATTAGCCCTCGACGTCTGAAGAACTTTTTTTGAAAAAAACCCTAAGCCGCGCGGTCACAATTTCAGCAAAAATTTGACGTTCTGCACTTCACTCAAAAATGTGCCAAGCTGTTGCAAACGATCCCCTGAAAGGTTTTTCGGTGGAAACAGATGGGTTTTTATCATCGGAAACAGAATTAGCCCTAACCCTAACCCTAACCCTAACGCTAACCCTAAAAATCTGACGTTCTGCAATTCACTCAAAAATGGTGCCAAGCTGTTGCAAAATATCCCCTGAAAGGTTTTTCGGTGGAAACAGAAGGGTTTTTATCATCGGAAACAGAATTAGCCCTCGACGTCTGAACAACTTTTTTTGAAAAAATCCCTAAGCCGCGCGGTCACAATTTCAGCAAAAATCTGACGTTCTGCAGTTCACTCAAAAATGGTGCCAAGCTGTTGCAAACGATCCCCTGAAAGGTTTTTCGGTGGAAACAGAAGGGTTTTTATCATCGGAAACAGAATTAGCCGTCGACGTCTGAACAACTTTTTTTGAAAAAACCCCTAAGCCGCGCGGTCACAATTTCAGCAAAAATCTGACGTTCTGCAATTCACTCAAAAATGGTGCCAAGCTGTTGCAAACGATCCCCTGAAAGGTTTTTCGGTGGAAACAGATGGGTTTTTATCATCGGAAACAGAATTAGCCCTAACCCTAACCCTAACCCTAACCCTAACCCTAACCCTAACCCTAACCCTAACCCTAACCCTAACCCTAACCCTAACCCTAACCCTAACCCTAACCCTAACCCTAAAAATCTGACGTTCTGCAATTCACTCAAAAATGGTGCCAAGCTGTTGCAAACGATCCCCTGAAAGGTTTTTCGGTGGAAACAGATGGGTTTTTATCATCGGAAACAGAATTAGCCCTCGACGTCGGAACAACTTTTTTTGAAAAAATCCCTAAGCTGCGCGGTCACAATTTCAGCAAAAATCTAATGTTCTGCAATTCACTCAAAAATGGTGCCAAGCTGTTGCAAACGATCCCCTGAAAGGTTTTTCGTTGGAAACAGATGGGTTTTTATCATCGGAAACAGAATTAGCCCTCGACGTCTGAACAACTTTTTTTGAAAAAATCCCTAATCCGCGCGGTCACAATTTCAGCAGAAATCTGAAGTTCTGCAATTCACTCAAAAATGGTGCCAAGCTGTTGCAAACGATCCCCTGAAAGGTTTTTCGGTGGAAACAGATGGGTTTTTATCATCGGAAACAGAATTAGCCCTCGACGTCTGAACAACTTTTTTTGAAAAAATCCCTAAGCCGCGCGGTCACAATTTCAGCAAAAATCTGACGTTCTGCACTTCACTCAAAAATGGTGCCAAGCTGTTGCAAACGATCCCCTGAAAGGTTTTTCGGTGGAAACAGATGGGTTTTTATCATCGGAAACAGAATTAGCCCTCACCCTAACCCTAACCCTAACCCTAACCCTAAAAATCTGACGTTCTGCAATTCACTCAAAAATGGTGCCAAGCTGTTGCAAACGATCCCCTGAAAGGTTTTTCGGTTGAAACAGATGGGTTTTTATCATCGGAAACAGACTTAGCCCTCGACGTCTGAACAACTTTTTTTGAAAAAACCCCTAAGCCGCGCGGTCACAATTTCAGCAAAAATCTGACGTTCTGCACTTCACTCAAAAATGGTGCCAAGGTGTTGCAAACGATCCCCTGAAAGGTTTTTCGGTGGAAGCAGATGGGTTTTTATCATCGGAAACAGAATTAGCCCTCGACGTCTGAACAACTTTTTTTGAAAAAATCCCTAAGCTGCGCGGTCACAATTTCAGGAAAAATCTGACGTTCTGCACTTCACTCAAAAATGGTGCCAAGCTGTTGCAAACGATCCCCTGATAGGTTTTTCGGTGGAAACAGATGGGTTTTTATCATCGGAAACAGAATTAGCCCTAACCTTAACCCTAACCCTAACCCTAACTCTAACGCTAACCCTAAAAATCTGACGTTCTGCAATTCACTCAAAAATGGTGCCAAGCTGCTGCAAAATATCCCCTGAAAGGTTTTTCGGTGGAAACAGAAGGGTTTTTATCATCGGAAACAGAATTAGCCCTCGACGTCTGAACAACTTTTTTTGAAAAAATCCCTAAGCCGCGCGATCAAAATTTCAGCAAAAATCTGACGTTCTGCAATTCACTCAAAAATGGTGCCAAGCTGTTGCAAACGATCCCCTGAAAGGATTTTCGGTGGAAACAGAAGGGTTTTTATCATCGGAAACAGAATTAGCCCTCGACGTCTGAACAACTTTTTTTGTAAAAACCCCTAAGCCGCGCGGTCACAATTTCAGCAAAAATCTGACGTTCTGCAATTCACTCAAAAATGGTGCCAAGCTGTTGCAAACGATCCCCTGAAAGGATTTTCGGTGGAAACAGAAGGGTTTTTATCATCGGAAACAGAATTAGCCCTCGACGTCTGAACAACTTTTTTTGAAAAAACCCCTAAGCCGCGCGGTCACAATTTCAGCAAAAATCTGACGTTCTGCAATTCACTCGAAAATGGTGTCAAGCTGTTGCAAACGATCCCCTGAAAGGTTTTTCGGTGGAAGCAGATGGGTTTTTATCATCGGAAACAGAATTAGCCCTCGACGTCTGAACAACTTTTTTTGAAAAAATCCCTAAGCCGCGCGGTCAGAATTTCAGCAAAAATCTGACGTTCTGCAATTCACTCAAAAATGGTGCCAAGCTGTTGCAAACGATCCCCTGAAAGGTTTTTCGGTGAAAACAGATGGGTTTTTATCATCGAAAACAGAATTAGCCCTCGACGTCAGAACAACTTTTTTTGAAAAAATCCCTAAGCCGCGCGGTCACAATTTCAGGAAAAATCTGACGTTCTGCACTTCACTCAAAAATGTGCCAAGCTGTTGCAAACGATCCCCTGAAAGGTTTTTCGGTGGAAACAGATGGGTTTTTATCATCAGAAACAGAATTAGCCCTAACCCTAACCCTAACCCTAACCCTAACCCTAAAAATCTGACGTTCTGCAATTCACTCAAAAATGGTGCCAAGCTGTTGCAAACGATCCCCTGAAAGGTTTTTCGGTGGAAACAGATGGGTTTTTTTCATCGGAAACAGAATTAGCCCTCGACGTCTGAACAACTTTTTTTGAAAAAATTCCTAAACCGCGCGATCACAATTTCAGCAAAAATCTGACGTTCTGCAATTCAATCAAAAATGGTGCCAAGCTGTTGCAAAATATCCCATGAAAGGTTTTTCGGTGGAAACAGATGGGTTTTTATCATCGGAAACAGAATTAGCCCTCGACGTCTGAACAAGTTTTTTTGAAAAAATCCCTAATCCGCGCGGTCACAATTTCAGCAAAAATGTGACGTTCTGCACTTCACTCAAAAATGGTGCCAAGCTGTTGCAAACGATCCCCTGAAAGGTTTTTCGGTGGAAGCAGATGGGTTTTTATCATCGGAAACAGAATTAGCCCTCGACGTCTGAACAACTTTTTTTGAAAAAATCCATAAGCCGCGCGGTCACAATTTCAGGAAAAATCTGACGTTCTGCACTTCACTCAAAAATGTGCCAAGCTGTTGCAAACGATCCCCTGAAAGGTTTCTCGGTGGAAGCAGATGGGTTTTTATCATCGGAAACAGAATTAGCCCTCGACGTCTGAACAACTTTTTTTGAAAAAATCCCTAAGCCGCGCGGTCAGAATTTCAGCAAAAATCTGACGTTCTGCAATTCACTCAAAAATGGTGCCAAGCTGTTGCAAACGATCCCCTGAAAGGTTTTTCGGTGAAAACAGATGGGTTTTTATCATCGGAAACAGAATTAGCCCTCGACGTCAGAACAACTTTTTTTGAAAAAATCCCTAAGCCGCGCGGTCACAATTTCAGGAAAAATCTGACGTTCTGCACTTCACTCAAAAATGTGCCAAGCTGTTGCAAACGATCCCCTGAAAGGTTTTTCGGTGGAAACAGATGGGTTTTTATCATCAGAAACAGAATTAGCCCTAACCCTAACCCTAACCCTAACCCTAACCCTAAAAATCTGACGTTCTGCAATTCACTCAAAAATGGTGCCAAGCTGTTGCAAACGATCCCCTGAAAGGTTTTTCGGTGGAAACAGATGGGTTTTTTTCATCGGAAACAGAATTAGCCCTCGACGTCTGAACAACTTTTTTTGAAAAAATTCCTAAACCGCGCGATCACAATTTCAGCAAAAATCTGACGTTCTGCAATTCAATCAAAAATGGTGCCAAGCTGTTGCAAAATATCCCATGAAAGGTTTTTCGGTGGAAACAGATGGGTTTTTATCATCGGAAACAGAATTAGCCCTCGACGTCTGAACAACTTTTTTTGAAAAAATCCCTAAGCCGCGCGGTCACAATTTCAGCAAAAATGTGACGTTCTGCACTTCACTCAAAAATGGTGCCAAGCTGTTGCAAACGATCCCCTGAAAGGTTTTTCGGTGGAAGCAGATGGGTTTTTATCATCGGAAACAGAATTAGCCCTCGACGTCTGAACAACTTTTTTTGAAAAAATCCATAAGCCGCGCGGTCACAATTTCAGGAAAAATCTGACGTTCTGCACTTCACTCAAAAATGTGCCAAGCTGTTGCAAACGATCCCCTGAAAGGTTTCTCGGTGGAAGCAGATGGGTTTTTATCATCGGAAACAGAATTAGCCCTCGACGTCTGAACAACTTTTTTTGAAAAAATCCCTAAGCCGCGCGGTCAAAATTTCAGCAAAAATCTGACGTTCTGCAGTTCACTCAAAAATGGTGCCAAGCTGTTGCAAACGATCCCCTGAAAGGTTTTTCGGTGGAAACAGAAGGGTTTTTATCATCGGAAACAGAATTAGCCGTCGACGTCTGAACAACTTTTTTTGAAAAAACCCCTAAGCCGCGCGGTCACAATTTCAGCAAAAATCTGACGTTCTGCAATTCACTCAAAAATGGTGCCAAGCTGTTGCAAACGATCCCCTGAAAGGTTTTTCGGTGGAAACAGATGGGTTTTTATCATCGGAAACAGAATTAGCCCTAACCATAACCCTAACCCTAACCCTAACCCTAACCCTAACCCTAACCCTAACCCTAACCCTAAAAATCTGACGTTCTGCAATTCACTCAAAAATGGTGCCAAGCTGTTGCAAACGATCCCCTGAAAGGTTTTTCGGTGGAAACAGATGGGTTTTTATCATCGGAAACAGAATTAGCCCTCGACGTCGGAACAACTTTTTTTGAAAAAATCCCTAAGCCGCGCGGTCACAATTTCAGCAAAAATCTAATGTTCTGCAATTCACTCAAAAATGGTGCCAAGCTGTTGCAAACGATCCCCTGAAAGGTTTTTCGGTGGAAACAGATGGGTTTTTATCATCGGAAACAGAATTAGCCCTCGACGTCTGAACAACTTTTTTTGAAAAAATCCCTAAGCCGCGCGGTCACAATTTCAGCAAAAATCTGACGTTCTGCACTTCACTCAAAAATGGTGCCAAGCTGTTGCAAACGATCCCCTGAAAGGTTTTTCGGTGGAAACAGATGGGTTTTTATCATCGGAAACAGAATTAGCCCTAACCCTAACCCAACCCTAACCCAAACCCTAAAAATCTGACGTTCTGCAATTCACTCAAAAATGGTGCCAAGCTGTTGCAAACGATCCCCTGAAAGGTTTTTCGGTTGAAACAGATGGGTTTTTATCATCGGAAACAGACTTAGCCCTCGACGTCTGAACAACTTTTTTTGAAAAAACCCCTAAGCCGCGCGGTCACAATTTCAGCAAAAATCTGACGTTCTGCACTTCACTCAAAAATGGTGCCAAGGTGTTGCAAACGATCCCCTGAAAGGTTTTTCGGTGGAAGCAGATGGGTTTTTATCATCGGAAACAGAATTAGCCCTCGACGTCTGAACAACTTTTTTTGAAAAAATCCCTAAGCCGCGCGGTCACAATTTCAGGAAAAATCTGACGTTCTGCACTTCACTCAAAAATGGTGCCAAGCTGTTGCAAACGATCCCCTGATAGGTTTTTCGGTGGAAACAGATGGGTTTTTATCATCGGAAACAGAATTAGCCCTAACCCTAACCCTAACCCTAACCCTAACCCTAACTCTAACGCTAACCCTAAAAATCTGACGTTCTGCAATTCACTCAAAAATGGTGCCAAGCTGCTGCAAAATATCCCCTGAAAGGTTTTTCGGTGGAAACAGAAGGGTTTTTATCATCGGAAACAGAATTAGCCCTCGACGTCTGAACAACTTTTTTTGAAAAAATCCCTAAGCCGCGCGATCAAAATTTCAGCAAAAATCTGACGTTCTGCAATTCACTCAAAAATGGTGCCAAGCTGTTGCAAACGATCCCCTGAAAGGATTTTCGGTGGAAACAGAAGGGTTTTTATCATCGGAAACAGAATTAGCCCTCGACGTCTGAACAACTTTTTTTGAAAAAATCCCTAATCCGCGCGGTCACAATTTCAGCAGAAATCTGAAGTTCTGCAATTCACTCAAAAATGGTGCCAAGCTGTTGCAAACGATCCCCTGAAAGGTTTTTCGGTGGAAACAGATGGGTTTTTATCATCGGAAACAGAATTAGCCCTCGACGTCCGAACAAGTTTTTTTGAAAAAATCCCTAATCCGCGCGGTCACAATTTCAGCAAAAATGTGACGTTCTGCAATTCACTCAAAAATGGTGCCAAGCTGTTGCAAACGATCCCCTGAAAGGTTTTTCGGTGGAAACAGAAGGGTTTTTATCATCGGAAACAGAATTAGCCGTCGACGTCTGAACAACTTTTTTTGAAAAAACCCCTAAGCCGCGCGGTCACAATTTCAGCAAAAATCTGACGTTCTGCAATTCACTCAAAAATGGTGCCAAGCTGTTGCAAACGATCCCCTGAAAGGTTTTTCGGTGGAAACAGATGGGTTTTTATCATCGGAAACAGAATTAGCCCTAACCATAACCCTAACCCTAACCCTAACCCTAACCCTAACCCTAACCCTAACCCTAACCCTAAAAATCTGACGTTCTGCAATTCACTCAAAAATGGTGCCAAGCTGTTGCAAACGATCCCCTGAAAGGTTTTTCGGTGGAAACAGATGGGTTTTTATCATCGGAAACAGAATTAGCCCTCGACGTCGGAACAACTTTTTTTGAAAAAATCCCTAAGCCGCGCGGTCACAATTTCAGCAAAAATCTAATGTTCTGCAATTCACTCAAAAATGGTGCCAAGCTGTTGCAAACGATCCCCTGAAAGGTTTTTCGGTGGAAACAGATGGGTTTTTATCATCGGAAACAGAATTAGCCCTCGACGTCTGAACAACTTTTTTTGAAAAAATCCCTAAGCCGCGCGGTCACAATTTCAGCAAAAATCTGACGTTCTGCACTTCACTCAAAAATGGTGCCAAGCTGTTGCAAACGATCCCCTGAAAGGTTTTTCGGTGGAAACAGATGGGTTTTTATCATCGGAAACAGAATTAGCCCTAACCCTAACCCAACCCTAACCCAAACCCTAAAAATCTGACGTTCTGCAATTCACTCAAAAATGGTGCCAAGCTGTTGCAAACGATCCCCTGAAAGGTTTTTCGGTTGAAACAGATGGGTTTTTATCATCGGAAACAGACTTAGCCCTCGACGTCTGAACAACTTTTTTTGAAAAAACCCCTAAGCCGCGCGGTCACAATTTCAGCAAAAATCTGACGTTCTGCACTTCACTCAAAAATGGTGCCAAGGTGTTGCAAACGATCCCCTGAAAGGTTTTTCGGTGGAAGCAGATGGGTTTTTATCATCGGAAACAGAATTAGCCCTCGACGTCTGAACAACTTTTTTTGAAAAAATCCCTAAGCCGCGCGGTCACAATTTCAGGAAAAATCTGACGTTCTGCACTTCACTCAAAAATGGTGCCAAGCTGTTGCAAACGATCCCCTGATAGGTTTTTCGGTGGAAACAGATGGGTTTTTATCATCGGAAACAGAATTAGCCCTAACCCTAACCCTAACCCTAACCCTAACCCTAACTCTAACGCTAACCCTAAAAATCTGACGTTCTGCAATTCACTCAAAAATGGTGCCAAGCTGCTGCAAAATATCCCCTGAAAGGTTTTTCGGTGGAAACAGAAGGGTTTTTATCATCGGAAACAGAATTAGCCCTCGACGTCTGAACAACTTTTTTTGAAAAAATCCCTAAGCCGCGCGATCAAAATTTCAGCAAAAATCTGACGTTCTGCAATTCACTCAAAAATGGTGCCAAGCTGTTGCAAACGATCCCCTGAAAGGATTTTCGGTGGAAACAGAAGGGTTTTTATCATCGGAAACAGAATTAGCCCTCGACGTCTGAACAACTTTTTTTGAAAAAATCCCTAATCCGCGCGGTCACAATTTCAGCAGAAATCTGAAGTTCTGCAATTCACTCAAAAATGGTGCCAAGCTGTTGCAAACGATCCCCTGAAAGGTTTTTCGGTGGAAACAGATGGGTTTTTATCATCGGAAACAGAATTAGCCCTCGACGTCCGAACAAGTTTTTTTGAAAAAATCCCTAATCCGCGCGGTCACAATTTCAGCAAAAATGTGACGTTCTGCACTTCACTCAAAAATGGTGCCAAGCTGTTGCAAACGATCCCCTGAAAGGTTTTTCGGTGGAAACAGATGGGTTTTTATCATCGGAAACAGAATTAGCCCTCGACGTCGGAACAATTTTTCTGAAAAAATCCCTAAGCCGCGCGGTCACAATTTCAGGAAAAATCTGACGTTCTGCACTTCAATCAAAAATGTGCCAAGCTGTTGCAAACGATCCCCTGAAAGGTTTCTCGGTGGAAGCAGATGGGTTTTTATCATCGGAAACAGAATTAGCCCTCGACGTCTGAACAACTTTTTTTGAAAAAACCCCTAAGCCGCGCGGTCACAATTTCAGGAAAAATCTGACGTTCTGCAATTCACTCAAAAATGTGCCAAGCTATTGCAAACGATCCCCTGAAAGGTTTTTCGGTGGAAACAGATGGGTTTTTATCATCGGAAACAGAATTAGCCCTAACCCTAACCCTAACCCTAACCCTAACGCTAACCCTAAAAATCTGACGTTCTGCAATTTACTCAAAAATTGTGCCAAGCTGTTGCAAAATATCCCCTGAAAGGTTTTTCGGTGGAAACAGAAGGGTTTTTATCATCGGAAACAGAATTAGCCCTCGACGTCTGAACAACTTTTTTTGAAAAAATCCCTAAGCCGCGCGGTCAAAATTTCAGCAAAAATCTGACGTTCTGCAGTTCACTCAAAAATGGTGCCAAGCTGTTGCAAACGATCCCCTGAAAGGTTTTTCGGTGGAAACAGAAGGGTTTTTATCATCGGAAACAGAATTAGCCGTCGACGTCTGAACAACTTTTTTTGAAAAAACCCCTAAGCCGCGCGGTCACAATTTCAGCAAAAATCTGACGTTCTGCAATTCACTCAAAAATGGTGCCAAGCTGTTGCAAACGATCCCCTGAAAGGTTTTTCGGTGGAAACAGATGGGTTTTTATCATCGGAAACAGAATTAGCCCTAACCATAACCCTAACCCTAACCCTAACCCTAACCCTAACCCTAACCCTAACCCTAACCCTAACCCTAAAAATCTGACGTTCTGCAATTCACTCAAAAATGGTGCCAAGCTGTTGCAAACGATCCCCTGAAAGGTTTTTCGGTGGAAACAGATGGGTTTTTATCATCGGAAACAGAATTAGCGCTCGACGTCGGAACAACTTTTTTTGAAAAAATCCCTAAGCCGCGCGGTCACAATTTCAGCAAAAATCTAATGTTCTGCAATTCACTCAAAAATGGTGCCAAGCTGTTGCAAACGATCCCCTGAAAGGTTTTTCGTTGGAAACAGATGGGTTTTTATCATCGGAAACAGAATTAGCCCTCGACGTCTGAACAACTTTTTTTGAAAAAATCCCTAATCCGCGCGGTCACAATTTCAGCAGAAATCTGAAGTTCTGCAATTCACTCAAAAATGGTGCCAAGCTGTTGCAAACGATCCCCTGAAAGGTTTTTCGGTGGAAACAGATGGGTTTTTATCATCGGAAACAGAATTAGCCCTCGACGTCTGAACAACTTTTTTTGAAAAAATCCCTAAGCCGCGCGGTCACAATTTCAGCAAAAATCTGACGTTCTGCACTTCACTCAAAAATGGTGCCAAGCTGTTGCAAACGATCCCCTGAAAGGTTTTTCGGTGGAAACAGATGGGTTTTTATCATCGGAAACAGAATTAGCCCTAACCCTAACCCTAACCCTAACCCAAACCCTAAAAATCTGACGTTCTGCAATTCACTCAAAAATGGTGCCAAGCTGTTGCAAACGATCCCCTGAAAGGTTTTTCGGTTGAAACAGATGGGTTTTTATCATCGGAAACAGACTTAGCCCTCGACGTCTGAACAACTTTTTTTGAAAAAACCCCTAAGCCGCGCGGTCACAATTTCAGCAAAAATCTGACGTTCTGCACTTCACTCAAAAATGGTGCCAAGGTGTTGCAAACGATCCCCTGAAAGGTTTTTCGGTGGAAGCAGATGGGTTTTTATCATCGGAAACAGAATTAGCCCTCGACGTCTGAACAACTTTTTTTGAAAAAATCCCTAAGCCGCGCGGTCACAATTTCAGGAAAAATCTGACGTTCTGCACTTCACTCAAAAATGGTGCCAAGCTGTTGCAAACGATCCCCTGATAGGTTTTTCGGTGGAAACAGATGGGTTTTTATCATCGGAAACAGAATTAGCCCTAACCCTAACCCTAACCCTAACCCTAACTCTAACGCTAACCCTAAAAATCTGACGTTCTGCAATTCACTCAAAAATGGTGCCAAGCTGCTGCAAAATATCCCCTGAAAGGTTTTTCGGTGGAAACAGAAGGGTTTTTATCATCGGAAACAGAATTAGCCGTCGACGTCTGAACAACTTTTTTTGAAAAAACCCCTAAGCCGCGCGGTCACAATTTCAGCAAAAATCTGACGTTCTGCAATTCACTCAAAAATGGTGCCAAGCTGTTGCAAACGATCCCCTGAAAGGTTTTTCGGTGGAAACAGATGGGTTTTTATCATCGGAAACAGAATTAGCCCTAACCATAACCCTAACCCTAACCCTAACCCTAACCCTAACCCTAACCCTAACCCTAACCCTAAAAATCTGACGTTCCGCAATTCACTCAAAAATGGTGCCAAGCTGTTGCAAACGATCCCCTGAAAGGTTTTTCGGTGGAAACAGATGGGTTTTTATCATCGGAAACAGAATTAGCCCTCGACGTCGGAACAACTTTTTTTGAAAAAATCCCTAAGCCGCGCGGTCACAATTTCAGCAAAAATCTAATGTTCTGCAATTCACTCAAAAATGGTGCCAAGCTGTTGCAAACGATCCCCTGAAAGGTTTTTCGTTGGAAACAGATGGGTTTTTATCATCGGAAACAGAATTAGCCCTCGACGTCTGAACAACTTTTTTTGAAAAAATCCCGAAGCCGCGCGGTCAAAATTTCAGCAAAAATCTGACGTTCTGCAGTTCACTCAAAAATGGTGCCAAGCTGTTGCAAACGATCCCCTGAAAGGTTTTTCGGTGGAAACAGAAGGGTTTTTATCATCGGAAACAGAATTAGCCGTCGACGTCTGAACAACTTTTTTTGAAAAAACCCCTAAGCCGCGCGGTCACAATTTCAGCAAAAATCTGACGTTCTGCAATTCACTCAAAAATGGTGCCAAGCTGTTGCAAACGATCCCCTGAAAGGTTTTTCGGTGGAAACAGATGGGTTTTTATCATCGGAAACAGAATTAGCCCTAACCATAACCCTAACCCTAACCCTAACCCTAACCCTAACCCTAACCCTAACCCTAACCCTAACCCTAACCCTAACCCTAAAAATCTGACGTTCTGCAATTCACTCAAAAATGGTGCCAAGCTGTTGCAAACGATCCCCTGAAAGGTTTTTCGGTGGAAACAGATGGGTTTTTATCATCGGAAACAGAATTAGCCCTCGACGTCGGAACAACTTTTTTTGAAAAAATCCCTAAGCCGCGCGGTCACAATTTCAGCAAAAATCTAATGTTCTGCAATTCACTCAAAAATGGTGCCAAGCTGTTGCAAACGATCCCCTGAAAGGTTTTTCGTTGGAAACAGATGGGTTTTTATCATCGGAAACAGAATTAGCCCTCGACGTCTGAACAACTTTTTTTGAAAAAATCCCTAATCCGCGCGGTCACAATTTCAGCAGAAATCTGAAGTTCTGCAATTCACTCAAAAATGGTGCCAAGCTGTTGCAAACGATCCCCTGAAAGGTTTTTCGGTGGAAACAGATGGGTTTTTATCATCGGAAACAGAATTAGCCCTCGACGTCTGAACAACTTTTTTTGAAAAAATCCCTAAGCCGCGCGGTCACAATTTCAGCAAAAATCTGACGTTCTGCACTTCACTCAAAAATGGTGCCAAGCTGTTGCAAACGATCCCCTGAAAGGTTTTTCGGTGGAAACAGATGGGTTTTTATCATCGGAAACAGAATTAGCCCTAACCCTAACCCAACCCTAACCCAAACCCTAAAAATCTGACGTTCTGCAATTCACTCAAAAATGGTGCCAAGCTGTTGCAAACGATCCCCTGAAAGGTTTTTCGGTTGAAACAGATGGGTTTTTATCATCGGAAACAGACTTAGCCCTCGACGTCTGAACAACTTTTTTTGAAAAAACCCCTAAGCCGCGCGGTCACAATTTCAGCAAAAATCTGACGTTCTGCACTTCACTCAAAAATGGTGCCAAGGTGTTGCAAACGATCCCCTGAAAGGTTTTTCGGTGGAAGCAGATGGGTTTTTATCATCGGAAACAGAATTAGCCCTCGACGTCTGAACAACTTTTTTTGAAAAAATCCCTAAGCCGCGCGGTCACAATTTCAGGAAAAATCTGACGTTCTGCACTTCACTCAAAAATGGTGCCAAGCTGTTGCAAACGATCCCCTGATAGGTTTTTCGGTGGAAACAGATGGGTTTTTATCATCGGAAACAGAATTAGCCCTAACCCTAACCCTAACCCTAACCCTAACTCTAACGCTAACCCTAAAAATCTGACGTTCTGCAATTCACTCAAAAATGGTGCCAAGCTGCTGCAAAATATCCCCTGAAAGGTTTTTCGGTGGAAACAGAAGGGTTTTTATCATCGGAAACAGAATTAGCCCTCGACGTCTGAACAACTTTTTTTGAAAAAATCCCTAAGCCGCGCGATCAAAATTTCAGCAAAAATCTGACGTTCTGCAATTCACTCAAAAATGGTGCCAAGCTGTTGCAAACGATCCCCTGAAAGGATTTTCGGTGGAAACAGAAGGGTTTTTATCATCGGAAACAGAATTAGCCCTCGACGTCTGAACAACTTTTTTTGAAAAAATCCCTAATCCGCGCGGTCACAATTTCAGCAGAAATCTGAAGTTCTGCAATTCACTCAAAAATGGTGCCAAGCTGTTGCAAACGATCCCCTGAAAGGTTTTTCGGTGGAAGCAGATGGGTTTTTATCATCGGAAACAGAATTAGCCCTCTACGTCTGAACAAGTTTTTTTGAAAAAATCCCTAATCCGCGCGGTCACAATTTCAGCAAAAATGTGACGTTCTGCACTTCACTCAAAAATGGTGCCAAGCTGTTGCAAACGATCCCCTGAAAGGTTTTTCGGTGGAAACAGATGGGTTTTTATCATCGGAAACAGAATTAGCCCTCGACGTCGGAACAATTTTTCTGAAAAAATCCCTAAGCCGCGCGGTCACAATTTCAGGAAAAATCTGACGTTCTGCACTTCACTCAAAAATGTGCCAAGCTGTTGCAAACGATCCCCTGAAAGGTTTCTCGGTGGAAGCAGATGGGTTTTTATCATCGAAAACAGAATTAGCCCTCGACGTCTGAACAACTTTTTTTGAAAAAACCCCTAAGCCGCGCGGTCACAATTTCAGGAAAAATCTGACGTTCTGCAATTCACTCAAAAATGTGCCAAGCTATTGCAAACGATCCCCTGAAAGGTTTTTCGGTGGAAACAGATGGGTTTTTATCATCGGAAACAGAATTAGCCCTAACCCTAACCCTAACCCTAACCCTAACGCTAACCCTAAAAATCTGACGTTCTGCAATTCACTCAAAAATTGTGCCAAGCTGTTGCAAAATATCCCCTGAAAGGTTTTTCGGTGGAAACAGAAGGGTTTTTATCATCGGAAACAGAATTAGCCCTCGACGTCTGAACAACTTTTTTTGAAAAAATCCCTAAGCCGCGCGGTCAAAATTTCAGCAAAAATCTGACGTTCTGCAGTTCACTCAAAAATGGTGCCAAGCTGTTGCAAACGATCCCCTGAAAGGTTTTTCGGTGGAAACAGAAGGGTTTTTATCATCGGAAACAGAATTAGCCGTCGACGTCTGAACAACTTTTTTTGAAAAAACCCCTAAGCCGCGCGGTCACAATTTCAGCAAAAATCTGACGTTCTGCAATTCACTCAAAAATGGTGCCAAGCTGTTGCAAACGATCCCCTGAAAGGTTTTTCGGTGGAAACAGATGGGTTTTTATCATCGGAAACAGAATTAGCCCTAACCATAACCCTAACCCTAACCCTAACCCTAACCCTAACCCTAACCCTAACCCTAAAAATCTGACGTTCTGCAATTCACTCAAAAATGGTGCCAAGCTGTTGCAAACGATCCCCTGAAAGGTTTTTCGGTGGAAACAGATGGGTTTTTATCATCGGAAACAGAATTAGCCCTCGACGTCGGAACAACTTTTTTTGAAAAAATCCCTAAGCCGCGCGGTCACAATTTCAGCAAAAATCTAATGTTCTGCAATTCACTCAAAAATGGTGCCAAGCTGTTGCAAACGATCCCCTGAACGGTTTTTCGTTGGAAACAGATGGGTTTTTATCATCGGAAACAGAATTAGCCCTCGACGTCTGAACAACTTTTTTTGAAAAAATCCCTAATCCGCGCGGTCACAATTTCAGCAGAAATCTGAAGTTCTGCAATTCACTCAAAAATGGTGCCAAGCTGTTGCAAACGATCCCCTGAAAGGTTTTTCGGTGGAAACAGATGGGTTTTTATCATCGGAAACAGAATTAGCCCTCGACGTCTGAACAACTTTTTTTGAAAAAATCCCTAAGCCGCGCGGTCACAATTTCAGGAAAAATCTGACGTTCTGCACTTCACTCAAAAATGGTGCCAAGCTGTTGCAAACGATCCCCTGATAGGTTTTTCGGTGGAAACAGATGGGTTTTTATCATCGGAAACAGAATTAGCCCTAACCCTAACCCTAACCCTAACCCTAACTCTAACGCTAACCCTAAAAATCTGACGTTCTGCAATTCACTCAAAAATGGTGCCAAGCTGCTGCAAAATATCCCCTGAAAGGTTTTTCGGTGGAAACAGAAGGGTTTTTATCATCGGAAACAGAATTAGCCCTCGACGTCTGAACAACTTTTTTTGAAAAAATCCCTAAGCCGCGCGATCAAAATTTCAGCAAAAATCTGACGTTCTGCAATTCACTCAAAAATGGTGCCAAGCTGTTGCAAACGATCCCCTGAAAGGATTTTCGGTGGAAACAGAAGGGTTTTTATCATCGGAAACAGAATTAGCCCTCGACGTCTGAACAACTTTTTTTGAAAAAATCCCTAATCCGCGCGGTCACAATTTCAGCAGAAATCTGAAGTTCTGCAATTCACTCAAAAATGGTGCCAAGCTGTTGCAAACGATCCCCTGAAAGGTTTTTCGGTGGAAACAGATGGGTTTTTATCATCGGAAACAGAATTAGCCCTCGACGTCTGAACAAGTTTTTTTGAAAAAATCCCTAATCCGCGCGGTCACAATTTCAGCAAAAATGTGACGTTCTGCACTTCACTCAAAAATGGTGCCAAGCTGTTGCAAACGATCCCCTGAAAGGTTTTTCGGTGGAAACAGATGGGTTTTTATCATCGGAAACAGAATTAGCCCTCGACGTCGGAACAATTTTTCTGAAAAAATCCCTAAGCCGCGCGGTCACAATTTCAGGAAAAATCTGACGTTCTGCACTTCACTCAAAAATGTGCCAAGCTGTTGCAAACGATCCCCTGAAAGGTTTCTCGGTGGAAGCAGATGGGTTTTTATCATCGAAAACAGAATTAGCCCTCGACGTCTGAACAACTTTTTTTGAAAAAACCCCTAAGCCGCGCGGTCACAATTTCAGGAAAAATCTGACGTTCTGCAATTCACTCAAAAATGTGCCAAGCTATTGCAAACGATCCCCTGAAAGGTTTTTCGGTGGAAACAGATGGGTTTTTATCATCGGAAACAGAATTAGCCCTAACCCTAACCCTAACCCTAACCCTAACGCTAACCCTAAAAATCTGACGTTCTGCAATTCACTCAAAAATTGTGCCAAGCTGTTGCAAAATATCCCCTGAAAGGTTTTTCGGTGGAAACAGAAGGGTTTTTATCATCGGAAACAGAATTAGCCCTCGACGTCTGAACAACTTTTTTTGAAAAAATCCCTAAGCCGCGCGGTCAAAATTTCAGCAAAAATCTGACGTTCTGCAGTTCACTCAAAAATGGTGCCAAGCTGTTGCAAACGATCCCCTGAAAGGTTTTTCGGTGGAAACAGAAGGGTTTTTATCATCGGAAACAGAATTAGCCGTCGACGTCTGAACAACTTTTTTTGAAAAAACCCCTAAGCCGCGCGGTCACAATTTCAGCAAAAATCTGACGTTCTGCAATTCACTCAAAAATGGTGCCAAGCTGTTGCAAACGATCCCCTGAAAGGTTTTTCGGTGGAAACAGATGGGTTTTTATCATCGGAAACAGAATTAGCCCTAACCATAACCCTAACCCTAACCCTAACCCTAACCCTAACCCTAACCCTAACCCTAACCCTAAAAATCTGACGTTCTGCAATTCACTCAAAAATGGTGCCAAGCTGTTGCAAACGATCCCCTGAAAGGTTTTTCGGTGGAAACAGATGGGTTTTTATCATCGGAAACAGAATTAGCCCTCGACGTCGGAACAACTTTTTTTGAAAAAATCCCTAAGCCGCGCGGTCACAATTTCAGCAAAACTCTAATGTTCTGCAATTCACTCAAAAATGGTGCCAAGCTGTTGCAAACGATCCCCTGAAAGGTTTTTCGTTGGAAACAGATGGGTTTTTATCATCGGAAACAGAATTAGCCCTCGACGTCTGAACAACTTTTTTTGAAAAAATCCCTAATCCGCGCGGTCACAATTTCAGCAGAAATCTGAAGTTCTGCAATTCACTCAAAAATGGTGCCAAGCTGTTGCAAACGATCCCCTGAAAGGTTTTTCGGTGGAAACAGATGGGTTTTTATCATCGGAAACAGAATTAGCCCTCGACGTCTGAACAACTTTTTTTGAAAAAATCCCTAAGCCGCGCGGTCACAATTTCAGCAAAAATCTGACGTTCTGCACTTCACTCAAAAATGGTGCCAAGCTGTTGCAAACGATCCCCTGAAAGGTTTTTCGGTGGAAACAGATGGGTTTTTATCATCGGAAACAGAATTAGCCCTAACCCTAACCCTAACCCTAACCCAAACCCTAAAAATCTGACGTTCTGCAATTCACTCAAAAATGGTGCCAAGCTGTTGCAAACGATCCCCAGAAAGGTTTTTCGGTTGAAACAGATGGGTTTTTATCATCGGAAACAGACTTAGCCCTCGACGTCTGAACAACTTTTTTTGAAAAAACCCCTAAGCCGCGCGGTCACAATTTCAGCAAAAATCTGACGTTCTGCACTTCACTCAAAAATGGTGCCAAGGTGTTGCAAACGATCCCCTGAAAGGTTTTTCGGTGGAAGCAGATGGGTTTTTATCATCGGAAACAGAATTAGCCCTCGACGTCTGAACAACTTTTTTTGAAAAAATCCCTAAGCCGCGCGGTCACAATTTCAGGAAAAATCTGACGTTCTGCACTTCACTCAAAAATGGTGCCAAGCTGTTGCAAACGATCCCCTGATAGGTTTTTCGGTGGAAACAGATGGGTTTTTATCATCGGAAACAGAATTAGCCCTAACCCTAACCCTAACCCTAACTCTAACGCTAACCCTAAAAATCTGACGTTCTGCAATTCACTCAAAAATGGTGCCAAGCTGTTGCAAACGATCCCCTGAAAGGTTTTTCGGTGGAAACAGATGGGTTTTTATCATCGGAAACAGAATTAGCCCTAACCATAACCCTAACCCTAACCCTAACCCTAACCCTAACCCTAACCCTAAAAATCTGACGTTCCGCAATTCACTCAAAAATGGTGCCAAGCTGTTGCAAACGATCCCCTGAAAGGTTTTTCGGTGGAAACAGATGGGTTTTTATCATCGGAAACAGAATTAGCCCTCGACGTCGGAACAACTTTTTTTGAAAAAATCCCTAAGCCGCGCGGTCACAATTTCAGCAAAAATCTAATGTTCTGCAATTCACTCAAAAATGGTGCCAAGCTGTTGCAAACGATCCCCTGAAAGGTTTTTCGTTGGAAACAGATGGGTTTTTATCATCGGAAACAGAATTAGCCCTCGACGTCTGAACAACTTTTTTTGAAAAAATCCCTAATCCGCGCGGTCACAATTTCAGCAGAAATCTGAAGTTCTGCAATTCACTCAAAAATGGTGCCAAGCTGTTGCAAACGATCCCCTGAAAGGTTTTTCGGTGGAAACAGATGGGTTTTTATCATCGGAAACAGAATTAGCCCTCGACGTCTGAACAACTTTTTTTGAAAAAATCCCTAAGCCGCGCGGTCACAATTTCAGCAAAAATCTGACGTTCTGCACTTCACTCAAAAATGGTGCCAAGCTGTTGCAAACGATCCCCTGAAAGGTTTTTCGGTGGAAACAGATGGGTTTTTATCATCGGAAACAGAATTAGCCCTAACCCTAACCCTAACCCTAACCCAAACCCTAAAAATCTGACGTTCTGCAATTCACTCAAAAATGGTGCCAAGCTGTTGCAAACGATCCCCTGAAAGGTTTTTCGGTTGAAACAGATGGGTTTTTATCATCGGAAACAGACTTAGCCCTCGACGTCTGAACAACTTTTTTTGAAAAAACCCCTAAGCCGCGCGGTCACAATTTCAGCAAAAATCTGACGTTCTGCACTTCACTCAAAAATGGTGCCCAGGTGTTGCAAACGATCCCCTGAAAGGTTTTTCGGTGGAAGCAGATGGGTTTTTATCATCGGAAACAGAATTAGCCCTCGACGTCTGAACAACTTTTTTTGAAAAAATCCCTAAGCCGCGCGGTCACAATTTCAGGAAAAATCTGACGTTCTGCACTTCACTCAAAAATGGTGCCAAGCTGTTGCAAACGATCCCCTGATAGGTTTTTCGGTGGAAACAGATGGGTTTTTATCATCGGAAACAGAATTAGCCCTAACCCTAACCCTAACCCTAACCCTAACCCTAACTCTAACTCTAACGCTAACCCTAAAAATCTGACGTTCTGCAATTCACTCAAAAATGGTGCCAAGCTGCTGCAAAATATCCCCTGAAAGGTTTTTCGGTGGAAACAGAAGGGTTTTTATCATCGGAAACAGAATTAGCCGTCGACGTCTGAACAACTTTTTTTGAAAAAACCCCTAAGCCGCGCGGTCACAATTTCAGCAAAAATCTGACGTTCTGCAATTCACTCAAAAATGGTGCCAAGCTGTTGCAAACGATCCCCTGAAAGGTTTTTCGGTGGAAACAGATGGGTTTTTATCATCGGAAACAGAATTAGCCCTAACCCTAACCCTAACCCTAACCCTAACCCTAACCCTAACCCTAAAAATCTGACGTTCCGCAATTCACTCAAAAATGGTGCCAAGCTGTTGCAAACGATCCCCTGAAAGGTTTTTCGGTGGAAACAGATGGGTTTTTATCATCGGAAACAGAATTAGCCCTCGACGTCGGAACAACTTTTTTTGAAAAAATCCCTAAGCCGCGCGGTCACAATTTCAGCAAAAATCTAATGTTCTGCAATTCACTCAAAAATGGTGCCAAGCTGTTGCAAACGATCCCCTGAAAGGTTTTTCGTTGGAAACAGATGGGTTTTTATCATCGGAAACAGAATTAGCCCTCGACGTCTGAACAACTTTTTTTGAAAAAATCCCTAAGCCGCGCGGTCAAAATTTCAGCAAAAATCTGACGTTCTGCAGTTCACTCAAAAATGGTGCCAAGCTGTTGCAAACGATCCCCTGAAAGGTTTTTCGGTGGAAACAGAAGGGTTTTTATCATCGGAAACAGAATTAGCCGTCGACGTCTGAACAACTTTTTTTGAAAAAACCCCTAAGCCGCGCGGTCACAATTTCAGCAAAAATCTGACGTTCTGCAATTCACTCAAAAATGGTGCCAAGCTGTTGCAAACGATCCCCTGAAAGGTTTTTCGGTGGAAACAGATGGGTTTTTATCATCGGAAACAGAATTAGCCCTAACCATAACCCTAACCCTAACCCTAACCCTAACCCTAACCCTAACCCTAACCCTAACCCTAAAAATCTGACGTTCTGCAATTCACTCAAAAATGGTGCCAAGCTGTTGCAAACGATCCCCTGAAAGGTTTTTCGGTGGAAACAGATGGGTTTTTATCATCGGAAACAGAATTAGCCCTCGACGTCGGAACAACCTTTTTTGAAAAAATCCCTAAGCCGCGCGGTCATAATTTCAGCAAAAATCTAATGTTCTGCAATTCACTCAAAAATGGTGCCAAGCTGTTGCAAACGATCCCCTGAAAGGTTTTTCGTTGGAAACAGAAGGGTTTTTATCATCGGAAACAGAATTAGCCCTCGACGTCTGAACAACTTTTTTTGAAAAAATCCCTAATCCGCGCGGTCACAATTTCAGCAGAAATCTGAAGTTCTGCAATTCACTCAAAAATGGTGCCAAGCTGTTGCAAACGATCCCCTGAAAGGTTTTTCGTTGGAAACAGATGGGTTTTTATCATCGGAAACAGAATTAGCCCTCGACGTCTGAACAACTTTTTTTGAAAAAATCCCTAAGCCGCGCGGTCACAATTTCAGGAAAAATCTGACGTTCTGCACTTCACTCAAAAATGGTGCCAAGCTGTTGCAAACGATCCCCTGATAGGTTTTTCGGTGGAAACAGATGGGTTTTTATCATCGGAAACAGAATTAGCCCTAACCCTAACCCTAACCCTAACCCTAACTCTAACGCTAACCCTAAAAATCTGACGTTCTGCAATTCACTCAAAAATGGTGCCAAGCTGCTGCAAAATATCCCCTGAAAGGTTTTTCGGTGGAAACAGAAGGGTTTTTATCATCGGAAACAGAATTAGCCGTCGACGTCTGAACAACTTTTTTTGAAAAAACCCCTAAGCCGCGCGGTCACAATTTCAGCAAAAATCTGACGTTCTGCAATTCACTCAAAAATGGTGCCAAGCTGTTGCAAACGATCCCCTGAAAGGTTTTTCGGTGGAAACAGATGGGTTTTTATCATCGGAAACAGAATTAGCCCTAACCATAACCCTAACCCTAACCCTAACCCTAACCCTAACCCTAACCCTAAAAATCTGACGTTCCGCAATTCACTCAAAAATGGTGCCAAGCTGTTGCAAACGATCCCCTGAAAGGTTTTTCGGTGGAAACAGAAGGGTTTTTATCATCGGAAACAGAATTAGCCGTCGACGTCTGAACAACTTTTTTTGAAAAAACCCCTAAGCCGCGCGGTCACAATTTCAGCAAAAATCTGACGTTCTGCAATTCACTCAAAAATGGTGCCAAGCTGTTGCAAACGATCCCCTGAAAGGTTTTTCGGTGGAAACAGATGGGTTTTTATCATCGGAAACAGAATTAGCCCTAACCATAACCCTAACCCTAACCCTAACCCTAACCCTAACCCTAACCCTAACCCTAACCCTAAAAATCTGACGTTCTGCAATTCACTCAAAAATGGTGCCAAGCTGTTGCAAACGATCCCCTGAAAGGTTTTTCGGTGGAAACAGATGGGTTTTTATCATCGGAAACAGAATTAGCCCTCGACGTCGGAACAACTTTTTTTGAAAAAATCCCTAAGCCGCGCGGTCACAATTTCAGCAAAAATCTAATGTTCTGCAATTCACTCAAAAATGGTGCCAAGCTGTTGCAAACGATCCCCTGAAAGGTTTTTCGTTGGAAACAGATGGGTTTTTATCATCGGAAACAGAATTAGCCCTCGACGTCTGAACAACTTTTTTTGAAAAAATCCCTAATCCGCGCGGTCACAATTTCAGCAGAAATCTGAAGTTCTGCAATTCACTCAAAAATGGTGCCAAGCTGTTGCAAACGATCCCCTGAAAGGTTTTTCGGTGGAAACAGATGGGTTTTTATCATCGGAAACAGAATTAGCCCTCGACGTCTGAACAACTTTTTTTGAAAAAATCCCTAAGCCGCGCGGTCACAATTTCAGCAAAAATCTGACGTTCTGCACTTCACTCAAAAATGGTGCCAAGCTGTTGCAAACGATCCCCTGAAAGGTTTTTCGGTGGAAACAGATGGGTTTTTATCATCGGAAACAGAATTAGCCCTAACCCTAACCCAACCCTAACCCAAACCCTAAAAATCTGACGTTCTGCAATTCACTCAAAAATGGTGCCAAGCTGTTGCAAACGATCCCCTGAAAGGTTTTTCGGTTGAAACAGATGGGTTTTTATCATCGGAAACAGACTTAGCCCTCGACGTCTGAACAACTTTTTTTGAAAAAACCCCTAAGCCGCGCGGTCACAATTTCAGCAAAAATCTGACGTTCTGCACTTCACTCAAAAATGGTGCCAAGGTGTTGCAAACGATCCCCTGAAAGGTTTTTCGGTGGAAGCAGATGGGTTTTTATCATCGGAAACAGAATTAGCCCTCGACGTCTGAACAACTTTTTTTGAAAAAATCCCTAAGCCGCGCGGTCACAATTTCAGGAAAAATCTGACGTTCTGCACTTCACTCAAAAATGGTGCCAAGCTGTTGCAAACGATCCCCTGATAGGTTTTTCGGTGGAAACAGATGGGTTTTTATCATCGGAAACAGAATTAGCCCTAACCCTAACCCTAACCCTAACCCTAACTCTAACGCTAACCCTAAAAATCTGACGTTCTGCAATTCACTCAAAAATGGTGCCAAGCTGCTGCAAAATATCCCCTGAAAGGTTTTTCGGTGGAAACAGAAGGGTTTTTATCATCGGAAACAGAATTAGCCCTCGACGTCTGAACAACTTTTTTTGAAAAAATCCCTAAGCCGCGCGATCAAAATTTCAGCAAAAATCTGACGTTCTGCAATTCACTCAAAAATGGTGCCAAGCTGTTGCAAACGATCCCCTGAAAGGATTTTCGGTGGAAACAGAAGGGTTTTTATCATCGGAAACAGAATTAGCCCTCGACGTCTGAACAACTTTTTTTGAAAAAATCCCTAATCCGCGCGGTCACAATTTCAGCAGAAATCTGAAGTTCTGCAATTCACTCAAAAATGGTGCCAAGCTGTTGCAAACGATCCCCTGAAAGGTTTTTCGGTGGAAACAGATGGGTTTTTATCATCGGAAACAGAATTAGCCCTCGACGTCTGAACAAGTTTTTTTGAAAAAATCCCTAATCCGCGCGGTCACAATTTCAGCAAAAATGTGACGTTCTGCACTTCACTCAAAAATGGTGCCAAGCTGTTGCAAACGATCCCCTGAAAGGTTTTTCGGTGGAAACAGATGGGTTTTTATCATCGGAAACAGAATTAGCCCTCGACGTCGGAACAATTTTTCTGAAAAAATCCCTAAGCCGCGCGGTCACAATTTCAGGAAAAATCTGACGTTCTGCACTTCACTCAAAAATGTGCCAAGCTGTTGCAAACGATCCCCTGAAAGGTTTCTCGGTGGAAGCAGATGGGTTTTTATCATCGGAAACAGAATTAGCCCTCGACGTCTGAACAACTTTTTTTGAAAAAACCCCTAAGCCGCGCGGTCACAATTTCAGGAAAAATCTGACGTTCTGCAATTCACTCAAAAATGTGCCAAGCTATTGCAAACGATCCCCTGAAAGGTTTTTCGGTGGAAACAGATGGGTTTTTATCATCGGAAACAGAATTAGCCCTAACCCTAACCCTAACCCTAACCCTAACGCTAACCCTAAAAATCTGACGTTCTGCAATTCACTCAAAAATTGTGCCAAGCTGTTGCAAAATATCCCCTGAAAGGTTTTTCGGTGGAAACAGAAGGGTTTTTATCATCGGAAACAGAATTAGCCCTCGACGTCTGAACAACTTTTTTTGAAAAAATCCCTAAGCCGCGCGGTCAAAATTTCAGCAAAAATCTGACGTTCTGCAGTTCACTCAAAAATGGTGCCAAGCTGTTGCAAACGATCCCCTGAAAGGTTTTTCGGTGGAAACAGAAGGGTTTTTATCATCGGAAACAGAATTAGCCGTCGACGTCTGAACAACTTTTTTTGAAAAAACCCCTAAGCCGCGCGGTCACAATTTCAGCAAAAATCTGACGTTCTGCAATTCACTCAAAAATGGTGCCAAGCTGTTGCAAACGATCCCCTGAAAGGTTTTTCGGTGGAAACAGATGGGTTTTTTTCATCGGAAACAGAATTAGCCCTAACCATAACCCTAACCCTAACCCTAACCCTAACCCTAACCCTAACCCTAACCCTAAAAATCTGACGTTCTGCAATTCACTCAAAAATGGTGCCAAGCTGTTGCAAACGATCCCCTGAAAGGTTTTTCGGTGGAAACAGATGGGTTTTTATCATCGGAAACAGAATTAGCCCTCGACGTCGGAACAACTTTTTTTGAAAAAATCCCTAAGCCGCGCGGTCACAATTTCAGCAAAAATCTAATGTTCTGCAATTCACTCAAAAATGGTGCCAAGCTGTTGCAAACGATCCCCTGAAAGGTTTTTCGTTGGAAACAGATGGGTTTTTATCATCGGAAACAGAATTAGCCCTCGACGTCTGAACAACTTTTTTTGAAAAAATCCCTAATCCGCGCGGTCACAATTTCAGCAGAAATCTGAAGTTCTGCAATTCACTCAAAAATGGTGCCAAGCTGTTGCAAACGATCCCCTGAAAGGTTTTTCGGTGGAAACAGATGGGTTTTTATCATCGGAAACAGAATTAGCCCTCGACGTCTGAACAACTTTTTTTGAAAAAATCCCTAAGCCGCGCGGTCACAATTTCAGCAAAAATCTGACGTTCTGCACTTCACTCAAAAATGGTGCCAAGCTGTTGCAAACGATCCCCTGAAAGGTTTTTCGGTGGAAACAGATGGGTTTTTATCATCGGAAACAGAATTAGCCCTAACCCTAACCCTAACCCTAACCCAAACCCTAAAAATCTGACGTTCTGCAATTCACTCAAAAATGGTGCCAAGCTGTTGCAAACGATCCCCTGAAAGGTTTTTCGGTTGAAACAGATGGGTTTTTATCATCGGAAACAGACTTAGCCCTCGACGTCTGAACAACTTTTTTTGAAAAAACCCCTAAGCCGCGCGGTCACAATTTCAGCAAAAATCTGACGTTCTGCACTTCACTCAAAAATGGTGCCAAGGTGTTGCAAACGATCCCCTGAAAGGTTTTTCGGTGGAAGCAGATGGGTTTTTATCATCGGAAACAGAATTAGCCCTCGACGTCTGAACAACTTTTTTTGAAAAAATCCCTAAGCCGCGCGGTCACAATTTCAGGAAAAATCTGACGTTCTGCACTTCACTCAAAAATGGTGCCAAGCTGTTGCAAACGATCCCCTGATAGGTTTTTCGGTGGAAACAGATGGGTTTTTATCATCGGAAACAGAATTAGCCCTAACCCTAACCCTAACCCTAACCCTAACTCTAACGCTAACCCTAAAAATCTGACGTTCTGCAATTCACTCAAAAATGGTGCCAAGCTGCTGCAAAATATCCCCTGAAAGGTTTTTCGGTGGAAACAGAAGGGTTTTTATCATCGGAAACAGAATTAGCCGTCGACGTCTGAACAACTTTTTTTGAAAAAACCCCTAAGCCGCGCGGTCACAATTTCAGCAAAAATCTGACGTTCTGCAATTCACTCAAAAATGGTGCCAAGCTGTTGCAAACGATCCCCTGAAAGGTTTTTCGGTGGAAACAGATGGGTTTTTATCATCGGAAACAGAATTAGCCCTAACCATAACCCTAACCCTAACCCTAACCCTAACCCTAACCCTAACCCTAACCCTAAAAATCTGACGTTCCGCAATTCACTCAAAAATGGTGCCAAGCTGTTGCAAACGATCCCCTGAAAGGTTTTTCGGTGGAAACAGATGGGTTTTTATCATCGGAAACAGAATTAGCCCTCGACGTCGGAACAACTTTTTTTGAAAAAATCCCTAAGCCGCGCGGTCACAATTTCAGCAAAAATCTAATGTTCTGCAATTCACTCAAAAATGGTGCCAAGCTGTTGCAAACGATCCCCTGAAAGGTTTTTCGTTGGAAACAGATGGGTTTTTATCATCGGAAACAGAATTAGCCCTCGACGTCTGAACAACTTTTTTTGAAAAAATCCCTAATCCGCGCGGTCACAATTTCAGCAGAAATCTGAAGTTCTGCAATTCACTCAAAAATGGTGCCAAGCTGTTGCAAACGATCCCCTGAAAGGTTTTTCGGTGGAAACAGATGGGTTTTTATCATCGGAAACAGAATTAGCCCTCGACGTCTGAACAACTTTTTTTGAAAAAATCCCTAAGCCGCGCGGTCACAATTTCAGCAAAAATCTGACGTTCTGCACTTCACTCAAAAATGGTGCCAAGCTGTTGCAAACGATCCCCTGAAAGGTTTTTCGGTGGAAACAGATGGGTTTTTATCATCGGAAACAGAATTAGCCCTAACCCTAACCCTAACCCTAACCCAAACCCTAAAAATCTGACGTTCTGCAATTCACTCAAAAATGGTGCCAAGCTGTTGCAAACGATCCCCTGAAAGGTTTTTCGGTTGAAACAGATGGGTTTTTATCATCGGAAACAGACTTAGCCCTCGACGTCTGAACAACTTTTTTTGAAAAAACCCCTAAGCCGCGCGGTCACAATTTCAGCAAAAATCTGACGTTCTGCACTTCACTCAAAAATGGTGCCAAGGTGTTGCAAACGATCCCCTGAAAGGTTTTTCGGTGGAAGCAGATGGGTTTTTATCATCGGAAACAGAATTAGCCCTCGACGTCTGAACAACTTTTTTTGAAAAAATCCCTAAGCCGCGCGGTCACAATTTCAGGAAAAATCTGACGTTCTGCACTTCACTCAAAAATGGTGCCAAGCTGTTGCAAACGATCCCCTGATAGGTTTTTCGGTGGAAACAGATGGGTTTTTATCATCGGAAACAGAATTAGCCCTAACCCTAACCCTAACCCTAACTCTAACGCTAACCCTAAAAATCTGACGTTCTGCAATTCACTCAAAAATGGTGCCAAGCTGCTGCAAAATATCCCCTGAAAGGTTTTTCGGTGGAAACAGAAGGGTTTTTATCATCGGAAACAGAATTAGCCCTCGACGTCTGAACAACTTTTTTTGAAAAAATCCCTAAGCCGCGCGATCAAAATTTCAGCAAAAATCTGACGTTCTGCAATTCACTCAAAAATGGTGCCAAGCTGTTACAAACGATCCCCTGAAAGGATTTTCGGTGGAAACAGAAGGGTTTTTATCATCGGAAACAGAATTAGCCCTCGACGTCTGAACAACTTTTTTTGAAAAAATCCCTAATCCGCGCGGTCACAATTTCAGCAGAAATCTGAAGTTCTGCAATTCACTCAAAAATGGTGCCAAGCTGTTGCAAACGATCCCCTGAAAGGTTTTTCGGTGGAAACAGATGGGTTTTTATCATCGGAAACAGAATTAGCCCTCGACGTCTGAACAACTTTTTTTGAAAAAATCCCTAAGCCGCGCGGTCACAATTTCAGCAAAAATCTGACGTTCTGCACTTCACTCAAAAATGGTGCCAAGCTGTTGCAAACGATCCCCTGAAAGGTTTTTCGTTGGAAACAGATGGGTTTTTATCATCGGAAACAGAATTAGCCCTAACCCTAACCCAACCCTAACCCAAACCCTAAAAATCTGACGTTCTGCAATTCACTCAAAAATGGTGCCAAGCTGTTGCAAACGATCCCCTGAAAGGTTTTTCGGTTGAAACAGATGGGTTTTTATCATCGGAAACAGACTTAGCCCTCGACGTCTGAACAACTTTTTTTGAAAAAACCCCTAAGCCGCGCGGTCACAATTTCAGCAAAAATCTGACGTTCTGCACTTCACTCAAAAATGGTGCCAAGGTGTTGCAAACGATCCCCTGAAAGGTTTTTCGGTGGAAGCAGATGGGTTTTTATCATCGGAAACAGAATTAGCCCTCGACGTCTGAACAACTTTTTTTGAAAAAATCCCTAAGCCGCGCGGTCACAATTTCAGGAAAAATCTGACGTTCTGCACTTCACTCAAAAATGGTGCCAAGCTGTTGCAAACGATCCCCTGAAAGGTTTTTCGGTGGAAACAGATGGGTTTTTATCATCGGAAACAGAATTAGCCCTAACCCTAACCCTAACCCTAACCCTAACTCTAACGCTAACCCTAAAAATCTGACGTTCTGCAATTCACTCAAAAATGGTGCCAAGCTGCTGCAAAATATCCCCTGAAAGGTTTTTCGGTGGAAACAGAAGGGTTTTTATTATCGGAAACAGAATTAGCCCTCGACGTCTGAACAACTTTTTTTGAAAAAATCCCTAAGCCGCGCGATCAAAATTTCAGCAAAAATCTGACGTTCTGCAATTCACTCAAAAATGGTGCCAAGCTGTTGCAAACGATCCCCTGAAAGGATTTTCGGTGGAAACAGAAGGGTTTTTATCATCGGAAACAGAATTAGCCCTCGACGTCTGAACAACTTTTTTTGAAAAAATCCCTAATCCGCGCGGTCACAATTTCAGCAGAAATCTGAAGTTCTGCAATTCACTCAAAAATGGTGCCAAGCTGTTGCAAACGATCCCCTGAAAGGTTTTTCGGTGGAAACAGATGGGTTTTTATCATCGGAAACAGAATTAGCCCTCGACGTCTGAACAACTTTTTTTGAAAAAATCCCTAAGCCGCGCGGTCACAATTTCAGCAAAAATCTGACGTTCTGCACTTCACTCAAAAATGGTGCCAAGCTGTTGCAAACGATCCCCTGAAAGGTTTTTCGTTGGAAACAGATGGGTTTTTATCATCGGAAACAGAATTAGCCCTAACCCTAACCCAACCCTAACCCAAACCCTAAAAATCTGACGTTCTGCAATTCACTCAAAAATGGTGCCAAGCTGTTGCAAACGATCCCCTGAAAGGTTTTTCGGTTGAAACAGATGGGTTTTTATCATCGGAAACAGACTTAGCCCTCGACGTCTGAACAACTTTTTTTGAAAAAACCCCTAAGCCGCGCGGTCACAATTTCAGCAAAAATCTGACGTTCTGCACTTCACTCAAAAATGGTGCCAAGGTGTTGCAAACGATCCCCTGAAAGGTTTTTCGGTGGAAGCAGATGGGTTTTTATCATCGGAAACAGAATTAGCCCTCGACGTCTGAACAACTTTTTTTGAAAAAATCCCTAAGCCGCGCGGTCACAATTTCAGGAAAAATCTGACGTTCTGCACTTCACTCAAAAATGGTGCCAAGCTGTTGCAAACGATCCCCTGAAAGGTTTTTCGGTGGAAACAGATGGGTTTTTATCATCGGAAACAGAATTAGCCCTAACCCTAACCCTAACCCTAACCCTAACTCTAACGCTAACCCTAAAAATCTGACGTTCTGCAATTCACTCAAAAATGGTGCCAAGCTGCTGCAAAATATCCCCTGAAAGGTTTTTCGGTGGAAACAGAAGGGTTTTTATTATCGGAAACAGAATTAGCCCTCGACGTCTGAACAACTTTTTTTGAAAAAATCCCTAAGCCGCGCGATCAAAATTTCAGCAAAAATCTGACGTTCTGCAATTCACTCAAAAATGGTGCCAAGCTGTTGCAAACGATCCCCTGAAAGGATTTTCGGTGGAAACAGAAGGGTTTTTATCATCGGAAACAGAATTAGCCCTCGACGTCTGAACAACTTTTTTTGAAAAAATCCCTAATCCGCGCGGTCACAATTTCAGCAGAAATCTGAAGTTCTGCAATTCACTCAAAAATGGTGCCAAGCTGTTGCAAACGATCCCCTGAAAGGTTTTTCGGTGGAAACAGATGGGTTTTTATCATCGGAAACAGAATTAGCCCTCGACGTCTGAACAAGTTTTTTTGAAAAAATCCCTAATCCGCGCGGTCACAATTTCAGCAAAAATCTGACGTTCTGCACTTCACTCAAAAATGGTGCCAAGCTGTTGCAAACGATCCCCTGAAAGGTTTTTCGGTGGAAGCAGATGGGTTTTTATCATCGGAAACAGAATTAGCCCTCGACGTCTGAACAACTTTTTTTGAAAAAATCCCTAAGCCGCGCGGTCACAATTTCAGGAAAAATCTGACGTTCTGCACTTCACTCAAAAATGTGCCAAGCTGTTGCAAACGATCCCCTGAAAGGTTTCTCGGTGGAAGCAGATGGGTTTTTATCATCGGAAACAGAATTAGCCCTCGACGTCTGAACAACTTTTTTTGAAAAAACCCCTAAGCCGCGCGGTCACAATTTCAGGAAAAATCTGACGTTCTGCAATTCACTCAAAAATGTGCCAAGCTATTGCAAACGATCCCCTGAAAGGTTTTTCGGTGGAAACAGATGGGTTTTTATCATCGGAAACAGAATTAGCCCTAACCCTAACCCTAACCCTAACCCTAACGCTAACCCTAAAAGTCTGACGTTCTGCAATTCACTCAAAAATTGTGCCAAGCTGTTGCAAAATATCCCCTGAAAGGTTTTCGGTGGAAACAGAAGGGTTTTTATCATCGGAAACAGAATTAGCCCTCGACGTCTGAACAACTTTTTTTGAAAAAATCCCTAAGCCGCGCGGTCAAAATTTCAGCAAAAATCTGACGTTCTGCAGTTCACTCAAAAATGGTGCCAAGCTGTTGCAAACGATTCCCTGAAAGGTTTTTCGGTGGAAACAGAAGGGTTTTTATCATCGGAAACAGAATTAGCCGTCGACGTCTGAACAACTTTTTTTGAAAAAACCCCTAAGCCGCGCGGTCACAATTTCAGCAAAAATCTGACGTTCTGCAATTCACTCAAAAATGGTGCCAAGCTGTTGCAAACGATCCCCTGAAAGGTTTTTCGGTGGAAACAGATGGGTTTTTATCATCGGAAACAGAATTAGCCCTAACCATAACCCTAACCCTAACCCTAACCCTAACCCTAACCCTAACCCTAACCCTAAAAATCTGACGTTCTGCAATTCACTCAAAAATGGTGCCAAGCTGTTGCAAACGATCCCCTGAAAGGTTTTTCGGTGGAAACAGATGGGTTTTTATCATCGGAAACAGAATTAGCCCTCGACGTCGGAACAACTTTTTTTGAAAAAATCCCTAAGCCGCGCGGTCACAATTTCAGCAAAAATCTAATGTTCTGCAATTCACTCAAAAATGGTGCCAAGCTGTTGCAAACGATCCCCTGAAAGGTTTTTCGTTGGAAACAGATGGGTTTTTATCATCGGAAACAGAATTAGCCCTCGACGTCTGAACAACTTTTTTTGAAAAAATCCCTAATCCGCGCGGTCACAATTTCAGCAGAAATCTGAAGTTCTGCAATTCACTCAAAAATGGTGCCAAGCTGTTGCAAACGATCCCCTGAAAGGTTTTTCGGTGGAAACAGATGGGTATTTATCATCGGAAACAGAATTAGCCCTCGACGTCTGAACAACTTTTTTTGAAAAAATCCCTAAGCCGCGCGGTCACAATTTCAGCAAAAATCTGACGTTCTGCACTTCACTCAAAAATGGTGCCAAGCTGTTGCAAACGATCCCCTGAAAGGTTTTTCGGTGGAAACAGATGGGTTTTTATCATCGGAAACAGAATTAGCCCTAACCCTAACCCTAACCCTAACCCAAACCCTAAAAATCTGACGTTCTGCAATTCACTCAAAAATGGTGCCAAGCTGTTGCAAACGATCCCCTGAAAGGTTTTTCGGTTGAAACAGATGGGTTTTTATCATCGGAAACAGACTTAGCCCTCGACGTCTGAACAACTTTTTTTGAAAAAACCCCTAAGCCGCGCGGTCACAATTTCAGCAAAAATCTGACGTTCTGCACTTCACTCAAAAATGGTGCCAAGGTGTTGCAAACGATCCCCTGAAAGGTTTTTCGGTGGAAGCAGATGGGTTTTTATCATCGGAAACAGAATTAGCCCTCGACGTCTGAACAACTTTTTTTGAAAAAATCCCTAAGCCGCGCGGTCACAATTTCAGGAAAAATCTGACGTTCTGCACTTCACTCAAAAATGGTGCCAAGCTGTTGCAAACGATCCCCTGATAGGTTTTTCGGTGGAAACAGATGGGTTTTTATCATCGGAAACAGAATTAGCCCTAACCCTAACCCTAACCCTAACCCTAACTCTAACGCTAACCCTAAAAATCTGACGTTCTGCAATTCACTCAAAAATGGTGCCAAGCTGCTGCAAAATATCCCCTGAAAGGTTTTTCGGTGGAAACAGAAGGGTTTTTATCATCGGAAACAGAATTAGCCGTCGACGTCTGAACAACTTTTTTTGAAAAAACCCCTAAGCCGCGCGGTCACAATTTCAGCAAAAATCTGACGTTCTGCAATTCACTCAAAAATGGTGCCAAGCTGTTGCAAACGATCCCCTGAAAGGTTTTTCGGTGGAAACAGATGGGTTTTTATCATCGGAAACAGAATTAGCCCTAACCATAACCCTAACCCTAACCCTAACCCTAACCCTAACCCTAACCCTAACCCTAACCCTAACCCTAACCCTAACCCTAACCCTAAAAATCTGACGTTCCGCAATTCACTCAAAAATGGTGCCAAGCTGTTGCAAACGATCCCCTGAAAGGTTTTTCGGTGGAAACAGATGGGTTTTTATCATCGGAAACAGAATTAGCCCTCGACGTCGGAACAACTTTTTTTGAAAAAATCCCTAAGCCGCGCGGTCACAATTTCAGCAAAAATCTAATGTTCTGCAATTCACTCAAAAATGGTGCCAAGCTGTTGCAAACGATCCCCTGAAAGGTTTTTCGTTGGAAACAGATGGGTTTTTATCATCGGAAACAGAATTAGCCCTCGACGTCGGAACAACTTTTTTTGAAAAAATCCCTAAGCCGCGCGGTCACAATTTCAGCAAAAATCTAATGTTCTGCAATTCACTCAAAAATGGTGCCAAGCTGTTGCAAACGATCCCCTGAAAGGTTTTTCGTTGGAAACAGATGGGTTTTTATCATCGGAAACAGAATTAGCCCTCGACGTCTGAACAACTTTTTTTGAAAAAATCCCTAATCCGCGCGGTCACAATTTCAGCAGAAATCTGAAGTTCTGCAATTCACTCAAAAATGGTGCCAAGCTGTTGCAAACGATCCCCTGAAAGGTTTTTCGGTGGAAACAGATGGGTTTTTATCATCGGAAACAGAATTAGCCCTAACCCTAACCCTAACCCTAACCCAAACCCTAAAAATCTGACGTTCTGTAATTCACTCAAAAATGGTGCCAAGCTGTTGCAAACGATCCCCTGAAAGGTTTTTCAGTTGAAACAGATGGGTTTTTATCATCGGAAACAGACTTAGCCCTCGACGTCTGAACAACTTTTTTTGAAAAAACCCCTAAGCCGCGCGGTCACAATTTCAGCAAAAATCTGACGTTCTGCACTTCACTCAAAAATGGTGCCAAGGTGTTGCAAACGATCCCCTGAAAGGTTTTTCGGTGGAAGCAGATGGGTTTTTATCATCGGAAACAGAATTAGCCCTCGACGTCTGAACAACTTTTTTTGAAAAAATCCCTAAGCCGCGCGGTCACAATTTCAGGAAAAATCTGACGTTCTGCACTTCACTCAAAAATGGTGCCAAGCTGTTGCAAACGATCCCCTGATAGGTTTTTCGGTGGAAACAGATGGGTTTTTATCATCGGAAACAGAATTAGCCCTAACCCTAACCCTAACCCTAACTCTAACGCTAACCCTAAAAATCTGACGTTCTGCAATTCACTCAAAAATGGTGCCAAGCTGCTGCAAAATATCCCCTGAAAGGTTTTTCGGTGGAAACAGAAGGGTTTTTATCATCGGAAACAGAATTAGCCCTCGACGTCTGAACAACTTTTTTTGAAAAAATCCCTAAGCCGCGCGATCAAAATTTCAGCAAAAATCTGACGTTCTGCAATTCACTCAAAAATGGTGCCAAGCTGTTGCAAACGATCCCCTGAAAGGATTTTCGGTGGAAACAGAAGGGTTTTTATCATCGGAAACAGAATTAGCCCTCGACGTCTGAACAACTTTTTTTGAAAAAATCCCTAATCCGCGCGGTCACAATTTCAGCAGAAATCTGAAGTTCTGCAATTCACTCAAAAATGGTGCCAAGCTGTTGCAAACGATCCCCTGAAAGGTTTTTCGGTGGAAACAGATGGGTTTTTATCATCGGAAACAGAATTAGCCCTCGACGTCTGAACAACTTTTTTTGAAAAAATCCCTAAGCCGCGCGGTCACAATTTCAGCAAAAATCTGACGTTCTGCACTTCACTCAAAAATGGTGCCAAGCTGTTGCAAACGATCCCCTGAAAGGTTTTTCGGTGGAAACAGATGGGTTTTTATCATCGGAAACAGAATTAGCCCTAACCCTAACCCTAACCCTAACCCTAACCCTAAAAATCTGACGTTCTGCAATTCACTCAAAAATGGTGCCAAGCTGTTGCAAACGATCCCCTGAAAGGTTTTTCGGTGAAAACAGATGGGTTTTTATCATCGGAAACAGAATTAGCCCTCGACGTCAGAACAACTTTTTTTGAGAAAATCCCTAAGCCGCGCGGTCACAATTTCAGCAAAAATCTGACGTTCTGCAATTCACTCAAAAATGGTGCCAAGCTGTTGCAAACGATCCCCTGAAAGGTTTTTCGGTGGAAACAGATGGGTTTTTATCATCGGAAATAGAATTAGCCCTCGACGTCTGAACAATTTTTTTGAAAAAATCCCTAAGCCGCACGGTCACAATTTCAGGAAAAATCTGACGTTCTGCACTTCACTCAAAAATGGTGCCAAGCTGTTGCAAACGATCCCCTGAAAGGTTTTTCAGTGGAAACAGATGGGTTTTTATCATCGGAAACAGAATTAGCCCTCGACGTCTGAACAACTTTTTTTGAAAAAATCCCTAAGCCGCGCGGTCACAATTTCAGCAAAAATCTAACGTTCTGCACTTCACTCAAAAATGGTGCCAAGCTGTTGCAAACGATCCCCTGAAAGGTTTTTCGGTGGAAACAGATGGGTTTTTATCATCGAAAACAGAATTAGCCCTAACCCTAACCCTAACCCTAACCCTAACCCTAACCCTAAAAATCTGACGTTCTGCAATTCACTCAAAAATGGTGCCAAGCTGTTGCAAACGATCCCCTGAAAGGTTTTTCGGTGGAAACAGATGGGTTTTTATCATCGGAAACAGAATTAGCCCTCGACGTCTGAATAACTTTTTTTGAAAAAATCCCTAAGCCGCGCGGTCACAATTTCAGGAAAAATCTGACGTTCTGCACTTCACTCAAAAATGTGCCAAGCTGATGCAAACGATCCCCTGAAAGGTTTTTCGGTGGAAACAGAAGGGTTTTTATCATCGGAAACAGAATTAGCCCTCGACGTCTGAACAACTTTTTTTGAAAAAATCCCTAAGCCGCGCGGTCACAATTTCAGCAAAAATCTAACGTTCTGCACTTCACTCAAAAATGGTGCCAAGCTGTTGCAAACGATCCCCTGAAAGGTTTTTCGGTGGAAACAGATGGGTTTTTATCATCGGAAACAGAATTAGCCCTCGACGTCTGAACAACTTTTTTTGAAAAAACCCCTAAGCCGCGCGGTCACAATTTCAGCAAAAATCTGACGTTCTGCAATTCACTCGAAAATGGTGTCAAGCTGTTGCAAACGATCCCCTGAAAGGTTTTTCGGTGGAAGCAGATGGGTTTTTATCATCGGAAACAGAATTAGCCCTCGACGTCTGAACAACTTTTTTTGAAAAAATCCCTAAGCCGCGCGGTCACAATTTCAGGAAAAATCTGACGTTCTGCACTTCACTCAAAAATGTGCCAAGCTGATGCAAACGATCCCCTGAAAGGTTTTTCGGTGGAAACAGATGGGTTTTTATCATCGGAAACAGAATTAGCCCTAACCCTAACCCTAACCCTAACACTAACCTTAACGCTAACCCTAAAAATCTGACGTTCTGCAATTCACTCAAAAATGGTGCCAAGCTGTTGCAAAATATCCCCTGAAAGGTTTTTCGGTGGAAACAGATGGGTTTTTATCATCGGAAACAGAATTAGCCCTCGACGTCTGAACAACTTTTTTTGAAAAAATCCCTAAACCGCGCGTTCACAATTTCAGCAAAAATCTGACGTTCTGCAATTCACTCAAAAATGGTGCCAAGCTGTTGCAAACGATCCCCTGAAAGGTTTTTCGGTGGAAACAGAAGGGTTTTTATCATCGGAAACAGAATTAGCCCTCGACGTCTGAACAACTTTTTTTGAAAAAATCCCTAAGCCGCGCGGTCACAATTTCAGCAAAAATCTAACATTCTGCACTTCACTCAAAAATGGTGCCAAGCTGTTGCAAACGATCCCCTGAAAGGTTTTTCGGTGGAAACAGATGGGTTTTTATCATCGAAAACAAAATTAGCCCTAACCCAAACCCTAACCCTAACCCTAACCCTAACCCTAAAAATCTGACGTTCTGCAATTCACTCAAAAATGGTGCCAAGCTGTTGCAAACGATCCCCTGAAAGGTTTTTCGCTGAAAACAGATGGGTTTTTATCATCGGAAACAGAATTAGCCCTCGACGTCAGAACAACTTTTTTTGAAAAAATCCCTAAGCCGCGCGGTCACAATTTCAGCAAAAATCTGACGTTCTGCAATTCACTCAAAAATGGTGCCAAGCCGTTGCAAACGATCCCCTGAAAGGTTTTTCGGTGGAAACAGATGGGTTTTTATGATCGGAAACAGAATTAGCCCTCGACGTCTGAACAATTTTTTTGAAAAAGTCCCTAAGCCGCGCGGTCACAATTTCAGGAAAAATCTGACGTTCTGCACTTCACTCAAAAATGGTGCCAAGCTGTTGCAAACGATCCCCTGAAAGGTTTTTCAGTGGAAACAGATGGGTTTTTATCATCGGAAACAGAATTAGCCCTTGACGTCTGAACAAGTTTTTTTGAAAAAAATCTGACGTTCTGCACTTCACTCAAAAATGATGCCAAGCTGTAGCAAACGATCCCCTGAAAGGTTTTTCGGTGGAAGCAGATGGGTTTTTATCATCGGAAACAGAATTAGCCCTCGACGTCTGAACAACTTTTTTTGAAAAAATCCCTAAGTCGCGCGGTCACAATTTCAGGAAAAATCTGACGTTCTGCACTTCACTCAAAAATGGTGCCAAGCTGTTGCAAACGATCCCCTGAAAGGTTTTTCGGTGGAAACAGATGGGTTTTTATCATCGAAAACAGAATTAGCCCTAACCCTAACCCTAACCCTAACCCTAACCCTAACCCTAAAAATCTGACGTTCTGCAATTCACTCAAAAATGGTGCCAAGCTGTTGCAAACGATCCCCTGAAAGGTTTTTCGGTGGAAACAGAAGGGTTTTTATCATCGGAAACAGAATTAGCCCTCGACGTCTGAACAACTTTTTTTGAAAAAATCTCTAAGCCGCGCAGTCACAATTTCAGCAAAAATCTAACGTTCTGCACTTCACTCAAAAATGGTGCCAAGCTGTTGCAAACGATCCCCTGAAAGGTTTTTCGGTGGAAACAGATGGGTTTTTATCATCGGAAACAGAATTAGCCCTAACCCTAACCCTAACCCTAACCCTAACCCTAACCCTAACCCTAACCCTAAAAATCTGACGTTCTGCAATTCACTCAAAAATGTGCCACGCTGTTGCAAACGATCCCCTGAAAGGTTTTTCGGTGGAAACAGATGGGTTTTTATCATCGGAAACAGAACTAGCCCTCGACGTCTGAACAACTTTTTTTGAAAAAACCCCTAAGCCGCGCGGTCACAATTTCAGCAAAAATCTGACGTTCTGCAATTCACTCAAAAATGGTGCCAAGCTGTTGCAAACGATCCCCTGAAAGGTTTTTCGGTGAAAACAGATGGGTTTTTATCATCGGAAACAGAATTAGCCCTCGACGTCAGAACAACTTTTTTTGAGAAAATACCTAAGCCGCGCGGTCACAATTTCAGCAAAAATCTGACGTTCTGCAATTCACTCAAAAATGGTGCCAAGCTGTTGCAAACGATCCCCTGAAAGGTTTTTCGGTGGAAACAGATGGGTTTTTATCATCGGAAACAGAATTAGCCCTCGACGTCTGAACAATTTTTTTGAAAAAATCCCTAAGCCGCGCGGTCACAATTTCAGGAAAAATCTGACGTTCTGCACTTCACTCAAAAATGGTGCCAAGCTGTTGCAAACGATCCCCTGAAAGGTTTTTCAGTGGAAACAGATGGGTTTTTATCATCGGAAACAGAATTAGCCCTTGACGTCTGAACAAGTTTTTTTGAAAAAAATCTGACGTTCTGCACTTCACTCAAAAATGATGCCAAGCTGTAGCAAACGATCCCCTGAAAGGTTTTTCGGTGGAAGCAGATGGGTTTTTATCATCAGAAACAGAATTAGCCCTCGACGTCTGAACAACTTTTTTTGAAAAAATCCCTAAGCCGCGCGGTCACAATTTCAGGAAAAATCTGACGTTCTGCACTTCACTCAAAAATGTGCCAAGCTGATGCAAACGATCCCCTGAAAGGTTTTTCGGTGGAAACAGATGGGTTTTTATCATCGGAAACAGAATTAGCCCTAACCCTAACCCTAACCCTAACACTAACCTTAACGCTAACCCTAAAAATCTGACGTTCTGCAATTCACTCAAAAATGGTGCCAAGCTGTTGCAAAATATCCCCTGAAAGGTTTTTCGGTGGAAACAGATGGGTTCTTATCATCGGAAACAGAATTAGCCCTCGACGTCTGAACAACTTTTTTTGAAAAAATCCCTAATCCGCGCGGTCACAATTTCAGCAAAAATCTGACGTTCTGCAATTCACTCAAAAATGGTGCCAAGCTGTTGCAAACGATCCCCTGAAAGGTTTTTCGGTGGAAACAGAAGGGTTTTTATCATCGGAAACAGAATTAGCCCTCGACGTCTGAACAACTTTTTTTGAAAAAATCCCTAAGCCGCGCGGTCACAATTTCTGCAAAAATCTAACGTTCTGCACTTCACTCAAAAATGGTGCCAAGCTGTTGCAAACGATCCCCTGAAAGGTTTTTCGGTGGAAACAGATGGGTTTTTATCATCGAAAACAAAATTAGCCCTAACCCAAACCCTAACCCTAACCCTAACCCTAACCCTAAAAATCTGACGTTCTGCAATTCACTCAAAAATGGTGCCAAGCTGTTGCAAACGATCCCCTGAAAGGTTTTTCGCTGAAAACAGATGGGTTTTTATCATCGGAAACAGAATTAGCCCTCGACGTCAGAACAACTCTTTTTGAAAAAATCCCTAAGCCGCGCGGTCACAATTTCAGCAAAAATCTGACGTTCTGCAATTCACTCAAAAATGGTGCCATGCCGTTGCAAACGATCCCCTGAAAGGTTTTTCGGTGGAAACAGATGGGTTTTTATGATCGGAAACAGAATTAGCCCTCGACGTCTGAACAATTTTTTTGAAAAAATCCCTAAGCCGCGCGGTCACAATTTCAGGAAAAATCTGACGTTCTGCACTTCACTCAAAAATGGTGCCAAGCTGTTGCAAACGATCCCCTGAAAGGTTTTTCAGTGGAAACAGATGGGTTTTTATCATCGGAAACAGAATTAGCCCTTGACGTCTGAACAAGTTTTTTTGAAAAAAATCTGACGTTCTGCAATTCACTCAAAAATGGTGCCAAGCTGTTGCAAACGATCCCCTGAAAGGTTTTTCGGTGAAAACAGATGGGTTTTTATCATCGGAAACAGAATTAGCCCTCGACGTCAGAACAACTTTTTTTGAGAAAATACCTAAGCCGCGCGGTCACAATTTCAGGAAAAATCTGACGTTCTGCACTTCACTCAAAAATGGTGCCAAGCTGTTGCAAACGATCCCCTGAAAGGTTTTTCAGTGGAAACAGATGGGTTTTTATCATCGGAAACAGAATTAGCCCTTGACGTCTGAACAAGTTTTTTTGAAAAAAATCTGACGTTCTGCACTTCACTCAAAAATGATGCCAAGCTGTAGCAAACGATCCCCTGAAAGGTTTTTCGGTGGAAGCAGATGGGTTTTTATCATCAGAAACAGAATTAGCCCTCGACGTCTGAACAACTTTTTTTGAAAAAATCCCTAAGCCGCGCGGTCACAATTTCAGGAAAAATCTGACGTTCTGCACTTCACTCAAAAATGTGCCAAGCTGATGCAAACGATCCCCTGAAAGGTTTTTTGGTGGAAACAGATGGGTTTTTATCATCGGAAACAGAATTAGCCCTAACCCTAACCCTAACCCTAACACTAACCTTAACGCTAACCCTAAAAATCTGACGTTCTGCAATTCACTCAAAAATGGTGCCAAGCTGTTGCAAAATATCCCCTGAAAGGTTTTTCGGTGGAAACAGATGGGTTCTTATCATCGGAAACAGAATTAGCCCTCGAAATGTATGAACAACTTTTTTTGAAAAAATCCCTAATCCGCGCGGTCACAATTTCAGCAAAAATCTGACGTTCTGCAATTCACTCAAAAATGGTGCCAAGCTGTTGCAAACGATCCCCTGAAAGGTTTTTCGGTGGAAACAGAAGGGTTTTTATCATCGGAAACAGAATTAGCCCTCGACGTCTGAACAACTTTTTTTGAAAAAATCCCTAAGCCGCGCGGTCACAATTTCTGCAAAAATCTAACGTTCTGCACTTCACTCAAAAATGGTGCCAAGCTGTTGCAAACGATCCCCTGAAAGGTTTTTCGGTGGAAACAGATGGGTTTTTATCATCGAAAACAAAATTAGCCCTAACCCAAACCCTAACCCTAACCCTAACCCTAACCCTAAAAATCTGACGTTCTGCAATTCACTCAAAAATGGTGCCAAGCTGTTGCAAACGATCCCCTGAAAGGTTTTTCGCTGAAAACAGATGGGTTTTTATCATCGGAAACAGAATTAGCCCTCGACGTCAGAACAACTTTTTTTGAAAAAATCCCTAAGCCGCGCGGTCACAATTTCAGCAAAAATCTGACGTTCTGCAATTCACTCAAAAATGGTGCCATGCCGTTGCAAACGATCCCCTGAAAGGTTTTTCGGTGGAAACAGATGGGTTTTTATGATCGGAAACAGAATTAGCCCTCGACGTCTGAACAATTTTTTTGAAAAAATCCCTAAGCCGCGCGGTCACAATTTCAGGAAAAATCTGACGTTCTGCACTTCACTCAAAAATGGTGCCAAGCTGTTGCAAACGATCCCCTGAACGGTTTCTCAGTGGAAACAGATGGGTTTTTATCATCGGAAACAGAATTAGCCCTTGACGTCTGAACAAGTTTTTTTGAAAAAAATCTGACGTTCTGCACTTCACTCAAAAATGATGCCAAGCTGTAGCAAACGATCCCCTGAAAGGTTTTTCGGTGGAAGCAGATGGGTTTTTATCATCGGAAACAGAATTAGCCCTCGACGTCTGAACAACTTTTTTTGAAAAAATCCCTAAGTCGCGCGGTCACAATTTCAGGAAAAATCTGACGTTCTGCACTTCACTCAAAAATGGTGCCAAGCTGTTGCAAACGATCCCCTGAAAGGTTTTTCGGTGGAAACAGATGGGTTTTTATCATCGAAAACAGAATTAGCCCTAACCCTAACCCTAACCCTAACCCTAACCCTAACCCTAACCCTAACCCTAACCCTAAAAATCTGACGTTCTGCAATTCACTCAAAAATGGTGCCAAGCTGTTGCAAATGATCCCCTGAAAGGTTTTTCGGTGGAAACAGAAGGGTTTTTATCATCGGAAACAGAATTAGCCCTCGACGTCTGAACAACTTTTTTTGAAAAAATCCCTAAGCCGCGCGGTCACAATTTCAGCAAAAATCTAACGTTCTGCACTTCACTCAAAAATGGTGCCAAGCTGTTGCAAACGATCCCCTGAAAGGTTTTTCGGTGGAAACAGATGGGTTTTTATCATCGAAAACAAAATTAGCCCTAACCCAAACCCTAACCCTAACCCTAAAAATCTGACGTTCTGCACTTCACTCAAAAATGGTGCCAAGCTGTTGCAAACGATCCCCTGAAAGGTTTTTCAGTGGAAACAGATGGGTTTTTATCATCGGAAACAGAATTAGCCCTTGACGTCTGAACAAGTTTTTTTGAAAAAAATCTGACGTTCTGCACTTCACTCAAAAATGATGCCAAGCTGTAGCAAACGATCCCCTGAAAGGTTTTTCGGTGGAAGCAGATGGGTTTTTATCATCGGAAACAGAATTAGCCCTCGACGTCTGAACAACTTTTTTTGAAAAAATCCCTAAGTCGCGCGGTCACAATTTCAGGAAAAATCTGACGTTCTGCACTTCACTCAAAAATGGTGCCAAGCTGTTGCAAACGATCCCCTGAAAGGTTTTTCCGTGGAAACAGATGGGTTTTTATCATCGAAAACAGAATTAGCCCTAACCCTAACCCTAACCCTAACCCTAACCCTAACCCTAACCCTAAAAATCTGACGTTCTGCAATTCACTCAAAAATGGTGCCAAGCTGTTGCAAACGATCCCCTGAAAGGTTTTTCGGTGGAAACAGAAGGGTTTTTATCATTGGAAACAGAATTAGCCCTCGACGTCTGAACAACTTTTTTTGAAAAAATCCCTAAGCCGCGCGGTCACAATTTCAGCAAAAATCTAACGTTCTGCACTTCACTCAAAAATGGTGCCAAGCTGTTGCAAACGATCCCCTGAAAGGTTTTTCGGTGGAAACAGATGGGTTTTTATCATCGAAAACAAAATTAGCCCTAACCCAAACCCTAACCCTAACCCTAACCCTAACCCTAAAAATCTGACGTTCTGCAATTCACTCAAAAATGGTGCCAAGCTGTTGCAAACGATCCCCTGAAAGGTTTTTCGCTGAAAACAGATGGGTTTTTATCATCGGAAACAGAATTAGCCCTCGACGTCAGAACAACTTTTTTTGAAAAAATCCCTAAGCCGCGCGGTCACAATTTCAGCAAAAATCTGACGTTCTGCAATTCACTCAAAAATGGTGCCAAGCCGTTGCAAACGATCCCCTGAAAGGTTTTTCGGTGGAAACAGATGGGTTTTTATGATCGGAAACAGAATTAGCCCTCGACGTCTGAACAATTTTTTTGAAAAAATCCCTAAGCCGCGCGGTCACAATTTCAGGAAAAATCTGACGTTCTGCACTTCACTCAAAAATGGTGCCAAGCTGTTGCAAACGATCCCCTGAAAGGTTTTTCAGTGGAAACAGATGGGTTTTTATCATCGGAAACAGAATTAGCCCTTGACGTCTGAACAAGTTTTTTTGAAAAAAATCTGACGTTCTGCACTTCACTCAAAAATGATGCCAAGCTGATGCAAACGATCCCCTGAAAGGTTTTTCGGTGGAAACAGAAGGGTTTTTATCATCGGAAACAGAATTAGCCCTCGACGTCTGAACAACTTTTTTTGAAAAAATCCCTAAGCCGCGCGGTCACAATTTCAGCAAAAATCTAACGTTCTGCACTTCACTCAAAAATGGTGCCAAGCTGTTGCAAACGATCCCCTGAAAGGTTTTTCGGTGGAAACAGATGGGTTTTTATCATCGAAAACAGAATTAGCCCTAACCCTAACCCTAACCCTAACCCTAACCCTAACCCTAACCCTAACCCTAACCCTAACCCTAACCCTAACACTAAAAATCTGACGTTCTGCAATTCACTCAAAAATGGTGCCAAGCTGTTGCAAACGATCCCCTGAAAGGTTTTTCGGTGGAAACAGATGGGTTTTTATCATCGGAAACAGAATTAGCCCTCGACGTCTGAACAACTTTTTTTGAAAAAACCCCTAAGCCGCGCGGTCACAATTTCAGCAAAAATCTGACGTTCTGCAATTCACTCGAAAATGGTGTCAAGCTGTTGCAAACGATCCCCTGAAAGGTTTTTCGGTGGAAGCAGATGGGTTTTTATCATCGGAAACAGAATTAGCCATCGACGTCTGAACAACTTTTTTTGAAAAAATCCCTAAGCCGCGCGGTCACAATTTCAGGAAAAATCTGACGTTCTGCACTTCACTCAAAAATGTGCCAAGCTGATGCAAACGATCCCCTGAAAGGTTTTTCGGTGGAAACAGATGGGTTTTTATCATCGGAAACAGAATTAGCCCTAACCCTAACCCTAACCCTAACCCTAACCCTAACCTTAACGCTAACCCTAAAAATCTGACGTTCTGCAATTCACTCAAAAATGGTGCCAAGCTGTTGCAAAATATCCCCTGAAAGGTTTTTCGGTGGAAACAGATGGGTTTTTATCATCGGAAACAGAATTAGCCCTCGACGTCTGAACAATTTTTTTGAAAAAATCCCTAAGCCGCGCGGTCACAATTTCAGCAAAAATCTGACGTTCTGCACTTCACTCAAAAATGGTGCCAAGCTGTTGCAAACGATCCCCTGAAAGGTTTTTCAGTGGAAACAGATGGGTTTTTATCATCGGAAACAGAATTAGCCCTTGACGTCTGAACAAGTTTTTTTGAAAAAATCTGACGTTCTGCACTTCACTCAAAAATGGTGCCAAGCTGTTGCAAACGATCCCCTGAAAGGTTTTTCGGTGGAAACAGATGGGTTTTTATCATCGAAAACAGAATTAGCCCTAACCCTAACCCTAACCCTAACCCTAACCCTAACCCTAACCCTAAAAATCTGACGTTCTGCAATTCACTCAAAAATGGTGCCAAGCTGTTGCAAACGATCCCCTGAAAGGTTTTTCGGTGGAAACAGAAGGGTTTTTATCATCGGAAACAGAATTAGCCCTCGACGTCTGAACAACTTTTTTTGAAAAAATCCCTAAGCCGCGCGGTCACAATTTCAGCAAAAATCTAACGTTCTGCACTTCACTCAAAAATGGTGCCAAGCTGTTGCAAACGATCCCCTGAAAGGTTTTTCGGTGGAAACAGATGGGTTTTTATCATCGAAAACAAAATTAGCCCTAACCCAAACCCTAACCCTAACCCTAACCCTAAAAATCTGACGTTCTGCAATTCACTCAAAAATGGTGCCAAGCTGTTGCAAACGATCCCCTGAAAGGTTTTTCGCTGAAAACAGATGGGTTTTTATCATCGGAAACAGAATTAGCCCTCGACGTCAGAACAACTTTTTTTGAAAAAATCCCTAAGCCGCGCGGTCACAATTTCAGCAAAAATCTGACGTTCTGCAATTCACTCAAAAATGGTGCCAAGCCGTTGCAAACGATCCCCTGAAAGGTTTTTCGGTGGAAACAGATGGGTTTTTATGATTGGAAACAGAATTAGCCCTCGACGTCTGAACAATTTTTTTGAAAAAATCCCTAAGCCGCGCGGTCACAATTTCAGGAAAAATCTGACGTTCTGCACTTCACTCAAAAATGGTGCCAAGCTGTTGCAAACGATCCCCTGAAAGGTTTTTCAGTGGAAACAGATGGGTTTTTATGATCGGAAACAGAATTAGCCCTTGACGTCTGAACAAGTTTTTTTGAAAAAAATCTGACGTTCTGCACTTCACTCAAAAATGATGCCAAGCTGTAGCAAACGATCCCCTGAAAGGTTTTTCGGTGGAAGCAGATGGGTTTTTATCATCGGAAACAGAATTAGCCCTCGACGTCTGAACAACTTTTTTTGAAAAAATCCCTAAGTCGCGCGGTCACAATTTCAGGAAAAATCTGACGTTCTGCACTTCACTCAAGAATGGTGCCAAGCTGTTGCAAACGATCCCCTGAAAGGTTTTTCGGTGGAAACAGATGGGTTTTTATCATCGAAAACAGAATTAGCCCTAACCCTAACCCTAACCCTAACCCTAACCCTAACCCTAACCCTAACCCTAACCCTAACCCTAAAAATCTGACGTTCTGCAATTCACTCAAAAATGGTGCCAAGCTGTTGCAAACGATCCCCTGAAAGGTTTTTCGGTGGAAACAGAAGGGTTTTTATCATCGGAAACAGAATTAGCCCTCGACGTCTGAACAACTTTTTTTGAAAAAATCCCTAAGCCGCGCGGTCACAATTTCAGCAAAAATCTAACGTTCTGCACTTCACTCAAAAATGGTGCCAAGCTGTTGCAAACGATCCCCTGAAAGGTTTTTCGGTGGAAACAGATGGGTTTTTATCATCGAAAACAAAATTAGCCCTAACCCAAACCCTAACCCTAACCCTAACCCTAACCCTAAAAATCTGACGTTCTGCAATTCACTCAAAAATGGTGCCAAGCTGTTGCAAACGATCCCCTGAAAGGTTTTTCGCTGAAAACAGATGGGTTTTTATCATCGGAAACAGAATTAGCCCTCGACGTCAGAACAACTTTTTTTGAAAAAATCCCTAAGCCGCGCGGTCACAATTTCAGCAAAAATCTGACGTTCTGCAATTCACTCAAAAATGGTGCCAAGCCGTTGCAAACGATCCCCTGAAAGGTTTTTCGGTGGAAACAGATGGGTTTTTATGATCGGAAACAGAATTAGCCCTCGACGTCTGAACAATTTTTTTGAAAAAATCCCTAAGCCGCGCGGTCACAATTTCAGGAAAAATCTGACGTTCTGCACTTCACTCAAAAATGATGCCAAGCTGTAGCAAACGATCCCCTGAAAGGTTTTTCGGTGGAAGCAGATGGGTTTTTATCATCGGAAACAGAATTAGCCCTCGACGTCTGAACAACTTTTTTTGAAAAAATCCCTAAGTCGCGCGGTCACAATTTCAGGAAAAATCTGACGTTCTGCACTTCACTCAAAAATGTGCCAAGCTGATGCAAACGATCCCCTGAAAGGTTTTTCGGTGGAAACAGAAGGGTTTTTATCATCGGAAACAGAATTAGCCCTCGACGTCTGAACAACTTTTTTTGAAAAAATCCCTAAGCCGCGCGGTCACAATTTCAGCAAAAATCTAACGTTCTGCACTTCACTCAAAAATGGTGCCAAGCTGTTGCAAACGATCCCCTGAAAGGTTTTTCGGTCGAAACAGATGGGTTTTTATCATCGAAAACAGAATTAGCCCTAACCCTAACCCTAACCCTAACCCTAACCCTAACCCTAACCCTAAAAATCTGACGTTCTGCAATTCACTCAAAAATGGTGCCAAGCTGTTGCAAACGATCCCCTGAAAGGTTTTTCGGTGGAAACAGATGGGTTTTTATCATCGGAAACAGAATTAGCCCTCGACGTCTGAACAACTTTTTTTGAAAAAACCCCTAAGCCGCGCGGTCACAATTTCAGCAAAAATCTGACGTTCTGCAATTCACTCGAAAATGGTGTCAAGCTGTTGCAAACGATCCCCTGAAAGGTTTTTCGGTGGAAGCAGATGGGTTTTTATCATCGGAAACAGAATTAGCCCTCGACGTCTGAACAACTTTTTTTGAAAAAATCCCTAAGCCGCGCGGTCACAATTTCAGGAAAAATCTGACGTTCTGCAATTCACTCAAAAATGGTGCCAAGCTGTTGCAAACGATCCCCTGAAAGGTTTTTCGGTGGAAACAGATGGGTTTTTATCATCGAAAACAAAATTAGCCCTAACCCAAACCCTAACCCTAACCCTAACCCTAACCCTAAAAATCTGACGTTCTGCAATTCACTCAAAAATGGTGCCAAGCCGTTGCAAACGATCCCCTGAAAGGTTTTTTGGTGGAAACAGATGGGTTTTTATCATCGGAAACAGAATTAGCCCTTGACGTCTGAACAAGTTTTTTTGAAAAAAATCTGACGTTCTGCACTTCACTCAAAAATGATGCCAAGCTGTAGCAAACGATCCCCTGAAAGGTTTTTCGGTGGAAGCAGATGGGTTTTTATCATCGGAAACAGAATTAGCCCTCGACGTCTGAACAACTTTTTTTGAAAAAATCCCTAAGCCGCGCGGTCACAATTTCAGCAAAAATCTAACGTTCTGCACTTCACTCAAAAATGGTGCCAAGCTGTTGCAAACGATCCCCTGAAAGGTTTTTCGGTGGAAACAGATGGGTTTTTATCATCGAAAACAAAATTAGCCCTAACCCAAACCCGAACCCTAACCCTAACCCTAACCCTAACCCTAAAAATCTGACGTTCTGCAATTCACTCAAAAATGGTGCCAAGCTGTTGCAAACGATCCCCTGAAAGGTTTTTCGGTGGAAACAGATGGGTTTTTATCATCGGAAACAGAATTAGCCCTCGACGTCTGAATAACTTTTTTTGAAAAAACCCCTAAGCCGCGCGGTCACAATTTCAGCAAAAATCTGACGTTCTGCAATTCACTCAAAAATGGTGCCAAGCTGTTGCAAACGATCCCCTGAAAGGTTTTTCGGTGGAAACAGAAGGGTTTTTATCATCGGAAACAGAATTAGCCCTCGACGTCTGAACAACTTTTTTTGAAAAAATCCCTAAGCCGCGCGGTCACAATTTCAGCAAAAATCTAACGTTCTGCACTTCACTCAAAAATGGTGCCAAGCTGTTGCAAACGATCCCCTGAAAGGCTTTTCGGTGGAAACAGATGGGTTTTTATCATCGGAAACAGAATTAGCCCTAACCCAAACCCTAACCCTAACCCTAACCCTAACCCTAACCCTAACCCTAACGCTAACCCTAACCCTAAAAATCTGACGTTCTGCAATTCACTCAAAAATGGTGCCAAGCTGTTGCAAACGATCCCCTGAAAGGTTTTTCGGTGGAAACAGATGGGTTTTTATCATCGGAAACAGAATTAGCCCTCGACGTCTGAACAACTTTTTTTGAAAAAATCCCTAAGCCGCGCGGTCACAATTTCAGCAAAAATCTGACGTTCTGCAATTCACTCAAAAATGGTGCCAAGCTGTTGCAAAATATCCCCTGAAAGGTTTTTCGGTGGAAACAGATGGGTTTTTATCATCGGAAACAGAATTAGCCCTCGACGTTTGAACAACTTTTTTTGAAAAAATCCCTAAGCCGCGCGGTCACAATTTCAGCAAAAATCTGACGTTCTGCAATTCACTCAAAAATGGTGCCAAGCTGTTGCAAAATATCCCCTGAAAGGTTTTTCGGTGGAAACAGATGGGTTTTTATCATCGGAAACAGAATTAGCCCTCGACGTCTGAACAACTTTTTTTGAAAAAATCCCTAAGCCGCGCGGTCACAATTTCAGCAAAAATCTGACGTTCTGCAATTCACTCAAAAATGGTGCCAAGCTGTTGCAAACGATCCCCTGAAAGGTTTTTTGGTGGAAACAGATGGGTTTTTATCATCGAAAACAGAATTAGCCCTAACCCTAACCCTAACCCTAACCCTAACCCTAACCCTAACCCTAACCCTAACCCTAACCCTAAAAATCTGACGTTCTGCAATTCACTCAAAAATGGTGCCAAGCTGTTGCAAACGATCCCCTGAAAGGTTTTTCGGTTGAAACAGATGGGTTTTTATCATCGGAAACAGAATTAGCCCTCGACGTCTGAACAACTTTTTTTGAAAAAATCCCTAAGCCGCGCGGTCACAATTTCAGCAAAAATCTGACGTTGTGCACTTCACTCAAAAATGGTGCCAAGCTGTTGCAAACGATCCCCTGAAAGGTTTTTCGGTGGAAACAGATGGGTTTTTATCATCGGAAACAGAATTAGCCCTAACCCTAACCCAAACCCTAACCCTAACCCTAACCCTAACCCTAACCCTAACCCTAAAAATCTGACGTTCTGCAATTCACTCAAAAATGGCGCCAAGCTGTTGCAAACGATCCCCTGAAAGGTTTCTCGGTGGAAACAGATGGGTTTTTATCATCGGAAACAGAATTAGCCCTTGACGTCTGAACAACTTTTTTTGAAAAAACCCCTAAGCCGCGCGGTCACAATTTCAGCAAAAATCTGACGTTCTGCAATTCACTCAAAAATGCTGCCAAGCTGTTGCAAACGATCCCCTGAAAGGTTTTTCGGTGGAAACAGATGGGTTTTTATCATCGGAAACAGAATTAGCCCTCGACGTCGGAACAACTTTTTTTGAGAAAATCCGTAAGCCGCGCGGTCAACATTTTAAGCAAAAATCTGACGTTCTGCAATTCACTCAAAAATGGTGCCAAGCTGTTACAAAATATCCCCTGAAAGGTTTTTCGGTGGAAACAGATGGGTTTTTATCATCGGAAACAGAATTAGCCCTCGACGTCTGAACAACTTTTTTTGAAAAAATCCCTAAGCCGCGCGGTCAGAATTTCAGCAAAAATCTGACGTTCTGCAATTCACTCAAAAATGGTGCCAAGCTGTTGCAAACGATCCCCTGAAAGGTTTTTCGGTGGAAACAGAAGGGTTTTTATCATCGGAAACAGAATTAGCCCTCGACGTCTGAACAACTTTTTTTGAAAAAATCCCTAAGCCGCGCGGTCACAATTTCAGCAAAAATCTGACGTTCTGCACTTCACTCAAAAATGGTGCCAAGCTGTTGCAAACGATCCCCTGAAAGGTTTTTCGGTGGAAACAGATGGGTTTTTATCATCGGAAACAGAATTAGCCCTAACCCACACCCTAACCCTAACCCTAACCCTAACCCTAACCCTAAAAATCTGACGTTCTGCAATTCACTCAAAAATGGTGCCAAGCTGTTGCAAACGATCCCCTGAAAGGTTTTTCGGTGGAAACAGATGGGTTTTTATCATCGGAAACAGAATTAGCCCTCGACGTCTGAACAACTTTTTTTGAAAAAACCCCTAAGCCGCGCGGTCACAATTTCAGCAAAAATCTGACGTTCTGCAATTCACTCAAAAATGGTGCCAAGCTGTTGCAAACGATCCCCTTGAAGGTTTTTCGGTGGAAATAGATGGGTTTTTATCATCGGAAACAGAATTAGCCCTCGACGTCTGAACAACTTTTTTTGAAAAAATCCCTAAGCCACGCGGTCACAATTTCAGCAAAAATCTGAAGTTCTGCAATTCACTCAAAAATGGTGCCAAGCTGTTGCAAACGATCCCCTGAAAGGTTTTTCGGAGGAAACAGATGGGTTTTTATCATCGGAAACAGAATTAGCCCTCGACGTCTGAACAACTTTTTTTGAAAAAATCCCTAAGCCGCGCGGTCACAATTTCAGCAAAAATCTGACGTTCTGCACTTCACTCAAAAATGGTGCCAAGCTGTTGCAAACGATCCCCTGAAAGGTTTTTCGGTGGAAATAGATGGGTTTTTATCATCGGAAACAGAATTAGCCCTCGACGTCGGAACAACTTTTTCTGAAAAAATCCCTAAGCCGTGCGGTCACAATTTCAGCAAAAATCTGACGTTCTGCAATTCACTCAAAAATGGTGCCAAGCTGTTGCAAAATATCCCCTGAAAGGTTTTTCGATAGAAACAGATGGGTTTTTATCATCGGAAACAGAATTAGCCCTCGACGTCTGAACAACTTTTTTTGAAAAAATCCCTAAGCCGCGCGGTCACAATTTCAGCAAAAATCTGACGTTCTGCAATTCACTCAAAAATGGTGCCAAGCTGTTGCAAAATATCCCCTGAAAGGTTTTTCGGTGGAAACAGATGGTTTTTTATCATCGGAAGCAGAATTAGCCCTCAACGGCTGAACAAGTTTTTTTGAAAAAAATCTGACGTTCTGCACTTCACTCAAAAATGATGCCAAGCTGTAGCAAACGATCCCCTGAAAGGTTTTTCGGTGGAAGCAGATGGGTTTTTATCATCGGAAACAGAATTAGCCCTCGACGTCTGAACAACTTTTTTTGAAAAAATCCCTAAGTCGCGCGGTCACAATTTCAGGAAAAATCTGACGTTCTGCACTTCACTCAAAAATGTGCCAAGCTGATGCAAACGATCCCCTGAAAGGTTTTTCGGTGGAAACAGAAGGGTTTTTATCATCGGAAACAGAATTAGCCCTCGACGTCTGAACAACTTTTTTTGAAAAAATCCCTAAGCCGCGCGGTCACAATTTCAGCAAAAATCTGACGTTCTGCACTTCACTCAAAAATGGTGCCAAGCTGTTGCAAACGATCCCCTGAAAGGTTTTTCGGTGGAAACAGATGGGTTTTTATCATCGGAAACAGAATTAGCCCTCGACGTCGGAACAACTTTTTCTGAAAAAATCCCTAAGCCGTGCGGTCACAATTTCAGCAAAAATCTGACGTTCTGCAATTCACTCAAAAATGGTGCCAAGCTGTTGCAAAATATCCCCTGAAAGGTTTTTCGATAGAAACAGATGGGTTTTTATCATCGGAAACAGAATTAGCCCTCGACGTCTGAACAACTTTTTTTGAAAAAATCCCTAAGCCGCGCGGTCACAATTTCAGCAAAAATCTGACGTTCTGCAATTCACTCAAAAATGGTGCCAAGCTGTTGCAAAATATCCCCTGAAAGGTTTTTCGGTGGAAACAGATGGTTTTTTATCATCGGAAGCAGAATTAGCCCTCAACGGCTGAACAAGTTTTTTTGAAAAAAATCTGACGTTCTGCACTTCACTCAAAAATGATGCCAAGCTGTAGCAAACGATCCCCTGAAAGGTTTTTCGGTGGAAGCAGATGGGTTTTTATCATCGGAAACAGAATTAGCCCTCGACGTCTGAACAACTCTTTTTGAAAAAATCCCTAAGTCGCGCGGTCACAATTTCAGGAAAAATCTGACGTTCTGCACTTCACTCAAAAATGTGCCAAGCTGATGCAAACGATCCCCTGAAAGGTTTTTCGGTGGAAACAGAAGGGTTTTTATCATCGGAAACAGAATTAGCCCTCGACGTCTGAACAACTTTTTTTGAAAAAATCCCTAAGCCGCGCGGTCACAATTTCAGCAAAAATCTGACGTTCTGCACTTCACTCAAAAATGGTGCCAAGCTGTTGCAAACGATCCCCTGAAAGGTTTTTCGGTGGAAACAGATGGGTTTTTATCATCGAAAACAGAATTAGCCCTAACCCTAACCCTAACCCTAACCCTAACCCTAACCCTAACCCTAACCCTAAAAATCCGACGTTCTGCACTTCACTCAAAAATCGTGCCAAGCTGTTGCAAACGATCCCCTGAAAGGTTTTTCGGTGGAAACAGATGGGTTTTTATCATCGGAAAAAGAATTAGCCCTCGACGTCGGAACAACTTTTTCTGAAAAAATCCCTAAGCCGTGCGGTCACAATTTCAGCAAAAATCTGACGTTCTGCAATTCACTCAAAAATGGTGCCAAGCTGTTGCAAAATATCCCCTGAAAGGTTTTTCGGTGGAAACAGATGGTTTTTTATCATCGGAAACAGAATTAGCCCTCAACGGCTGAACAACTTTTTTTGAAAAAATCCCTAAGCCGCGCGGTCACAATTTCAGCAAAAATCTGACGTTCTGCAATTCACTCAAAAATGGTGCCAAGCTGTTGCAAACGATCCCCTGAAAGGTTTTTTGGTGGAAACAGATGGGTTTTTATCATCGAAAACAGAATTAGCCCTAACCCTAACCCTAACCCTAACCCTAACCCTAACCCTAACCCTAAAAATCTGACGTTCTGCAATTCACTCAAAAATGGCGCCAAGCTGTTGCAAACGATCCCCTGAAAGGTTTCTCGGTGGAAACAGATGGGTTTTTATCATCGGAAACAGAATTAGCCCTCGACGTCTCAAGATTTTTTTTGAAAAAATCCCTAAGCCGCGCAGTCACAATTTCAGGAAAAATCTGACGTTCTGCACTTCACTCAAAAATGGTGCCAAGCTGTTGCAAACGATCCCCTGAAAGGTTTTTCGGTGGAAACAGATGGGTTTTTATCATCGGAAACAGAATTAGCCCTCGACGTCTGAACAACTTTTTTTGAAAAAACCCCTAAGCCGCGCGGTCACAATTTCAGCAAAAATCTGACGTTCTGCAATTCACTCAAAAATGGTGCCAAGCTGTTGCAAACGATCCCCTGAAAGGTTTTTCGGTGGAAATAGATGGGTTTTTATCATCGGAAACAGAATTAGCCCTCGACGTCTGAACAACTTTTTTTGAAAAAATCCCTAAGCCGCGCGGTCACAATTTCAGCAAAAATCTAACGTTCTGCACTTCACTCAAAAATGGTGCCAAGCTGTTGCAAACGATCCCCTGAAAGGCTTTTCGGTGGAAACAGATGGGTTTTTATCATCGAAAACAGAATTAGCCCTAACCCAAACCCTAACCCTAACCCTAACCCTAACCCTAACCCTAACCCTAACCCTAAAAATCTGACGTTCTGCAATTCACTCAAAAATGGTGCCAAGCTGTTGCAAACGATCCCCTGAAAGGTTTTTCGGTTGAAACAGATGGGTTTTTATCATCGGAAACAGAATTAGCCCTCGACGTCTGAACAACTTTTTTTGAAAAAATCCCTAAGCCGCGCGGTCACAATTTCAGCAAAAATCTGACGTTGTGCACTTCACTCAAAAATGGTGCCAAGCTGTTGCAAACGATCCCCTGAAAGGTTTTTCGGTGGAAACAGATGGGTTTTTATCATCGGAAACAGAATTAGCCCTAACCCTAACCCAAACCCTAACCCTAACCCTAACCCTAACCCTAACCCTAAAAATCTGACGTTCTGCAATTCACTCAAAAATGGCGCCAAGCTGTTGCAAACGATCCCCTGAAAGGTTTCTCGGTGGAAACAGATGGGTTTTTATCATCGGAAACAGAATTAGCCCTTGACGTCTGAACAACTTTTTTTGAAAAAACCCCTAAGCCGCGCGGTCACAATTTCAGCAAAAATCTGACGTTCTGCAATTCACTCAAAAATGCTGCCAAGCTGTTGCAAACGATCCCCTGAAAGGTTTTTCGGTGGAAACAGATGGGTTTTTATCATCGGAAACAGAATTAGCCCTCGACGTCGGAACAACTTTTTTTGAGAAAATCCCTAAGCCGCGCGGTCACAATTTCAGCAAAAATCTGACGTTGTGCACTTCACTCAAAAATGGTGCCAAGCTGTTGCAAACGATCCCCTGAAAGGTTTTTCGGTGGAAACAGATGGGTTTTTATCATCGGAAACAGAATTAGCCCTAACCCTAACCCAAACCCTAACCCTAACCCTAACCCTAACCCTAACCCTAAAAATCTGACGTTCTGCAATTCACTCAAAAATGGCGCCAAGCTGTTGCAAACGATCCCCTGAAAGGTTTCTCGGTGGAAACAGATGGGTTTTTATCATCGGAAACAGAATTAGCCCTTGACGTCTGAACAACTTTTTTTGAAAAAACCCCTAAGCCGCGCGGTCACAATTTCAGCAAAAATCTGACGTTCTGCAATTCACTCAAAAATGCTGCCAAGCTGTTGCAAACGATCCCCTGAAAGGTTTTTCGGTGGAAACAGATGGGTTTTTATCATCGGAAACAGAATTAGCCCTCGACGTCGGAACAACTTTTTCTGAAAAAATCCCTAAGCCGTGCGGTCACAATTTCAGCAAAAATCTGACGTTCTGCAATTCACTCAAAAATGGTGCCAAGCTGTTGCAAAATATCCCCTGAAAGGTTTTTCGATAGAAACAGATGGGTTTTTATCATCGGAAACAGAATTAGCCCTCGACGTCTGAACAACTTTTTTTGAAAAAATCCCTAAGCCGCGCGGTCACAATTTCAGCAAAAATCTGACGTTCTGCAATTCACTCAAAAATGGTGCCAAGCTGTTGCAAAATATCCCCTGAAAGGTTTTTCGGTGGAAACAGATGGTTTTTTATCATCGGAAGCAGAATTAGCCCTCAACGGCTGAACAAGTTTTTTTGAAAAAAATCTGACGTTCTGCACTTCACTCAAAAATGATGCCAAGCTGTAGCAAACGATCCCCTGAAAGGTTTTTCGGTGGAAGCAGATGGGTTTTTATCATCGGAAACAGAATTAGCCCTCGACGTCTGAACAACTTTTTTTGAAAAAATCCCTAAGTCGCGCGGTCACAATTTCAGGAAAAATCTGACGTTCTGCACTTCACTCAAAAATGTGCCAAGCTGATGCAAACGATCCCCTGAAAGGTTTTTCGGTGGAAACAGAAGGGTTTTTATCATCGGAAACAGAATTAGCCCTCGACGTCTGAACAACTTTTTTTGAAAAAATCCCTAAGCCGCGCGGTCACAATTTCAGCAAAAATCTGACGTTCTGCACTTCACTCAAAAATGGTGCCAAGCTGTTGCAAACGATCCCCTGAAAGGTTTTTCGGTGGAAACAGATGGGTTTTTATCATCGGAAACAGAATTAGCCCTCGACGTCGGAACAACTTTTTCTGAAAAAATCCCTAAGCCGTGCGGTCACAATTTCAGCAAAAATCTGACGTTCTGCAATTCACTCAAAAATGGTGCCAAGCTGTTGCAAAATATCCCCTGAAAGGTTTTTCGATAGAAACAGATGGGTTTTTATCATCGGAAACAGAATTAGCCCTCGACGTCTGAACAACTTTTTTTGAAAAAATCCCTAAGCCGCGCGGTCACAATTTCAGCAAAAATCTGACGTTCTGCAATTCACTCAAAAATGGTGCCAAGCTGTTGCAAAATATCCCCTGAAAGGTTTTTCGGTGGAAACAGATGGTTTTTTATCATCGGAAGCAGAATTAGCCCTCAACGGCTGAACAAGTTTTTTTGAAAAAAATCTGACGTTCTGCACTTCACTCAAAAATGATGCCAAGCTGTAGCAAACGATCCCCTGAAAGGTTTTTCGGTGGAAGCAGATGGGTTTTTATCATCGGAAACAGAATTAGCCCTCGACGTCTGAACAACTCTTTTTGAAAAGATCCCTAAGTCGCGCGGTCACAATTTCAGGAAAAATCTGACGTTCTGCACTTCACTCAAAAATGTGCCAAGCTGATGCAAACGATCCCCTGAAAGGTTTTTCGGTGGAAACAGAAGGGTTTTTATCATCGGAAACAGAATTAGCCCTCGACGTCTGAACAACTTTTTTTGAAAAAATCCCTAAGCCGCGCGGTCACAATTTCAGCAAAAATCTGACGTTCTGCACTTCACTCAAAAATGGTGCCAAGCTGTTGCAAACGATCCCCTGAAAGGTTTTTCGGTGGAAACAGATGGGTTTTTATCATCGAAAACAGAATTAGCCCTAACCCTAACCCTAACCCTAACCCTAACCCTAACCCTAACCCTAACCCTAAAAATCCGACGTTCTGCACTTCACTCAAAAATCGTGCCAAGCTGTTGCAAACGATCCCCTGAAAGGTTTTTCGGTGGAAACAGATGGGTTTTTATCATCGGAAAAAGAATTAGCCCTCGACGTCGGAACAACTTTTTCTGAAAAAATCCCTAAGCCGTGCGGTCACAATTTCAGCAAAAATCTGACGTTCTGCAATTCACTCAAAAATGGTGCCAAGCTGTTGCAAAATATCCCCTGAAAGGTTTTTCGGTGGAAACAGATGGTTTTTTATCATCGGAAACAGAATTAGCCCTCAACGGCTGAACAACTTTTTTTGAAAAAATCCCTAAGCCGCGCGGTCACAATTTCAGCAAAAATCTGACGTTCTGCAATTCACTCAAAAATGGTGCCAAGCTGTTGCAAACGATCCCCTGAAAGGTTTTTTGGTGGAAACAGATGGGTTTTTATCATCGAAAACAGAATTAGCCCTAACCCTAACCCTAACCCTAACCCTAACCCTAACCCTAACCCTAACCCTAAAAATCTGACGTTCTGCAATTCACTCAAAAATGGCGCCAAGCTGTTGCAAACGATCCCCTGAAAGGTTTCTCGGTGGAAACAGATGGGTTTTTATCATCGGAAACAGAATTAGCCCTCGACGTCTCAAGATTTTTTTTGAAAAAATCCCTAAGCCGCGCAGTCACAATTTCAGGAAAAATCTGACGTTCTGCACTTCACTCAAAAATGGTGCCAAGCTGTTGCAAACGATCCCCTGAAAGGTTTTTCGGTGGAAACAGATGGGTTTTTATCATCGGAAACAGAATTAGCCCTCGACGTCTGAACAACTTTTTTTGAAAAAACCCCTAAGCCGCGCGGTCACAATTTCAGCAAAAATCTGACGTTCTGCAATTCACTCAAAAATGGTGCCAAGCTGTTGCAAACGATCCCCTGAAAGGTTTTTCGGTGGAAATAGATGGGTTTTTATCATCGGAAACAGAATTAGCCCTCGACGTCTGAACAACTTTTTTTGAAAAAATCCCTAAGCCGCGCGGTCACAATTTCAGCAAAAATCTAACGTTCTGCACTTCACTCAAAAATGGTGCCAAGCTGTTGCAAACGATCCCCTGAAAGGCTTTTCGGTGGAAACAGATGGGTTTTTATCATCGAAAACAGAATTAGCCCTAACCCAAACCCTAACCCTAACCCTAACCCTAACCCTAACCCTAACCCTAAAAATCTGACGTTCTGCAATTCACTCAAAAATGGTGCCAAGCTGTTGCAAACGATCCCCTGAAAGGTTTTTCGGTTGAAACAGATGGGTTTTTATCATCGGAAACAGAATTAGCCCTCGACGTCTGAACAACTTTTTTTGAAAAAATCCCTAAGCCGCGCGGTCACAATTTCAGCAAAAATCTGACGTTGTGCACTTCACTCAAAAATGGTGCCAAGCTGTTGCAAACGATCCCCTGAAAGGTTTTTCGGTGGAAACAGATGGGTTTTTATCATCGGAAACAGAATTAGCCCTAACCCTAACCCAAACCCTAACCCTAACCCTAACCCTAACCCTAACCCTAACCCTAAAAATCTGACGTTCTGCAATTCACTCAAAAATGGCGCCAAGCTGTTGCAAACGATCCCCTGAAAGGTTTCTCGGTGGAAACAGATGGGTTTTTATCATCGGAAACAGAATTAGCCCTTGACGTCTGAACAACTTTTTTTGAAAAAACCCCTAAGCCGCGCGGTCACAATTTCAGCAAAAATCTGACGTTCTGCAATTCACTCAAAAATGCTGCCAAGCTGTTGCAAACGATCCCCTGAAAGGTTTTTCGGTGGAAACAGATGGGTTTTTATCATCGGAAACAGAATTAGCCCTCGACGTCGGAACAACTTTTTTTGAGAAAATCCCTAAGCCGCGCGGTCACAATTTCAGCAAAAATCTGACGTTGTGCACTTCACTCAAAAATGGTGCCAAGCTGTTGCAAACGATCCCCTGAAAGGTTTTTCGGTGGAAACAGATGGGTTTTTATCATCGGAAACAGAATTAGCCCTAACCCTAACCCAAACCCTAACCCTAACCCTAACCCTAACCCTAAAAATCTGACGTTCTGCAATTCACTCAAAAATGGCGCCAAGCTGTTGCAAACGATCCCCTGAAAGGTTTCTCGGTGGAAACAGATGGGTTTTTATCATCGGAAACAGAATTAGCCCTTGACGTCTGAACAACTTTTTTTGAAAAAACCCCTAAGCCGCGCGGTCACAATTTCAGCAAAAATCTGACGTTCTGCAATTCACTCAAAAATGGTGCCAAGCTGTTGCAAACGATCCCCTGAAAGGTTTTTCGGTGGAAACAGATGGGTTTTTATCATCGGAAACAGAATTAGCCCTCGACGTCGGAACAACTTTTTTTGAGAAAATCCCTAAGCCGCGCGGTCACAATTTCAGCAAAAATCTGACGTTCTGCAATTCACTCAAAAATGGTGCCAAGCTGTTACAAAATATCCCCTGAAAGGTTTTTCGGTGGAAACAGATGGGTTTTTATCATCGGAAACAGAATTAGCCCTCGACGTCTGAACAACTTTTTTTGAAAAAATCCCTAAGCCGCGCGGTCAGAATTTCAGCAAAAATCTGACGTTCTGCAATTCACTCAGAAATGGTGCCAAGCTGTTGCAAACGATCCCCTGAAAGGTTTTTCGGTGGAAACAGAAGGGTTTTTATCATCGGAAACAGAATTAGCCCTCGACGTCTGAACAACTTTTTTTGAAAAAATCCCTAAGCCGCGCGGTCACAATTTCAGCAAAAATCTGACGTTCTGCACTTCACTCAAAAATGGTGCCAAGCTGTTGCAAACGATCCCCTGAAAGGTTTTTCGGTGGAAACAGATGGGTTTTTATCATCGGAAACAGAATTAGCCCTAACCCACACCCTAACCCTTACCCTAACCCTAACCCTAACCCTAAAAATCTGACGTTCTGCAATTCACTCAAAAATGGTGCCAAGCTGTTGCAAACGATCCCCTGAAAGGTTTTTCGGTGGAAACAGATGGGTTTTTATCATCGGAAACAGAATTAGCCCTCGACGTCTGAACAACTTTTTTTGAAAAAACCCCTAAGCCGCGCGGTCACAATTTCAGCAAAAATCTGACGTTCTGCAATTCACTCAAAAATGGTGCCAAGCTGTTGCAAACGATCCCCTGAAAGGTTTTTCGGTGGAAACAGATGGGTTTTTATCATCGGAAACAGAATTAGCCCTCGACGTCGGAACAACTTTTTCTGAAAAAATCCCTAAGCCGTGCGGTCACAATTTCAGCAAAAATCTGACGTTCTGCAATTCACTCAAAAATGGTGCCAAGCTGTTGCAAAATATCCCCTGAAAGGTTTTTCGGTGGAAACAGATGGGTTTTTATCATCGGAAACAGAATTAGCCCTTGACGTCTGAACAACTTTTTTTGAAAAAACCCCTAAGCCGCGCGGTCACAATTTCAGCAAAAATCTGACGTTCTGCAATTCACTCAAAAATGCTGCCAAGCTGTTGCAAACGATCCCCTGAAAGGTTTTTCGGTGGAAACAGATGGGTTTTTATCATCGGAAACAGAATTAGCCCTCGACGTCGGAACAACTTTTTTTGAGAAAATCCCTAAGCCGCGCGGTCACAATTTCAGCAAAAATCTGACGTTGTGCACTTCACTCAAAAATGGTGCCAAGCTGTTGCAAACGATCCCCTGAAAGGTTTTTCGGTGGAAACAGATGGGTTTTTATCATCGGAAACAGAATTAGCCCTAACCCTAACCCAAACCCTAACCCTAACCCTAACCCTAACCCTAAAAATCTGACGTTCTGCAATTCACTCAAAAATGGCGCCAAGCTGTTGCAAACGATCCCCTGAAAGGTTTCTCGGTGGAAACAGATGGGTTTTTATCATCGGAAACAGAATTAGCCCTTGACGTCTGAACAACTTTTTTTGAAAAAACCCCTAAGCCGCGCGGTCACAATTTCAGCAAAAATCTGACGTTCTGCAATTCACTCAAAAATGCTGCCAAGCTGTTGCAAACGATCCCCTGAAAGGTTTTTCGGTGGAAACAGATGGGTTTTTATCATCGGAAACAGAATTAGCCCTCGACGTCGGAACAACTTTTTTTGAGAAAATCCCTAAGCCGCGCGGTCACAATTTCAGCAAAAATCTGACGTTCTGCAATTCACTCAAAAATGGTGCCAAGCTGTTACAAAATATCCCCTGAAAGGTTTTTCGGTGGAAACAGATGGGTTTTTATCATCGGAAACAGAATTAGCCCTCGACGTCTGAACAACTTTTTTTGAAAAAATCCCTAAGCCGCGCGGTCAGAATTTCAGCAAAAATCTGACGTTCTGCAATTCACTCAGAAATGGTGCCAAGCTGTTGCAAACGATCCCCTGAAAGGTTTTTCGGTGGAAACAGAAGGGTTTTTATCATCGGAAACAGAATTAGCCCTCGACGTCTGAACAACTTTTTTTGAAAAAATCCCTAAGCCGCGCGGTCACAATTTCAGCAAAAATCTGACGTTCTGCACTTCACTCAAAAATGGTGCCAAGCTGTTGCAAACGATCCCCTGAAAGGTTTTTCGGTGGAAACAGATGGGTTTTTATCATCGGAAACAGAATTAGCCCTAACCCACACCCTAACCCTTACCCTAACCCTAACCCTAACCCTAAAAATCTGACGTTCTGCAATTCACTCAAAAATGGTGCCAAGCTGTTGCAAACGATCCCCTGAAAGGTTTTTCGGTGGAAACAGATGGGTTTTTATCATCGGAAACAGAATTAGCCCTCGACGTCTGAACAACTTTTTTTGAAAAAACCCCTAAGCCGCGCGGTCACAATTTCAGCAAAAATCTGACGTTCTGCAATTCACTCAAAAATGGTGCCAAGCTGTTGCAAACGATCCCCTGAAAGGTTTTTCGGTGGAAACAGATGGGTTTTTATCATCGGAAACAGAATTAGCCCTCGACGTCGGAACAACTTTTTCTGAAAAAATCCCTAAGCCGTGCGGTCACAATTTCAGCAAAAATCTGACGTTCTGCAATTCACTCAAAAATGGTGCCAAGCTGTTGCAAAATATCCCCTGAAAGGTTTTTCGGTGGAAACAGATGGGTTTTTATCATCGGAAACAGAATTAGCCCTTGACGTCTGAACAACTTTTTTTGAAAAAACCCCTAAGCCGCGCGGTCACAATTTCAGCAAAAATCTGACGTTCTGCAATTCACTCAAAAATGCTGCCAAGCTGTTGCAAACGATCCCCTGAAAGGTTTTTCGGTGGAAACAGATGGGTTTTTATCATCGGAAACAGAATTAGCCCTCGACGTCGGAACAACTTTTTTTGAGAAAATCCCTAAGCCGCGCGGTCACAATTTCAGCAAAAATCTGACGTTCTGCAATTCACTCAAAAATGGTGCCAAGCTGTTACAAAATATCCCCTGAAAGGTTTTTCGGTGGAAACAGATGGGTTTTTATCATCGGAAACAGAATTAGCCCTCGACGTCTGAACAACTTTTTTTGAAAAAATCCCTAAGCCGCGCGGTCAGAATTTCAGCAAAAATCTGACGTTCTGCAATTCACTCAGAAATGGTGCCAAGCTGTTGCAAACGATCCCCTGAAAGGTTTTTCGGTGGAAACAGAAGGGTTTTTATCATCGGAAACAGAATTAGCCCTCGACGTCTGAACAACTTTTTTTGAAAAAATCCTTAAGCCGCGCGGTCACAATTTCAGCAAAAATCTGACGTTCTGCACTTCACTCAAAAATGGTGCCAAGCTGTTGCAAACGATCCCCTGAAAGGTTTTTCGGTGGAAACAGATGGGTTTTTATCATCGGAAACAGAATTAGCCCTAACCCACACCCTAACCCTTACCCTAACCCTAACCCTAACCCTAAAAATCTGACGTTCTGCAATTCACTCAAAAATGGTGCCAAGCTGTTGCAAACGATCCCCTGAAAGGTTTTTCGGTGGAAACAGATGGGTTTTTATCATCGGAAACAGAATTAGCCCTCGACGTCTGAACAACTTTTTTTGAAAAAACCCCTAAGCCGCGCGGTCACAATTTCAGCAAAAATCTGACGTTCTGCACTTCACTCAAAAATGGTGCCAAGCTGTTGCAAACGATCCCCTGAAAGGTTTTTCGGTGGAAACAGATGGGTTTTTATCATCGGAAACAGAATTAGCCCTCGACGTCGGAACAACTTTTTCTGAAAAAATCCCTAAGCCGTGCGGTCACAATTTCAGCAAAAATCTGACGTTCTGCAATTCACTCAAAAATGGTGCCAAGCTGTTGCAAAATATCCCCTGAAAGGTTTTTCGATAGAAACAGATGGGTTTTTATCATCGGAAACAGAATTAGCCCTCGACGTCTGAACAACTTTTTTTGAAAAAATCCCTAAGCCGCGCGGTCACAATTTCAGCAAAAATCTGACGTTCTGCAATTCACTCAAAAATGGTGCCAAGCTGTTGCAAAATATCCCCTGAAAGGTTTTTCGGTGGAAACAGATGGTTTTTTATCATCGGAAGCAGAATTAGCCCTCAACGGCTGAACAAGTTTTTTTGAAAAAAATCTGACGTTCTGCACTTCACTCAAAAATGATGCCAAGCTGTAGCAAACGATCCCCTGAAAGGTTTTTCGGTGGAAGCAGATGGGTTTTTATCATCGGAAACAGAATTAGCCCTCGACGTCTGAACAACTTTTTTTGAAAAAATCCCTAAGTCGCGCGGTCACAATTTCAGGAAAAATCTGACGTTCTGCACTTCACTCAAAAATGTGCCAAGCTGATGCAAACGATCCCCTGAAAGGTTTTTCGGTGGAAACAGAAGGGTTTTTATCATCGGAAACAGAATTAGCCCTCGACGTCTGAACAACTTTTTTTGAAAAAATCCCTAAGCCGCGCGGTCACAATTTCAGCAAAAATCTGACGTTCTGCACTTCACTCAAAAATGGTGCCAAGCTGTTGCAAACGATCCCCTGAAAGGTTTTTCGGTGGAAACAGATGGGTTTTTATCATCGAAAACAGAATTAGCCCTAACCCTAACCCTAACCCTAACCCTAACCCTAACCCTAACCCTAACCCTAAAAATCCGACGTTCTGCACTTCACTCAAAAATGGTGCCAAGCTGTTGCAAACGATCCCCTGAAAGGTTTTTCGGTGGAAACAGATGGGTTTTTATCATCGGAAAAAGAATTAGCCCTCGACGTCGGAACAACTTTTTCTGAAAAAATCCCTAAGCCGTGCGGTCACAATTTCAGCAAAAATCTGACGTTCTGCAATTCACTCAAAAATGGTGCCAAGCTGTTGGAAAATATCCCCTGAAAGGTTTTTCGATAGAAACAGATGGGTTTTTATCATCGGAAACAGAATTAGCCCTCGACGTCTGAACAACTTTTTTTGAAAAAATCCCTAAGCCGCGCGGTCACAATTTCAGCAAAAATCTGACGTTCTGCAATTCACTCAAAAATGGTGCCAAGCTGTTGCAAAATATCCCCTGAAAGGTTTTTCGGTGGAAACAGATGGTTTTTTATCATCGGAAACAGAATTAGCCCTCAACGGCTGAACAACTTTTTTTGAAAAAATCCCTAAGCCGCGCGGTCACAATTTCAGCAAAAATCTGACGTTCTGCAATTCACTCAAAAATGGTGCCAAGCTGTTGCAAACGATCCCCTGAAAGGTTTTTTGGTGGAAACAGATGGGTTTTTATCATCGAAAACAGAATTAGCCCTAACCCTAACCCTAACCCTAACCCTAACCCTAACCCTAACCCTAAAAATCTGACGTTCTGCAATTCACTCAAAAATGGCGCCAAGCTGTTGCAAACGATCCCCTGAAAGGTTTCTCGGTGGAAACAGATGGGTTTTTATCATCGGAAACAGAATTAGCCCTCGACGTCTCAAGATTTTTTTTGATAAAATCCCTAAGCCGCGCAGTCACAATTTCAGGAAAAATCTGACGTTCTGCACTTCACTCAAAAATGGTGCCAAGCTGTTGCAAACGATCCCCTGAAAGGTTTTTCGGTGGAAACAGATGGGTTTTTATCATCGGAAACAGAATTAGCCCTCGACGTCTGAACAACTTTTTTTGAAAAAACCCCTAAGCCGCGCGGTCACAATTTCAGCAAAAATCTGACGTTCTGCAATTCACTCAAAAATGGTGCCAAGCTGTTACAAACGATCCCCTGAAAGGTTTTTCGGTGGAAATAGATGGGTTTTTATCATCGGAAACAGAATTAGCCCTCGACGTCTGAACAACTTTTTTTGAAAAAATCCCTAAGCCACAATTTCAGCAAAAATCTGACGTTCTGCAATTCACTCAAAAATGGTGCCAAGCTGTTGCAAAATATCCCCTGAAAGGTTTTTCGGTAGAAACAGATGGGTTTTTATCATCGGAAACAGAATTAGCCCTCGACGTCTGAACAACTTTTTTTGAAAAAATCCCTAAGCCGCGCGGTCACAATTTCAGCAAAAATCTGACGTTCTGCAATTCACTCAAAAATGGTGCCAAGCTGTTGCAAAATATCCCCTGAAAGGTTTTTCGGTAGAAACAGATGGGTTTTTATCATCGGAAACAGAATTAGCCCTCAACGGCTGAACAACTTTTTTTGAAAAAATCCCTAAGCCGCGCGGTCACAATTTCAGCAAAAATCTGACGTTCTGCAATTCACTCAAAAATGGTGCCAAGCTGTTACAAAATATCCCCTGAAAGGTTTTTCGGTGGAAACAGATGGGTTTTTATCATCGGAAACAGAATTAGCCCTCAACGGCTGAACAACTTTTTTTGAAAAAATCCCTAACCCGCGCGGTCACAATTTCAGCAAATATCTGACGTTCTGCAATTCACTCAAAAATGGTGCCAAGCTGTTACAAAATATCCCCTGAAAGGTTTTTCGGTGGAAACAGATGGGTTTTTATCATCGGAAACAGAATTAGCCCTCGACGTCTGAACAACTTTTTTTGAAAAAATCCCTAAGCCGCGCGGTCACAATTTCAGCAAAAATCTGACGTTCTGCAATTCACTCAAAAATGGTGCCAAGCTGTTGCAAACGATCCCCTGAAAGGTTTTTCGGTGGAAACAGAAGGGTTTTTATCATCGGAAACAGAATTAGCCCTCGACGTCTGAACAACTTTTTTTGAAAAAATCCCTAAGCCGCGCGGTCACAATTTCAGCAAAAATCTGACGTTCTGCAATTCACTCAAAAATGGTGCCAAGCTGTTGCAAAATATCCCCTGAAAGGTTTTTCGGTGGAAACAGATGGGTTTTTATCATCGGAAACAGAATTAGCCCTCAACGGCTGAACAACTTTTTTTGAAAAAATCCCTAAGCCGCCCGGTCACAATTTCAGCAAAAATCTGACGTTCTGCAATTCACTCAAAAATGGTGCCAAGCTGTTACAAAATATCCCCTGAAAGGTTTTTCGGTGGAAACAGATGGGTTTTTATCATCGGAAACAGAATTAGCCCTCGAAGTCGGAACAACTTTTTCTGAAAAAATCCCTAAGCCGCGCGGTCAGAATTTCAGCAAAAATCTGACGTTCTGCAATTCACTCAAAAATGGTGCCAAGCTGTTGCAAACGATCCCCTGAAAGGTTTTTCGGTGGAAACAGATGGGTTTTTATCATCGGAAACAGAATTAGCCCTAACCCAAACCCTAACCCTAACCCTAACCCTAACCCTAACCCTAAAAATCTGACGTTCTGCAATTCACTCAAAAATGGTACCAAGCTGTTGCAAACGATCCCCTGAAAGGTTTTTCGGTGGAAACAGATGGGTTTTTATCATCGGAAACAGAATTAGCCCTCGACGTCTGAACAACTTTTTTTGAAAAAACCGCTAAGCCGCGCGGTCACAATTTCAGCAAAAATCTGACGTTCTGCAATTCACTCAAAAATGGTGCCAAGCTGTTGCAAACGATCCCCTGAAAGGTTTTTCGGTGGAAACAGATGGGTTTTTATCATCGGAAACAGAATTAGCCCTCGACGTCTGAACAACTTTTTTTGAAAAAACCGCTAAGCCGCGCGGTCACAATTTCAGCAAAAATCTGACGTTCTGCAATTCACTCAAAAATGGTGCCAAGCTGTTGCAAACGATCCCCTGAAAGGTTTTTCGGTGGAAATAGATGGGTTTTTATCATCGGAAACAGAATTAGCCCTCGACGTCTGAACAACTTTTTTTGAAAAAATCCCTAAGCCGCGCGGTCACAATTTCAGCAAAAATCTGACGTTCTGCAATTCACTCAAAAATGGTGCCAAGCTGTTGCAAACGATCCCCTGAAAGGTTTTTCGGTGGAAACAGATGGGTTTTTATCATCGGAAACAGAATTAGCCCTCGACGTCTGAACAACTTTTTTTGAAAAAATCCCTAAGCCGCGCGGTCACAATTTCAGCAAAAATCTGACGTTCTGCACTTCACTCAAAAATGGTGCCAAGCTGTTGCAAACGATCCCCTGAAAGGTTTTTCGGTGGAAACAGATGGGTTTTTATCATCGGAAACAGAATTAGCCCTCGACGTCGGAACAACTTTTTCTGAAAAAATCCCTAAGCCGCGCGGTCACTATTTCAGCAAATATCTGACGTTCTGCAATTCACTCAAAAATGGTGCCAAGCTGTTACAAAATATCCCCTGAAAGGTTTTTCGGTGGAAACAGATGGGTTTTTATCATCGGAAACAGAATTAGCCCTCGACGTCTGAACAACTTTTTTTGAAAAAATCCCTAAGCCGCGCGGTCACAATTTCAGCAAAAATCTGACGTTCTGCAATTCACTCAAAAATGGTGCCAAGCTGTTGCAAACGATCCCCTGAAAGGTTTTTCGGTGGAAACAGAAGGGTTTTTATCATCGGAAACAGAATTAGCCCTCGACGTCTGAACAACTTTTTTTGAAAAAATCCCTAAGCCGCGCGGTCACAATTTCAGCAAAAATCTGACGTTCTGCAATTCACTCAAAAATGGTGCCAAGCTGTTGCAAAATATCCCCTGAAAGGTTTTTCGGTGGAAACAGAAGGGTTTTTATCATCGGAAACAGAATTAGCCCTCGACGTCTGAACAACTTTTTTTGAAAAAATCCCTAAGCCGCGCGGTCACAATTTCAGCAAAAATCTGACGTTCTGCAATTCACTCAAAAATGGTGCCAAGCTGTTGCAAACGATCCCCTGAAAGGTTTTTCGGTGGAAACAGATGGGTTTTTATCATCGGAAACAGAATTAGCCCTCGACGTCTGAACAACTTTTTTTGAAAAAATCCCTAAGCCGCGCGGTCACAATTTCAGCAAAAATCTGACGTTCTGCACTTCACTCAAAAATGGTGCCAAGCTGTTGCAAACGATCCCCTGAAAGATTTTTCGGTGGAAACAGATGGGTTTTTATCATCGGAAACAGAATTAGCCCTCGAAGTCGGAACAACTTTTTCTGAAAAAATCCCTAAGCCGCGCGGTCACTATTTCAGCAAATATCTGACGTTCTGCAATTCACTCAAAAATGGTGCCAAGCTGTTACAAAATATCCCCTGAAAGGTTTTTCGGTGGAAACAGATGGGTTTTTATCATCGGAAACAGAATTAGCCCTCGACGTCTGAACAACTTTTTTTGAAAAAATCCCTAAGCCGCGCGGTCACAATTTCAGCAAAAATCTGACGTTCTGCAATTCACTCAAAAATGGTGCCAAGCTGTTGCAAACGATCCCCTGAAAGGTTTTTCGGTGGAAACAGAAGGGTTTTTATCATCGGAAACAGAATTAGCCCTCGACGTCTGAACAACTTTTTTTGAAAAAATCCCTAAGCCGCGCGGTCACAATTTCAGCAAAAATCTGACGTTCTGCAATTCACTCAAAAATGGTGCCAAGCTGTTGCAAAATATCCCCTGAAAGGTTTTTCGGTGGAAACAGAAGGGTTTTTATCATCGGAAACAGAATTAGCCCTCGACGTCTGAACAACTTTTTTTGAAAAAATCCCTAAGCCGCGCGGTCACAATTTCAGCAAAAATCTGACGTTCTGCAATTCACTCAAAAATGGTGCCAAGCTGTTGCAAACGATCCCCTGAAAGGTTTTTCGGTGGAAACAGATGGGTTTTTATCATCGGAAACAGAATTAGCCCTCGACGTCTGAACAACTTTTTTTGAAAAAATCCCTAAGCCGCGCGGTCACAATTTCAGCAAAAATCTGACGTTCTGCACTTCACTCAAAAATGGTGCCAAGCTGTTGCAAACGATCCCCTGAAAGGTTTTTCGGTGGAAACAGATGGGTTTTTATCATCGGAAACAGAATTAGCCCTAACCCAAACCCGAACCCTAACCCTAACCCTAACCCTAACCCTAACCCTAACCCTAACCCTAAAAATCTGACGTTCTGCAATTCACTCAAAAATGGTGCCAAGCTGTTGCAAACGATCCCCTGAAAGGTTTTTCGGTGGAAACAGATGGGTTTTTATCATCGGAAACAGAATTAGCCCTCGACGTCTGAACAACTTTTTTTGAAAAAACCGCTAAGCCGCGCGGTCACAATTTCAGCAAAAAACTGACGTTCTGCAATTCACTCAAAAATGGTGCCAAGCTGTTGCAAACGATCCCCTGAAAGGTTTTTCGGTGGAAACAGATGGGTTTTTATCATCGGAAACAGAATTAGCCCTAACCCAAACCCTAACCCTAACCCTAACCCTAACCCTAACCCTAACCCTAACCCTAACCCTAAAAATCTGACGTTCTGCAATTCACTCAAAAATGGTGCCAAGCTGTTGCAAACGATCCCCTGAAAGGTTTTTCGGTGGAAACAGATGGGTTTTTATCATCGGAAACAGAATTAGCCCTCGACGTCTGAACAACTTTTTTTGAAAAAACCGCTAAGCCGCGCGGTCACAATTTCAGCAAAAATCTGACGTTCTGCAATTCACTCAAAAATGGTGCCAAGCTGTTGCAAACGATCCCCTGAAAGGTTTTTCGGTGGAAATAGATGGGTTTTTATCATCGGAAACAGAATTAGCCCTCGACGTCTGAACAACTTTTTTTGAAAAAATCCCAAAGCCGCGCGGTCACAATTTCAGCAAAAATCTGACGTTCTGCAATTCACTTAAAAATGGTGCCAAGCTGTTGCAAACGATCCCCTGAAAGGTTTTTCGGTGGAAACAGATGGGTTTTTATCATCGGAAACAGAATTAGCCCTCGACGTCTGAACAACTTTTTTTGAAAGAATCCCTAAGCCGCGCGGTCACAATTTCAGCAAAAATCTGACGTTCTGCACTTCACTCAAAAATGGTGCCAAGCTGTTGCAAACGATCCCCTGAAAGGTTTTTCGGTGGAAACAGATGGGTTTTTATCATCGGAAACAGAATTAGCCCTCGACGTCGGAACAACTTTTTCTGAAAAAATCCCTAAGCCGCGCGGTCACAATTTCAGCAAAAATCTGACGTTCTGCAATTCACTCAAAAATGGTGCCAAGCTGTTGCAAAATATCCCCTGAAAGGTTTTTCGGTAGAAACAGATGGGTTTTTATCATCGGAAACAGAATGAGCCCTCAACGGCTGAACAACTTTTTTTGAAAAAATCCCTAAGCCGCGCGGTCACAATTTCAGCAAAAATCTGACGTTCTGCAATTCACTCAAAAATGGTGCCAAGCTGTTACAAAATATCCCCTGAAAGGTTTTTCGGTGGAAACAGATGGGTTTTTATCATCGGAAACAGAATTAGCCCTCAACGGCTGAACAACTTTTTTTGAAAAAATCCCTAAGCCGCGCGGTCACTATTTCAGCAAATATCTGACGTTCTGCAATTCACTCAAAAATGGTGCCAAGCTGTTACAAAATATCCCCTGAAAGGTTTTTCGGTGGAAACAGATGGGTTTTTATCATCGGAAACAGAATTAGCCCTCGACGTCTGAACAACTTTTTTTGAAAAAATCCCTAAGCCGCGCGGTCACAATTTCAGCAAAAATCTGACGTTCTGCAATTCACTCAAAAATGGTGCCAAGCTGTTGCAAACGATCCCCTGAAAGGTTTTTCGGTGGAAACAGAAGGGTTTTTATCATCGGAAACAGAATTAGCCCTCGACGTCTGAACAACTTTTTTTGAAAAAATCCCTAAGCCGCGCGGTCACAATTTCAGCAAAAATCTGACGTTCTGCAATTCACTCAAAAATGGTGCCAAGCTGTTGCAAAATATCCCCTGAAAGGTTTTTCGGTGGAAACAGAAGGGTTTTTATCATCGGAAACAGAATTAGCCCTCGACGTCTGAACAACTTTTTTTGAAAAAATCCCTAAGCGGCGCGGTCAAAATTTCAGCAAAAATCTGACGTTCTGCAGTTCACTCAAAAATGGTGCCAAGCTGTTGCAAACGATCCCCTGAAAGGTTTTTCGGTGGAAACAGAAGGGTTTTTATCATCGGAAACAGAATTAGCCGTCGACGTCTGAACAACTTTTTTTGAAAAAACCCCTAAGCCGCGCGGTCACAATTTCAGCAAAAATCTGACGTTCTGCAATTCACTCAAAAATGGTGCCAAGCTGTTGCAAACGATCCCCTGAAAGGTTTTTCGGTGGAAACAGATGGGTTTTTATCATCGGAAACAGAATTAGCCCTAACCCTAACCCTAACCCTAACCCTAACCCTAACCCTAACCCTAAAAATCTGACGTTCTGCAATTCACTCAAAAATGGTGCCAAGCTGTTGCAAACGATCCCCTGAAAGGTTTTTCGGTGGAAACAGATGGGTTTTTATCATCGGAAACAGAATTAGCCCTCGACGTCTGAACAACTTTTTTTGAAAAAACCGCTAAGCCGCGCGGTCACAATTTCAGCAAAAATCTGACGTTCTGCACTTCACTCAAAAATGGTGCCAAGCTGTTGCAAACGATCCCCTGAAAGGTTTTTCGGTGGAAACAGATGGGTTTTTATCATCGGAAACAGAATTAGCCCTAACCCAAACCCGAACCCTAACCCTAACCCTAACCCTAACCCTAACCCTAACCCTAACCCTAACCCTAACCCTAAAAATCTGACGTTCTGCAATTCACTCAAAAATGGTGCCAAGCTGTTGCAAACGATCCCCTGAAAGGTTTTTCGGTGGAAACAGATGGGTTTTTATCATCGGAAACAGAATTAGCCCTCGACGTCTGAACAACTTTTTTTGAAAAAACCGCTAAGCCGCGCGGTCACAATTTCAGCAAAAAACTGACGTTCTGCAATTCACTCAAAAATGGTGCCAAGCTGTTGCAAACGATCCCCTGAAAGGTTTTTCGGTGGAAACAGATGGGTTTTTATCATCGGAAACAGAATTAGCCCTAACCCAAACCCTAACCCTAACCCTAACCCTAACCCTAACCCTAACCCTAACCCTAACCCTAAAAATCTGACGTTCTGCAATTCACTCAAAAATGGTGCCAAGCTGTTGCAAACGATCCCCTGAAAGGTTTTTCGGTGGAAACAGATGGGTTTTTATCATCGGAAACAGAATTAGCCCTCGACGTCTGAACAACTTTTTTTGAAAAAACCGCTAAGCCGCGCGGTCACAATTTCAGCAAAAATCTGACGTTCTGCAATTCACTCAAAAATGGTGCCAAGCTGTTGCAAACGATCCCCTGAAAGGTTTTTCGGTGGAAATAGATGGGTTTTTATCATCGGAAACAGAATTAGCCCTCGACGTCTGAACAACTTTTTTTGAAAAAATCCCAAAGCCGCGCGGTCACAATTTCAGCAAAAATCTGACGTTCTGCAATTCACTTAAAAATGGTGCCAAGCTGTTGCAAACGATCCCCTGAAAGGTTTTTCGGTGGAAACAGATGGGTTTTTATCATCGGAAACAGAATTAGCCCTCGACGTCTGAACAACTTTTTTTGAAAAAATCCCTAAGCCGCGCGGTCACAATTTCAGCAAAAATCTGACGTTCTGCACTTCACTCAAAAATGGTGCCAAGCTGTTGCAAACGATCCCCTGAAAGGTTTTTCGGTGGAAACAGATGGGTTTTTATCATCGGAAACAGAATTAGCCCTCGACGTCGGAACAACTTTTTCTGAAAAAATCCCTAAGCCGCGCGGTCACAATTTCAGCAAAAATCTGACGTTCTGCAATTCACTCAAAAATGGTGCCAAGCTGTTGCAAAATATCCCCTGAAAGGTTTTTCGGTAGAAACAGATGGGTTTTTATCATCGGAAACAGAATGAGCCCTCAACGGCTGAACAACTTTTTTTGAAAAAATCCCTAAGCCGCGCGGTCACAATTTCAGCAAAAATCTGACGTTCTGCAATTCACTCAAAAATGGTGCCAAGCTGTTGCAAACGATCCCCTGAAAGGTTTTTCGGTGGAAACAGAAGGGTTTTTATCATCGGAAACAGAATTAGCCCTCGACGTCTGAACAACTTTTTTTGAAAAAATCCCTAAGCCGCGCGGTCACAATTTCAGCAAAAATCTGACGTTCTGCAATTCACTCAAAAATGGTGCCAAGCTGTTGCAAAATATCCCCTGAAAGGTTTTTCGGTGGAAACAGAAGGGTTTTTATCATCGGAAACAGAATTAGCCCTCGACGTCTGAACAACTTTTTTTGAAAAAATCCCTAAGCCGCGCGGTCACAATTTCAGCAAAAATCTGACGTTCTGCAATTCACTCAAAAATGGTGCCAAGCTGTTGCAAAATATCCCCTGAAAGGTTTTTCGGTGGAAACAGAAGGGTTTTTATCATCGGAAACAGAATTAGCCCTCGACGTCTGAACAACTTTTTTTGAAAAAATCCCTAAGCGGCGCGGTCAAAATTTCAGCAAAAATCTGACGTTCTGCAGTTCACTCAAAAATGGTGCCAAGCTGTTGCAAACGATCCCCTGAAAGGTTTTTCGGTGGAAACAGAAGGGTTTTTATCATCGGAAACAGAATTAGCCGTCGACGTCTGAACAACTTTTTTTGAAAAAACCCCTAAGCCGCGCGGTCACAATTTCAGCAAAAATCTGACGTTCTGCAATTCACTCAAAAATGGTGCCAAGCTGTTGCAAACGATCCCCTGAAAGGTTTTTCGGTGGAAACAGATGGGTTTTTATCATCGGAAACAGAATTAGCCCTAACCCTAACCCTAACCCTAACCCTAACCCTAACCCTAACCCTAAAAATCTGACGTTCTGCAATTCACTCAAAAATGGTGCCAAGCTGTTGCAAACGATCCCCTGAAAGGTTTTTCGGTGGAAACAGATGGGTTTTTATCATCGGAAACAGAATTAGCCCTCGACGTCTGAACAACTTTTTTTGAAAAAACCGCTAAGCCGCGCGGTCACAATTTCAGCAAAAATCTGACGTTCTGCACTTCACTCAAAAATGGTGCCAAGCTGTTGCAAACGATCCCCTGAAAGGTTTTTCGGTGGAAACAGATGGGTTTTTATCATCGGAAACAGAATTAGCCCTAACCCAAACCCGAACCCTAACCCTAACCCTAACCCTAACCCTAACCCTAACCCTAACCCTAACCCTAACCCTAACCCTAAAAATCTGACGTTCTGCAATTCACTCAAAAATGGTGCCAAGCTGTTGCAAACGATCCCCTGAAAGGTTTTTCGGTGGAAACAGATGGGTTTTTATCATCGGAAACAGAATTAGCCCTCGACGTCTGAACAACTTTTTTTGAAAAAACCGCTAAGCCGCGCGGTCACAATTTCAGCAAAAAACTGACGTTCTGCAATTCACTCAAAAATGGTGCCAAGCTGTTGCAAACGATCCCCTGAAAGGTTTTTCGGTGGAAACAGATGGGTTTTTATCATCGGAAACAGAATTAGCCCTAACCCAAACCCTAACCCTAACCCTAACCCTAACCCTAACCCTAACCCTAACCCTAAAAATCTGACGTTCTGCAATTCACTCAAAAATGGTGCCAAGCTGTTGCAAACGATCCCCTGAAAGGTTTTTCGGTGGAAACAGATGGGTTTTTATCATCGGAAACAGAATTAGCCCTCGACGTCTGAACAACTTTTTTTGAAAAAACCGCTAAGCCGCGCGGTCACAATTTCAGCAAAAATCTGACGTTCTGCAATTCACTCAAAAATGGTGCCAAGCTGTTGCAAACGATCCCCTGAAAGGTTTTTCGGTGGAAACAGAAGGGTTTTTATCATCGGAAACAGAATTAGCCCTCGACGTCTGAACAACTTTTTTTGAAAAAATCCCAAAGCCGCGCGGTCACAATTTCAGCAAAAATCTGACGTTCTGCAATTCACTCAAAAATGGTGCCAAGCTGTTGCAAAATATCCCCTGAAAGGTTTTTCGGTGGAAACAGAAGGGTTTTTATCATCGGAAACAGAATTAGCCCTCGACGTCTGAACAACTTTTTTTGAAAAAATCCCTAAGCCGCGCGGTCACAATTTCAGCAAAAATCTGACGTTCTGCAATTCACTCAAAAATGGTGCCAAGCTGTTGCAAAATATCCCCTGAAAGGTTTTTCGGTGGAAACAGAAGGGTTTTTATCATCGGAAACAGAATTAGCCCTCGACGTCTGAACAACTTTTTTTGAAAAAATCCCTAAGCGGCGCGGTCAAAATTTCAGCAAAAATCTGACGTTCTGCAGTTCACTCAAAAATGGTGCCAAGCTGTTGCAAACGATCCCCTGAAAGGTTTTTCGGTGGAAACAGAAGGGTTTTTATCATCGGAAACAGAATTAGCCCTCGACGTCTGAACAACTTTTTTTGAAAAAATCCCTAAGCCGCGCGGTCACAATTTCAGCAAAAATCTGACGTTCTGCAATTCACTCAAAAATGGTGCCAAGCTGTTGCAAAATATCCCCTGAAAGGTTTTTCGGTGGAAACAGATGGGTTTTTATCATCGGAAACAGAATTAGCCCTAACCCTAATCCTAACCCTAACCCTAACCCTAACCCTAACCCTAAAAATCTGACGTTCTGCAATTCACTCAAAAATGGTGCCAAGCTGTTGCAAACGATCCCCTGAAAGGTTTTTCGGTGGAAACAGATGGGTTTTTATCATCGGAAACAGAATTAGCCCTCGACGTCTGAACAACTTTTTTTGAAAAAACCGCTAAGCCGCGCGGTCACAATTTCAGCAAAAATCTGACGTTCTGCACTTCACTCAAAAATGGTGCCAAGCTGTTGCAAACGATCCCCTGAAAGGTTTTTCGGTGGAAACAGATGGGTTTTTATCATCGGAAACAGAATTAGCCCTAACCCAAACCCGAACCCTAACCCTAACCCTAACCCTAACCCGAACCCTAACCCTAACCCTAACCCTAACCCTAAAAATCTGACGTTCTGCAATTCACTCAAAAATGGTGCCAAGCTGTTGCAAACGATCCCCTGAAAGGTTTTTCGGTGGAAACAGATGGGTTTTTATCATCGGAAACAGAATTAGCCCTCGACGTCTGAACAACTTTTTTTGAAAAAACCGCTAAGCCGCGCGGTCACAATTTCAGCAAAAAACTGACGTTCTGCAATTCACTCAAAAATGGTGCCAAGCTGTTGCAAACGATCCCCTGAAAGGTTTTTCGGTGGAAACAGATGGGTTTTTATCATCGGAAACAGAATTAGCCCTAACCCAAACCCTAACCCTAACCCTAACCCTAACCCTAACCCTAACCCTAAAAATCTGACGTTCTGCAATTCACTCAAAAATGGTGCCAAGCTGTTGCAAACGATCCCCTGAAAGGTTTTTCGGTGGAAACAGATGGGTTTTTATCATCGGAAACAGAATTAGCCCTCGACGTCTGAACAACTTTTTTTGAAAAAACCGCTAAGCCGCGCGGTCACAATTTCAGCAAAAATCTGACGTTCTGCAATTCACTCAAAAATGGTGCCAAGCTGTTGCAAACGATCCCCTGAAAGGTTTTTCGGTGGAAATAGATGGGTTTTTATCATCGGAAACAGAATTAGCCCTCGACGTCTGAACAACTTTTTTTGAAAAAATCCCAAAGCCGCGCGGTCACAATTTCAGCAAAAATCTGACGTTCTGCAATTCACTTAAAAATGGTGCCAAGCTGTTGCAAACGATCCCCTGAAAGGTTTTTCGGTGGAAACAGATGGGTTTTTATCATCGGAAACAGAATTAGCCCTCGACGTCTGAACAACTTTTTTTGAAAAAATCCCTAAGCCGCGCGGTCACAATTTCAGCAAAAATCTGACGTTCTGCACTTCACTCAAAAATGGTGCCAAGCTGTTGCAAACGATCCCCTGAAAGGTTTTTCGGTGGAAACAGATGGGTTTTTATCATCGGAAACAGAATTAGCCCTCGACGTCGGAACAACTTTTTCTGAAAAAATCCCTAAGCCGCGCGGTCACAATTTCAGCAAAAATCTGACGTTCTGCAATTCACTCAAAAATGGTGCCAAGCTGTTGCAAACGATCCCCTGAAAGGTTTTTCGGTGGAAACAGATGGGTTTTTATCATCGGAAACAGAATTAGCCCTCGACGTCTGAACAACTTTTTTTGAAAAAACCGCTAAGCCGCGCGGTCACAATTTCAGCAAAAATCTGACGTTCTGCACTTCACTCAAAAATGGTGCCAAGCTGTTGCAAACGATCCCCTGAAAGGTTTTTCGGTGGAAACAGATGGGTTTTTATCATCGGAAACAGAATTAGCCCTAACCCAAACCCGAACCCTAACCCTAACCCTAACCCTAACCCTAACCCTAACCCTAACCCTAAAAATCTGACGTTCTGCAATTCACTCAAAAATGGTGCCAAGCTGTTGCAAACGATCCCCTGAAAGGTTTTTCGGTGGAAACAGATGGGTTTTTATCATCGGAAACAGAATTAGCCCTCGACGTCTGAACAACTTTTTTTGAAAAAACCGCTAAGCCGCGCGGTCACAATTTCAGCAAAAAACTGACGTTCTGCAATTCACTCAAAAATGGTGCCAAGCTGTTGCAAACGATCCCCTGAAAGGTTTTTCGGTGGAAACAGATGGGTTTTTATCATCGGAAACAGAATTAGCCCTAACCCAAACCCTAACCCTAACCCTAACCCTAACCCTAACCCTAACCCTAACCCTAACCCTAAAAATCTGACGTTCTGCAATTCACTCAAAAATGGTGCCAAGCTGTTGCAAACGATCCCCTGAAAGGTTTTTCGGTGGAAACAGATGGGTTTTTATCATCGGAAACAGAATTAGCCCTCGACGTCTGAACAACTTTTTTTGAAAAAACCGCTAAGCCGCGCGGTCACAATTTCAGCAAAAATCTGACGTTCTGCAATTCACTCAAAAATGGTGCCAAGCTGTTGCAAACGATCCCCTGAAAGGTTTTTCGGTGGAAACAGATGGGTTTTTATCATCGGAAACAGAATTAGCCCTAACCCTAATCCTAACCCTAACCCTAACCCTAACCCTAACCCTAAAAATCTGACGTTCTGCAATTCACTCAAAAATGGTGCCAAGCTGTTGCAAACGATCCCCTGAAAGGTTTTTCGGTGGAAACAGATGGGTTTTTATCATCGGAAACAGAATTAGCCCTCGACGTCTGAACAACTTTTTTTGAAAAAACCGCTAAGCCGCGCGGTCACAATTTCAGCAAAAATCTGACGTTCTGCACTTCACTCAAAAATGGTGCCAAGCTGTTGCAAACGATCCCCTGAAAGGTTTTTCGGTGGAAACAGATGGGTTTTTATCATCGGAAACAGAATTAGCCCTAACCCAAACCCGAACCCTAACCCTAACCCTAACCCTAACCCGAACCCTAACCCTAACCCTAACCCTAACCCTAAAAATCTGACGTTCTGCAATTCACTCAAAAATGGTGCCAAGCTGTTGCAAACGATCCCCTGAAAGGTTTTTCGGTGGAAACAGATGGGTTTTTATCATCGGAAACAGAATTAGCCCTCGACGTCTGAACAACTTTTTTTGAAAAAACCGCTAAGCCGCGCGGTCACAATTTCAGCAAAAAACTGACGTTCTGCAATTCACTCAAAAATGGTGCCAAGCTGTTGCAAACGATCCCCTGAAAGGTTTTTCGGTGGAAACAGATGGGTTTTTATCATCGGAAACAGAATTAGCCCTAACCCAAACCCTAACCCTAACCCTAACCCTAACCCTAACCCTAACCCTAAAAATCTGACGTTCTGCAATTCACTCAAAAATGGTGCCAAGCTGTTGCAAACGATCCCCTGAAAGGTTTTTCGGTGGAAACAGATGGGTTTTTATCATCGGAAACAGAATTAGCCCTCGACGTCTGAACAACTTTTTTTGAAAAAACCGCTAAGCCGCGCGGTCACAATTTCAGCAAAAATCTGACGTTCTGCAATTCACTCAAAAATGGTGCCAAGCTGTTGCAAACGATCCCCTGAAAGGTTTTTCGGTGGAAATAGATGGGTTTTTATCATCGGAAACAGAATTAGCCCTCGACGTCTGAACAACTTTTTTTGAAAAAATCCCAAAGCCGCGCGGTCACAATTTCAGCAAAAATCTGACGTTCTGCAATTCACTTAAAAATGGTGCCAAGCTGTTGCAAACGATCCCCTGAAAGGTTTTTCGGTGGAAACAGATGGGTTTTTATCATCGGAAACAGAATTAGCCCTCGACGTCTGAACAACTTTTTTTGAAAAAATCCCTAAGCCGCGCGGTCACAATTTCAGCAAAAATCTGACGTTCTGCACTTCACTCAAAAATGGTGCCAAGCTGTTGCAAACGATCCCCTGAAAGGTTTTTCGGTGGAAACAGATGGGTTTTTATCATCGGAAACAGAATTAGCCCTCGACGTCGGAACAACTTTTTCTGAAAAAATCCCTAAGCCGCGCGGTCACAATTTCAGCAAAAATCTGACGTTCTGCAATTCACTCAAAAATGGTGCCAAGCTGTTGCAAACGATCCCCTGAAAGGTTTTTCGGTGGAAACAGATGGGTTTTTATCATCGGAAACAGAATTAGCCCTCGACGTCTGAACAACTTTTTTTGAAAAAACCGCTAAGCCGCGCGGTCACAATTTCAGCAAAAATCTGACGTTCTGCACTTCACTCAAAAATGGTGCCAAGCTGTTGCAAACGATCCCCTGAAAGGTTTTTCGGTGGAAACAGATGGGTTTTTATCATCGGAAACAGAATTAGCCCTAACCCAAACCCGAACCCTAACCCTAACCCTAACCCTAACCCTAACCCTAACCCTAACCCTAACCCTAAAAATCTGACGTTCTGCAATTCACTCAAAAATGGTGCCAAGCTGTTGCAAACGATCCCCTGAAAGGTTTTTCGGTGGAAACAGATGGGTTTTTATCATCGGAAACAGAATTAGCCCTCGACGTCTGAACAACTTTTTTTGAAAAAACCGCTAAGCCGCGCGGTCACAATTTCAGCAAAAAACTGACGTTCTGCAATTCACTCAAAAATGGTGCCAAGCTGTTGCAAACGATCCCCTGAAAGGTTTTTCGGTGGAAACAGATGGGTTTTTATCATCGGAAACAGAATTAGCCCTAACCCAAACCCTAACCCTAACCCTAACCCTAACCCTAACCCTAACCCTAACCCTAACCCTAAAAATCTGACGTTCTGCAATTCACTCAAAAATGGTGCCAAGCTGTTGCAAACGATCCCCTGAAAGGTTTTTCGGTGGAAACAGATGGGTTTTTATCATCGGAAACAGAATTAGCCCTCGACGTCTGAACAACTTTTTTTGAAAAAACCGCTAAGCCGCGCGGTCACAATTTCAGCAAAAATCTGACGTTCTGCAATTCACTCAAAAATGGTGCCAAGCTGTTGCAAACGATCCCCTGAAAGGTTTTTCGGTGGAAATAGATGGGTTTTTATCATCGGAAACAGAATTAGCCCTCGACGTCTGAACAACTTTTTTTGAAAAAATCCCAAAGCCGCGCGGTCACAATTTCAGCAAAAATCTGACGTTCTGCAATTCACTTAAAAATGGTGCCAAGCTGTTGCAAACGATCCCCTGAAAGGTTTTTCGGTGGAAACAGATGGGTTTTTATCATCGGAAACAGAATTAGCCCTCGACGTCTGAACAACTTTTTTTGAAAAAATCCCTAAGCCGCGCGGTCACAATTTCAGCAAAAATCTGACGTTCTGCACTTCACTCAAAAATGGTGCCAAGCTGTTGCAAACGATCCCCTGAAAGGTTTTTCGGTGGAAACAGATGGGTTTTTATCATCGGAAACAGAATTAGCCCTCGACGTCGGAACAACTTTTTCTGAAAAAATCCCTAAGCCGCGCGGTCACAATTTCAGCAAAAATCTGACGTTCTGCAATTCACTCAAAAATGGTGCCAAGCTGTTGCAAAATATCCCCTGAAAGGTTTTTCGGTAGAAAGAGATGGGTTTTTATCATCGGAAACAGAATGAGCCCTCAACGGCTGAACAACTTTTTTTGAAAAAATCCCTAAGCCGCGCGGTCACAATTTCAGCAAAAATCTGACGTTCTGCAATTCACTCAAAAATGGTGCCAAGCTGTTGCAAACGATCCCCTGAAAGGTTTTTCGGTGGAAACAGAAGGGTTTTTATCATCGGAAACAGAATTAGCCCTCGACGTCTGAACAACTTTTTTTGAAAAAATCCCTAAGCCGCGCGGTCACAATTTCAGCAAAAATCTGACGTTCTGCAATTCACTCAAAAATGGTGCCAAGCTGTTGCAAAATATCCCCTGAAAGGTTTTTCGGTGGAAACAGAAGGGTTTTTATCATCGGAAACAGAATTAGCCCTCGACGTCTGAACAACTTTTTTTGAAAAAATCCCTAAGCCGCGCGGTCACAATTTCAGCAAAAATCTGACGTTCTGCAATTCACTCAAAAATGGTGCCAAGCTGTTGCAAAATATCCCCTGAAAGGTTTTTCGGTGGAAACAGAAGGGTTTTTATCATCGGAAACAGAATTAGCCCTCGACGTCTGAACAACTTTTTTTGAAAAAATCCCTAAGCGGCGCGGTCAAAATTTCAGCAAAAATCTGACGTTCTGCAGTTCACTCAAAAATGGTGCCAAGCTGTTGCAAACGATCCCCTGAAAGGTTTTTCGGTGGAAACAGAAGGGTTTTTATCATCGGAAACAGAATTAGCCGTCGACGTCTGAACAACTTTTTTTGAAAAAACCCCTAAGCCGCGCGGTCACAATTTCAGCAAAAATCTGACGTTCTGCAATTCACTCAAAAATGGTGCCAAGCTGTTGCAAACGATCCCCTGAAAGGTTTTTCGGTGGAAACAGATGGGTTTTTATCATCGGAAACAGAATTAGCCCTAACCCTAACCCTAACCCTAACCCTAACCCTAACCCTAACCCTAAAAATCTGACGTTCTGCAATTCACTCAAAAATGGTGCCAAGCTGTTGCAAACGATCCCCTGAAAGGTTTTTCGGTGGAAACAGATGGGTTTTTATCATCGGAAACAGAATTAGCCCTCGACGTCTGAACAACTTTTTTTGAAAAAACCGCTAAGCCGCGCGGTCACAATTTCAGCAAAAATCTGACGTTCTGCACTTCACTCAAAAATGGTGCCAAGCTGTTGCAAACGATCCCCTGAAAGGTTTTTCGGTGGAAACAGATGGGTTTTTATCATCGGAAACAGAATTAGCCCTAACCCAAACCCGAACCCTAACCCTAACCCTAACCCTAACCCTAACCCTAACCCTAACCCTAACCCTAAAAATCTGACGTTCTGCAATTCACTCAAAAATGGTGCCAAGCTGTTGCAAACGATCCCCTGAAAGGTTTTTCGGTGGAAACAGATGGGTTTTTATCATCGGAAACAGAATTAGCCCTCGACGTCTGAACAACTTTTTTTGAAAAAACCGCTAAGCCGCGCGGTCACAATTTCAGCAAAAAACTGACGTTCTGCAATTCACTCAAAAATGGTGCCAAGCTGTTGCAAACGATCCCCTGAAAGGTTTTTCGGTGGAAACAGATGGGTTTTTATCATCGGAAACAGAATTAGCCCTAACCCAAACCCTAACCCTAACCCTAACCCTAACCCTAACCCTAACCCTAACCCTAAAAATCTGACGTTCTGCAATTCACTCAAAAATGGTGCCAAGCTGTTGCAAACGATCCCCTGAAAGGTTTTTCGGTGGAAACAGATGGGTTTTTATCATCGGAAACAGAATTAGCCCTCGACGTCTGAACAACTTTTTTTGAAAAAACCGCTAAGCCGCGCGGTCACAATTTCAGCAAAAATCTGACGTTCTGCAATTCACTCAAAAATGGTGCCAAGCTGTTGCAAACGATCCCCTGAAAGGTTTTTCGGTGGAAACAGAAGGGTTTTTATCATCGGAAACAGAATTAGCCCTCGACGTCTGAACAACTTTTTTTGAAAAAATCCCAAAGCCGCGCGGTCACAATTTCAGCAAAAATCTGACGTTCTGCAATTCACTCAAAAATGGTGCCAAGCTGTTGCAAAATATCCCCTGAAAGGTTTTTCGGTGGAAACAGAAGGGTTTTTATCATCGGAAACAGAATTAGCCCTCGACGTCTGAACAACTTTTTTTGAAAAAATCCCTAAGCCGCGCGGTCACAATTTCAGCAAAAATCTGACGTTCTGCAATTCACTCAAAAATGGTGCCAAGCTGTTGCAAAATATCCCCTGAAAGGTTTTTCGGTGGAAACAGAAGGGTTTTTATCATCGGAAACAGAATTAGCCCTCGACGTCTGAACAACTTTTTTTGAAAAAATCCCTAAGCGGCGCGGTCAAAATTTCAGCAAAAATCTGACGTTCTGCAGTTCACTCAAAAATGGTGCCAAGCTGTTGCAAACGATCCCCTGAAAGGTTTTTCGGTGGAAACAGAAGGGTTTTTATCATCGGAAACAGAATTAGCCGTCGACGTCTGAACAACTTTTTTTGAAAAAACCCCTAAGCCGCGCGGTCACAATTTCAGCAAAAATCTGACGTTCTGCAATTCACTCAAAAATGGTGCCAAGCTGTTGCAAACGATCCCCTGAAAGGTTTTTCGGTGGAAACAGATGGGTTTTTATCATCGGAAACAGAATTAGCCCTAACCCTAACCCTAACCCTAACCCTAACCCTAACCCTAACCCTAAAAATCTGACGTTCTGCAATTCACTCAAAAATGGTGCCAAGCTGTTGCAAACGATCCCCTGAAAGGTTTTTCGGTGGAAACAGATGGGTTTTTATCATCGGAAACAGAATTAGCCCTCGACGTCTGAACAACTTTTTTTGAAAAAACCGCTAAGCCGCGCGGTCACAATTTCAGCAAAAATCTGACGTTCTGCACTTCACTCAAAAATGGTGCCAAGCTGTTGCAAACGATCCCCTGAAAGGTTTTTCGGTGGAAACAGATGGGTTTTTATCATCGGAAACAGAATTAGCCCTAACCCAAACCCGAACCCTAACCCTAACCCTAACCCTAACCCGAACCCTAACCCTAACCCTAACCCTAACCCTAAAAATCTGACGTTCTGCAATTCACTCAAAAATGGTGCCAAGCTGTTGCAAACGATCCCCTGAAAGGTTTTTCGGTGGAAACAGATGGGTTTTCATCATCGGAAACAGAATTAGCCCTCGACGTCTGAACAACTTTTTTTGAAAAAACCGCTAAGCCGCGCGGTCACAATTTCAGCAAAAAACTGACGTTCTGCAATTCACTCAAAAATGGTGCCAAGCTGTTGCAAACGATCCCCTGAAAGGTTTTTCGGTGGAAACAGATGGGTTTTTATCATCGGAAACAGAATTAGCCCTAACCCAAACCCTAACCCTAACCCTAACCCTAACCCTAACCCTAACCCTAAAAATCTGACGTTCTGCAATTCACTCAAAAATGGTGCCAAGCTGTTGCAAACGATCCCCTGAAAGGTTTTTCGGTGGAAACAGATGGGTTTTTATCATCGGAAACAGAATTAGCCCTCGACGTCTGAACAACTTTTTTTGAAAAAACCGCTAAGCCGCGCGGTCACAATTTCAGCAAAAATCTGACGTTCTGCAATTCACTCAAAAATGGTGCCAAGCTGTTGCAAACGATCCCCTGAAAGGTTTTTCGGTGGAAATAGATGGGTTTTTATCATCGGAAACAGAATTAGCCCTCGACGTCTGAACAACTTTTTTTGAAAAAATCCCAAAGCCGCGCGGTCACAATTTCAGCAAAAATCTGACGTTCTGCAATTCACTTAAAAATGGTGCCAAGCTGTTGCAAACGATCCCCTGAAAGGTTTTTCGGTGGAAACAGATGGGTTTTTATCATCGGAAACAGAATTAGCCCTCGACGTCTGAACAACTTTTTTTGAAAAAATCCCTAAGCCGCGCGGTCACAATTTCAGCAAAAATCTGACGTTCTGCACTTCACTCAAAAATGGTGCCAAGCTGTTGCAAACGATCCCCTGAAAGGTTTTTCGGTGGAAACAGATGGGTTTTTATCATCGGAAACAGAATTAGCCCTCGACGTCGGAACAACTTTTTCTGAAAAAATCCCTAAGCCGCGCGGTCACAATTTCAGCAAAAATCTGACGTTCTGCAATTCACTCAAAAATGGTGCCAAGCTGTTGCAAAATATCCCCTGAAAGGTTTTTCGGTAGAAACAGATGGGTTTTTATCATCGGAAACAGAATGAGCCCTCAACGGCTGAACAACTTTTTTTGAAAAAATCCCTAAGCCGCGCGGTCACAATTTCAGCAAAAATCTGACGTTCTGCAATTCACTCAAAAATGGTGCCAAGCTGTTACAAAATATCCCCTGAAAGGTTTTTCGGTGGAAACAGATGGGTTTTTATCATCGGAAACAGAATTAGCCCTCAACGGCTGAACAACTTTTTTTGAAAAAATCCCTAAGCCGCGCGGTCACTATTTCAGCAAATATCTGACGTTCTGCAATTCACTCAAAAATGGTGCCAAGCTGTTACAAAATATCCCCTGAAAGGTTTTTCGGTGGAAACAGATGGGTTTTTATCATCGGAAACAGAATTAGCCCTCGACGTCTGAACAACTTTTTTTGAAAAAATCCCTAAGCCGCGCGGTCACAATTTCAGCAAAAATCTGACGTTCTGCAATTCACTCAAAAATGGTGCCAAGCTGTTGCAAACGATCCCCTGAAAGGTTTTTCGGTGGAAACAGAAGGGTTTTTATCATCGGAAACAGAATTAGCCCTCGACGTCTGAACAACTTTTTTTGAAAAAATCCCTAAGCCGCGCGGTCACAATTTCAGCAAAAATCTGACGTTCTGCAATTCACTCAAAAATGGTGCCAAGCTGTTGCAAAATATCCCCTGAAAGGTTTTTCGGTGGAAACAGAAGGGTTTTTATCATCGGAAACAGAATTAGCCCTCGACGTCTGAACAACTTTTTTTGAAAAAATCCCTAAGCGGCGCGGTCAAAATTTCAGCAAAAATCTGACGTTCTGCAGTTCACTCAAAAATGGTGCCAAGCTGTTGCAAACGATCCCCTGAAAGGTTTTTCGGTGGAAACAGAAGGGTTTTTATCATCGGAAACAGAATTAGCCGTCGACGTCTGAACAACTTTTTTTGAAAAAACCCCTAAGCCGCGCGGTCACAATTTCAGCAAAAATCTGACGTTCTGCAATTCACTCAAAAATGGTGCCAAGCTGTTGCAAACGATCCCCTGAAAGGTTTTTCGGTGGAAACAGATGGGTTTTTATCATCGGAAACAGAATTAGCCCTAACCCTAACCCTAACCCTAACCCTAACCCTAACCCTAAAAATCTGACGTTCTGCAATTCACTCAAAAATGGTGCCAAGCTGTTGCAAACGATCCCCTGAAAGGTTTTTCGGTGGAAACAGATGGGTTTTTATCATCGGAAACAGAATTAGCCCTCGACGTCTGAACAACTTTTTTTGAAAAAACCGCTAAGCCGCGCGGTCACAATTTCAGCAAAAATCTGACGTTCTGCAATTCACTCAAAAATGGTGCCAAGCTGTTGCAAACGATCCCCTGAAAGGTTTTTCGGTGGAAATAGATGGGTTTTTATCATCGGAAACAGAATTAGCCCTCGACGTCTGAACAACTTTTTTTGAAAAAATCCCTAAGCCGCGCGGTCACAATTTCAGCAAAAATCTGACGTTCTGCAATTCACTCAAAAATGGTGCCAAGCTGTTGCAAACGATCCCCTGAAAGGTTTTTCGGTGGAAACAGATGGGTTTTTATCATCGGAAACAGAATTAGCCCTCGACGTCTGAACAACTTTTTTTGAAAAAATCCCTAAGCCGCGCGGTCACAATTTCAGCAAAAATCTGACGTTCTGCACTTCACTCAAAAATGGTGCCAAGCTGTTGCAAACGATCCCCTGAAAGGTTTTTCGGTGGAAACAGATGGGTTTTTATCATCGGAAACAGAATTAGCCCTCGACGTCGGAACAACTTTTTCTGAAAAAATCCCTAAGCCGCGCGGTCACAATTTCAGCAAAAATCTGACGTTCTGCAATTCACTCAAAAATGGTGCCAAGCTGTTGCAAAATATCCCCTGAAAGGTTTTTCGGTAGAAACAGATGGGTTTTTATCATCGGAAACAGAATTAGCCCTCGACGTCTGAACAACTTTTTTTGAAAAAATCCCTAAGCCGCGCGGTCACAATTTCAGCAAAAATCTGACGTTCTGCAATTCACTCAAAAATGGTGCCAAGCTGTTGCAAAATATCCCCTGAAAGGTTTTTCGGTGGAAACAGATGGGTTTTTATCATCGGAAACAGAATTAGCCCTCAACGGCTGAACAGCTTTTTTTGAAAAAATCCCTAAGCTGCGCGGTCATAATTTCAGCAAAAATCTGACGATCTGCAATTCACTCAAAAATGGTGCCAAGCTGTTGCAAACGATCCCCTGAAAGGTTTTTTGGTGGAAACAGATGGGTTTTTATCATCGAAAACAGAATTAGCCCTAACCCTAACCCTAACCCTAACCCTAACCCTAACGCTAAAAATCTGACGTTCTGCAATTCACTCAAAAATGGCGCCAAGCTGTTGCAAACGATCCCCTGAAAGGTTTTTCGGTTGAAACAGATGGGTTTTTATCATCGGAAACAGAATTAGCCCTAACCCTAACCCTAACCCTAACCCTAACCCTAAAAATCTGACGTTCTGCAATTCAGTCAAAAATGGCGCCAAGCTGTTGCAAACGATCCCCTGAAAGGTTTTTCGGTGGAAACAGATGGGTTTTTATCATCGGAAACAGAATTAGCCCTCGACGTCTCAAGAACTTTTTTTGAAAAAATCCCTAAGCCGCGCAGTCACGATTTCAGGAAAAATCTGACGTTCTGCACTTCACTCAAAAATGGTGCCAAGCTGTTGCAAACGATCCCCTGAAAGGTTTTTCGGTGGAAACAGATGGGTTTTTATCATCGGAAACAGAATTAGCCCTAACCCAAACCCTAACCCTAACCCTAACCCTAACCCTAACCCTAACCCTAAAAATCTGACGTTCTGCAATTCACTCAAAAATGGTGCCAAGCTGTTGCAAACGATCCCCTGAAAGGTTTTTCGGTGGAAACAGATGGTTTTTTATCATCGGAAACAGAATTAGCCCTCGACGTCGGAACAACTTTTTGGAAAAAATTCCTAAGCCGCGCGGTCACAATTTCAGCAAAAATCTGACGTTCTGCAATTCACTCAAAAATGGTGCCAAGCTGATGCAAAATATCCCCTGAAAGGTTTTTCGGTGGAAACAGATGGGTTTTATAATCGGAAACAGAATTAGCCCTCAATGGCTGAACAACTTTTTTTGAAAAAATCCCTAAGCTGCGCGGTCACAATTTCAGCAAAAATCTGACGATCTGCAATTCACTCAAAAATGGTGCCAAGCTGTTGCAAACGATCCCCTGAAAGGTTTTTTGGTGGAAACAGATGGGTTTTTATCATCGAAAACAGAATTAGCCCTAACCCTAACCCTAACCCTAACCCTAACCCTAACCCTAACCCTAACCCTAACCCTAACCCTAACCCTAACCCTAAAAATCTGACGTTCTGCAATTCACTCAAAAATGGCGCCAAGCTGTTGCAAACGATCCCCTGAAAGGTTTCTCGGTGGAAACAGATGGGTTTTTATCATCGGAAACAGAATTAGCCCTCGACGTCTCAAGAACTTTTTTTGAAAAAATCCCTAAGCCGCGCAGTCACAATTTCAGGAAAAATCTGACGTTCTGCACTTCACTCAAAAATGGTGCCAAGCTGTTGCAAACGATCCCCTGAAAGGTTTTTTGGTGGAAACAGATGGGTTTTTATCATCGGAAACAGAATTAGCCCTAACCCAAACCCTAACCCTAACCCTAACCCTAACCCTAACCCTAACCCTAACCCTAACCCTAACCCTAACCCTAACCCTAACCCTAACCCTAACCCTAACCCTAACCCTAAAAATCTGACGTTCTGCAATTCACTCAAAAATGGTGCCAAGCTGTTGCAAACGATCCCCTGAAAGGTTTTTCGGTGGAAACAGATGGGTTTTTATCATCGGAAACAGAATTAGACCTCGACGTCTGAACAACTTTTTTTGAAAAAACCCCTAAGCCGCGCGGTCCAAAAATCTGACGTTCTGCAATTCACTCAAAAATGGTGCCAAGCTGTTGCAAACGATCCCCTGAAAGGTTTTTCGGTGGAAACAGATGGGTTTTTATCATCGGAAACAGAATTAGCCCTCGACGTCTGAACAACTTTTTTTGAAAAAATCCCTAAGCCGCGCGGTCACAATTTCAGCAAAAATCTGACGTTCTGCAATTCACTCAAAAATGGTGCCAAGCTGTTGCAAACGATCCCCTGAAAGGTTTTTCGGTGGAAACAGATGGGTTTTTATCATGGGAAAAAGAATTAGCCCTCGACGTCGGAACAACTTTTTCTGAAAAAATCCCTAAGGCGCGCGGTCACAATTTCAGCAAAAATCTGACGTTCTGCAATTCACTCAAAAGTGGTGCCAAGCTGTTGCAAAATATCCCCTGAAAGGTTTTTCGGTAGAAACAGATGGGGTTTTATCATCGGAAAGAGAATTAGCCCTCGACGTCTGAACAACTTTTTTTGAAAAAATCCCTAAGCCGCGCGGTCACAATTTCAGCAAAAATCTGACGTTCTGCAATTCACTCAAAAATGGTGCCAAGCTGTTGCAAAATATCCCCTGAAAGGTTTTTCGGTGGAAACAGATGGGTTTTTATCATCGGAAACAGAATTAGCCCTCAACGGCTGAACAACTTTTTTTGAAAAAATCCCTAAGCAAAAATCTGACGTTCTGCAATTAACTCAAAAATGGTGCCAAGCTGTTGCAAACGATCCCCTGAAAGGTTTTTTGGTGGAAACAGATCGGTTTTTATCATCGAAAACAGAATTAGCCCTAACCCTAACCCTAACCCTAACCCTAACCCTAACCCTAACCCTAACCCTAACCCTAACCCTAACCCTAAAAATCTGACGTTCTGCAATTCACTCAAAAATGGCGCCAAGCTGTTGCAAACGATCCCCTGAAAGGTTTTTCGGTTGAAACAGATGGGTTTTTATCATCGGAAACAGAATTAGCCCTAACCCTAACCCTAACCCTAACCCAACCCTAACCCTAACCCTAACCCTAACCCTAACCCTGAAAATCTGACATTCTGCAATTCACTCAAAAATGGCGCCAAGCTGTTGCAAACGATCCCCTGAAAGGTTTCTCGGTGGAAACAGATGGGTTTTTATCATCGGAAACAGAATTAGCCCTCGACGTCTCAAGAACTTTTTTTGAAAAAATCCCTAAGCCGCGCAGTCACAATTTCAGGAAAAATCTGACGTTCTGCACTTCACTCAAAAATGGTGCCAAGCTGTTGCAAACGATCCCCTGAAAGGTTTTTCGGTGGAAACAGATGGGTTTTTATCATCGGAAACAGAATTAGCCCTAACCCAAACCCTAACCCTAACCCTAACCCTAACCCTAACCCTAACCCTAACCCTAACCCTAACCCTAACCCTAAAAATCTGACGTTCTGCAATTCACTCAAAAATGGTGCCAAGCTGTTGCAAACGATCCCCTGAAAGGTTTTTCGGTGGAAACAGATGGGTTTTTATCATCGGAAACAGAATTAGACCTCGACGTCTGAACAACTTTTTTTGAAAAAACCCCTAAGCCGCGCGGTCACAATTTCAGCAAAAATCTGACGTTCTGCAATTCACTCAAAAATGGTGCCAAGCTGTTGCAAACGATCCCCTGAAAGGTTTTTCGGTGGAAACAGATGGGTTTTTATCATGGGAAAAAGAATTAGCCCTCGACGTCGGAACAACTTTTTCTGAAAAAATCCCTAAGCCGCGCGGTCACAAGTTCAGCAAAAATCTGACGTTCTGCAATTCACTCAAAAGTGGTGCCAAGCTGTTGCAAAATATCCCCTGAAAGGTTTTTCGGTAGAAACAGATGGGGTTTTATCATGGGAAAGAGAATTAGCCCTCGACGTCTGAACAACTTTTTTTGAAAAAATCCCTAAGCCGCGCGGTCACAATTTCAGCAAAAATCTGACGTTCTGCAATTCACTCAAAAATGGTGCCAAGCTGTTGCAAAATATCCCCTGAAAGGTTTTTCGGTGGAAACAGATGGGTTTTTATCATCGGAAACAGAATTAGCCCTCAACGGCTGAACAACTTTTTTTGAAAAAATCCCTAAGCCGCGCGGTCACAATTTCAGCAAAAATCTGACGTTCTGCAATTCACTCAAAAATGGTGCCAAGCTGTTGCAAAATATCCCCTGAAAGGTTTTTTGGTGGAAACAGATGGGTTTTTATCATCGGAAACAGAATTAGCCCTAACCCTAACCCTAACCCTAACCCTAACCCTAACCCTGAAAATCTGACATTCTGCAATTCACTCAAAAATGGCGCCAAGCTGTTGCAAACGATCCCCTGAAAGGTTTCTCGGTGGAAACAGATGGGTTTTTATCATCGGAAACAGAATTAGCCCTCGACGTCTCAAGAACTTTTTTTGAAAAAATCCCTAAGCCGCACAGTCACAATTTCAGGAAAAATCTGACGTTCTGCACTTCACTCAAAAATGGTGCCAAGCTGTTGCAAACGATCCCCTGAAAGGTTTTTCGGTGGAAACAGATGGGTTTTTATCATCGGAAACAGAATTAGCCCTAACCCAAACCCTAACCCTAACCCTAACCCTAACCCTAACCCTAACCCTAACCCTAACCCTAACCCTAACCCTAACCCTAACCCTAACCCTAACCCTAACCCTAACCCTAAAAATCTGACGTTCTGTAATTCACTCAAAAATGGTGCCAAGCTGTTGCAAACGATCCCCTGAAAGGTTTTTCGGTGGAAACAGATGGGTTTTTATCATCGGAAACAGAATTAGCCCTCGACGTCTGAACAACTTTTTTTGAAAAAATCCCTAAGCCGCGCGGTCACAATTTCAGCAAAAATCTAACGTTCTGCACTTCACTCAAAAATGGTGCCAAGCTGTTGCAAACGATCCCCTGAAAGGTTTTTCGGTGGAAACAGATGGGTTTTTATCATCGGAAACAGAATTAGCCCTCAACGGCTGAACAACTTTTTTTGAAAAAATCCCTAAGCCGCGCGGTCACAATTTCAGCAAAAATCTGACGTTCTGCAATTCACTCAAAAATGGTGCCAAGCTGTTGCAAACGATCCCCTGAAAGGTTTTTTAGTGGAAACAGATCGGTTTTTATCATCGAAAACAGAATTAGCCCTAACCCTAACCCTAACCCTAACCCTAACCCTAACCCTAACCCTAACCCTAACCCTAACCCTAACCCTAACCCTAACCCTAAAAATCTGACGTTCTGCAATTCACTCAAAAATGGCGCCAAGCTGTTGCAAACGATCCCCTGAAAGGTTTTTCGGTTGAAACAGATGGGTTTTTATCATCGGAAACAGAATTAGCCCTAACCCTAACCCTAACCCTAACCCTAACCCTAACCCTAACCCTAACCCTAACCCTAACCCTAACCCTGAAAATCTGACATTCTGCAATTCACTCAAAAATGGCGCCAAGCTGTTGCAAACGATCCCCTGAAAGGTTTCTCGGTGGAAACAGATGGGTTTTTATCATCGGAAACAGAATTAGCCCTCGACGTCTCAAGAACTTTTTTTGAAAAAATCCCTAAGCCGCGCAGTCACAATTTCAGGAAAAATCTGACGTTCTGCACTTCACTCAAAAATGGTGCCAAGCTGTTGCAAACGATCCCCTGAAAGGTTTTTCGGTGGAAACAGATGGGTTTTTATCATCGGAAACAGAATTAGCCCTAACCCAAACCCTAACCCTAACCCTAACCCTAACCCTAACCCTAACCCTAACCCTAACCCTAACCCTAACCCTAACCCTAACCCTAACCCTAACCCTAACCCTAAAAATCTGACGTTCTGCAATTCACTCAAAAATGGTGCCAAGCTGTTGCAAACGATCCCCTGAAAGGTTTTTCGGTGGAAACAGATGGGTTTTTATCATCGGAAACAGAATTAGACCTCGACGTCTGAACAACTTTTTTTGAAAAAACCCCTAAGCCGCGCGGTCCAAAAATCTGACGTTCTGCAATTCACTCAAAAATGGTGCCAAGCTGTTGCAAACGATCCCCTGAAAGGTTTTTCGGTGGAAATAGATGGGTTTTTATCATCAGAAACAGAATTAGCCCTCGACGTCTGAACAACTTTTTTTGAAAAAATCCCTAAGCCGCGCGGTCACAATTTCAGCAAAAATCTGACGTTCTGCAATTCACTCAAAAATGGTGCCAAGCTGTTGCAAACGATCCCCTGAAAGGTTTTTCGGTGGAAACAGATGGGTTTTTATCATGGGAAAAAGAATTAGCCCTCGACGTCGGAACAACTTTTTCTGAAAAAATCCCTAAGCCGCGCGGTCACAAGTTCAGCAAAAATCTGACGTTCTGCAATTCACTCAAAAGTGGTGCCAAGCTGTTGCAAAATATCCCCTGAAAGGTTTTTCGGTAGAAACAGATGGGGTTTTATCATCGGAAAGAGAATTAGCCCTCGACGTCTGAACAACTTTTTTTGAAAAAATCCCTAAGCCGCGCGGTCACAATTTCAGCAAAAATCTGACGTTCTGCAATTCACTCAAAAATGGTGCCAAGCTGTTGCAAAATATCCCCTGAAAGGTTTTTCGGTGGAAACAGATGGGTTTTTATCATCGGAAACAGAATTAGCCCTCAACGGCTGAACAACTTTTTTTGAAAAAATCCCTAAGCCGCGCGGTCACAATTTCAGCAAAAATCTGACGTTCTGCAATTCACTCAAAAATGGTGCCAAGCTGTTGCAAAATATCCCCTGAAAGGTTTTTCGGTGGAAACAGATGGGTTTTTATCATCGGAAACAGAATTAGCCCTAACCCTAACCCTAACCCTAACCCTAACCCTAACCCTAACCCTGAAAATCTGACATTCTGCAATTCACTCAAAAATGGCGCCAAGCTGTTGCAAACGATCCCCTGAAAGGTTTCTCGGTGGAAACAGATGGGTTTTTATCATCGGAAACAGAATTAGCCCTCGACGTCTCAAGAACTTTTTTTGAAAAAATCCCTAAGCCGCGCAGTCACAATTTCAGGAAAAATCTGACGTTCTGCACTTCACTCAAAAATGGTGCCAAGCTGTTGCAAACGATCCCCTGAAAGGTTTTTCGGTGGAAACAGATGGGTTTTTATCATCGGAAACAGAATTAGCCCTAACCCAAACCCTAACCCTAACCCTAACCCTAACCCTAACCCTAACCCTAACCCTAACCCTAACCCTAACCCTAACCCTAACCCTAACCCTAACCCTAAAAATCTGACGTTCTGCAATTCACTCAAAAATGGTGCCAAGCTGTTGCAAACGATCCCCTGAAAGGTTTTTCGGTGGAAACAGATGGGTTTTTATCATCGGAAACAGAATTAGCCCTCGACGTCTGAACAACTTTTTTTGAAAAAATCCCTAAGCCGCGCGGTCACAATTTCAGCAAAAATCTAACGTTCTGCACTTCACTCAAAAATGGTGCCAAGCTGTTGCAAACGATCCCCTGAAAGGTTTTTCGGTGGACACAGATGGGTTTTTATCATCGAAAACAGAATTAGCCCTCGACGTCGGAACAACTTTTTTTGAGAAAATCCCTAAGCCGCGCGGTCACAATTTCAGCAAAAATCTGACGTTCTGCAATTCACTCAAAAATGGTGCCAAGCTGTTTCAAACGATCCCCTGAAAGGTTTTTCGGTGGAAACAGAAGGGTTTTTATCATCGGAAACAGAATTAGCCCTCGACTTCTGAACAACTTTTTTTGAAAAAATCCCTAAGCCGCGCGGTCACAATTTCAGCAAAAATCTAACGTTCTGCACTTCACTCAAAAATGGTGCCAAGCTGTTGCAAACGATCCCCTGAAAGGTTTTTCGGTGGAAACAGATGGGTTTTTATCATCGAAAACAGAATTAGCCCTAACCCAAACCCTAACCCTAACCATAACCCTAACCCTAAAAATCTGACGTTCTGCAATTCACTCAAAAATGGTGCCAAGCTGTTGCAAACGATCCCCTGAAAGGTTTTTCGGTGGAAACAGATGGGTTTTTATCATCGGAAACAGAATTAGCCCTCGACGTCTGAACAACTTTTATTGAAAAAATCACTAAGCCGCGCGGTCAGAATTTCAGCAAGAATCTGACGTTCTGCAATTCACTCAAAAATGGTGCCAAGCTGTTGCAAACGATCCCCTGAAAGGTTTTTCGGTGGAAAGAGAAGGGTTTTTTTCATCGGAAACAGAATTAGCCCTCGACGTCTGAACAACTTTTTTTGAAAAAATCCCTAAGCCGCGCGGTCACAATTTCAGCAAAAATCTAACGTTCTGCACTTCACTCAAAAATGGTGCCAAGCTGTTGCTAACGATCCCCTGAAAGGTTTTTCGGTGGAAACAGATGGGTTTTTATCATCGAAAACAGAATTAGCCCTCGACGTCGGAACAACTTTTTTTGAGAAAATCCCTAAGCCGCGCGGTCACAATTTCAGCAAAAATCTAACGTTCTGCAATTCACTCAAAAATGGTGCCAAGCTGTTACAAAATATCCCCTGAAAGGTTTTTCGGTGGAAACAGATGGGTTTTTATCATCGGAAACAGAATTAGCCCTCGACGTCTGAACAACTTTTTTTGAAAAAATCCCTAAGCCGCGCGGTCACAATTTCAGCAAAAATCTGACGTTCTGCACTTCACTCAAAAATGGTGCCAAGCTGTTGCAAACGATCCCCTGAAAGGTTTTTCGGTGGAAACAGATGGGTTTTTATCATCGAAAACAGAATTAGCCCTAACCCAAACCCTAACCCTAACCCTAACCCTAACCCTAACCCTAACCCTAACCCTAACCCTAACCCTAACCCTAACCCTAACCCTAACCCTAACCCTAAAAATCTGACGTTCTGCAATTCACTCAAAAATGGTGCCAAGCTGTTGCAAACGATCCCCTGAAAGGTTTTTCGGTGGAAACAGATGGGTTTTTATCATCGGAAACAGAATTAGCCCTCGACGTCTGAACAACTTTTTTTGAAAAAATCCCTAAGCCGCGCGGTCACAATTTCAGCAAAAATCTAACGTTCTGCACTTCACTCAAAAATGGTGCCAAGCTGTTGCAAACGATCCCCTGAAAGGTTTTTCGGTGGACACAGATGGGTTTTTATCATCGAAAACAGAATTAGCCCTCGACGTCGGAACAACTTTTTTTGAGAAAATCCCTAAGCCGCGCGGTCACAATTTCAGCAAAAATCTGACGTTCTGCAATTCACTCAAAAATGGTGCCAAGCTGTTTCAAACGATCCCCTGAAAGGTTTTTCGGTGGAAACAGAAGGGTTTTTATCATCGGAAACAGAATTAGCCCTCGACTTCTGAACAACTTTTTTTGAAAAAATCCCTAAGCCGCGCGGTCACAATTTCAGCAAAAATCTAACGTTCTGCACTTCACTCAAAAATGGTGCCAAGCTGTTGCAAACGATCCCCTGAAAGGTTTTTCGGTGGAAACAGATGGGTTTTTATCATCGAAAACAGAATTAGCCCTAACCCAAACCCTAACCCTAACCATAACCCTAACCCTAAAAATCTGACGTTCTGCAATTCACTCAAAAATGGTGCCAAGCTGTTGCAAACGATCCCCTGAAAGGTTTTTCGGTGGAAACAGATGGGTTTTTATCATCGGAAACAGAATTAGCCCTCGACGTCTGAACAACTTTTATTGAAAAAATCACTAAGCCGCGCGGTCAGAATTTCAGCAAGAATCTGACGTTCTGCAATTCACTCAAAAATGGTGCCAAGCTGTTGCAAACGATCCCCTGAAAGGTTTTTCGGTGGAAAGAGAAGGGTTTTTTTCATCGGAAACAGAATTAGCCCTCGACGTCTGAACAACTTTTTTTGAAAAAATCCCTAAGCCGCGCGGTCACAATTTCAGCAAAAATCTAACGTTCTGCACTTCACTCAAAAATGGTGCCAAGCTGTTGCTAACGATCCCCTGAAAGGTTTTTCGGTGGAAACAGATGGGTTTTTATCATCGAAAACAGAATTAGCCCTCGACGTCGGAACAACTTTTTTTGAGAAAATCCCTAAGCCGCGCGGTCACAATTTCAGCAAAAATCTAACGTTCTGCAATTCACTCAAAAATGGTGCCAAGCTGTTACAAAATATCCCCTGAAAGGTTTTTCGGTGGAAACAGATGGGTTTTTATCATCGGAAACAGAATTAGCCCTCGACGTCTGAACAACTTTTTTTGAAAAAATCCCTAAGCCGCGCGGTCACAATTTCAGCAAAAATCTGACGTTCTGCACTTCACTCAAAAATGGTGCCAAGCTGTTGCAAACGATCCCCTGAAAGGTTTTTCGGTGGAAACAGATGGGTTTTTATCATCGAAAACAGAATTAGCCCTAACCCAAACCCTAACCCTAACCCTAACCCTAACCCTAAAAATCTGACGTTCTGCAATTCACTCAAAAATGGTGCCAAGCTGTTGCAAACGATCCCCTGAAAGGTTTTTCGGTGGAAACAGATGGGTTTTTATCATCGGAAACAGAATTAGCCCTCGAAGTCTGAACAACTTTTTTTGAAAAAACCCCTAAGCCGCGCAGTCACAATTTCAGCAAAAATCTGACGTTCTGCAATTCACTCAAAAATGGTGCCAAGCTGTTGCAAACGATCCCCTGAAAGGTTTTTCGGTGGAAACAGATGGGTTTTTATCATCGGAAACAGAATTAGCCCTCGACGTCTGAACAACTTTTTTTGAAAAAATCCCTAAGCCGCGCGGTCAGAATTTCAGCAAAAATCTGACGTTCTGCAATTCACTCAAAAATGGTGCCAAGCTGTTGCAAACGATCCCCTGAAAGGTTTTTCGGTGGAAACAGAAGGGTTTTTATCATCGGAAACAGAATTAGCCCTCGACTTCTGAACAACTTTTTTTGAAAAAATCACTAAGCCGCGCGGTCACAATTTCAGCAAAAATCTAACGTTCTGCACTTCACTCAAAAATGGTGCCAAGCTGTTGCAAACGATCCCCTGAAAGGTTTTTCGGTGGAAACAGATGGGTTTTTATCATCGAAAACAGAATTAGCCCTAACCCAAACCCTAACCCTAACCATAACCCTAACCCTAAAAATCTGACGTTCTGCAATTCACTCAAAAATGGTGCCAAGCTGTTGCAAACGATCCCCTGAAAGCTTTTTCGGTGGAAACAGATGGGTTTTTATCATCGAAAACAGAATTAGCCCTAACCCTAACCCTAATCCTAACCCTAACCCTAACCCTAACCCTAACCCTAACCCTAACCCAAAAATCTGACGTTCTGCAATTCACTCAAAAATGGTGCCAAGCTGTTGCAAACGATCCCCTGAAAGGTTTTTCGGTTGAAACAGATGGGTTTTTATCATCGGAAACAGAATTAGCCCCCGACGTCTGAACAACTTTTTTTGAAAAAATCCCTAAGCCGCGCGGTCACAATTTCAGCAAAAATCTGACGTTCTGCAATTCACTCAAAAATGGTGCCAAGCTGTTGCAAACGATCCCCTGAAAGGTTTTTCGGTGGAAACAGATGGTTTTTTATCATCGGAAACAGAATTAGCCCTCGACGTCTGAACAACTTTTTTTGAAAAAATCCCTAAGCCGCGCGGTCACAATTTCAGCAAAAATCTGACGTTCTGCAATTCATTCAAAAATGGTGCCAAGCTATTGCAAACGATCCCCTGAAAGGTTTTTTGGTGGAAACAGATGGGTTTTTATCATTGGAAACAGAATTAGCCCTAACCCTAACCCTAACCCTAACCCTAACCCTAACCCTAACCCTAACCCTAAAAATCTGACGTTCTGCAATTCACTCAAAAATGGCGCCAAGCTGTTGCAAACGATCCCCTGAAAGGTTTTTCGGTTGAAACAGATGGGTTTTTATCATCGGAAACAGAATTAGCCCTAACCCTAACCCTAACCCTAACCCTAACCCTAACCCTAACCCTAACCCTAACCCTAACCCTAACCCTAACCCTAACCCTAACCCTAACCCTAACCCTAACCCTGAAAATCTGACATTCTGCAATTCACTCAAAAATGGCGCCAAGCTGTTGCAAACGATCCCCTGAAAGGTTTCTCGGTGGAAACAGATGGGTTTTTATCATCGGAAACAGAATTAGCCCTCGACGTCTCAAGAACTTTTTTTGAAAAAATCCCTAAGCCGCGCAGTCACAATTTCAGGAAAAATCTGACGTTCTGCACTTCACTCAAAAATGGTGCCAAGCTGTTGCAAACGATCCCCTGAAAGGTTTTTCGGTGGAAACAGATGGGTTTTTATCATCGGAAACAGAATTAGCCCTAACCCAAACCCTAACCCTAACCCTAACCCTAACCCTAACCCTAACCCTAACCCTAACCCTAACCCTAACCCTAACCCTAACCCTAACCCTAACCCTAACCCTAAAAATCTGACGTTCTGCAATTCACTCAAAAATGGTGCCAAGCTGTTGCAAACGATCCCCTGAAAGGTTTTTCGGTGGAAACAGATGGGTTTTTATCATCGGAAACAGAATTAGCCCTCGACGTCTGAACAACTTTTTTTGAAAAAACCCCTAAGCCGCGCGGTACAAAAATCTGACGTTCTGCAATTCACTCAAAAATGGTGCCAAGCTGTTGCAAACGATCCCCGGAAAGGTTTTTCGGTGGAAATAGATGGGTTTTTATCATCGGAAACAGAATTAGCCCTCGACGTCTGAACAACTTTTTTTGAAAAAATCCCTAAGCCGCGCGGTCAGAATTTCAGCAAAAATCTGACGTTCTGCAATTCACTCAAAAATGGTGCCAAGCTGTTGCAAACGATCCCCTGAAAGGTTTTTTGGTGGAAACAGATGGGTTTTTATCATCGGAAACAGAATTAGCCCTCGACGTCGGAACAACTTTTTCTGAAAAAATCCCTAAGCCGCGCGGTCACAATTTCAGCAAAAATCTGACGTTCTGCAATTCACTCAAAAGTGGTGCCAAGCTGTTGCAAAATATCCCCTGAAAGGTTTTTCGGTAGAAACAGATGGGGTTTTATCATCGGAAACAGAATTAGCCCTCGACGTCTGAACAACTTTTTTTGAAAAAATCCCTAAGCCGCGCGGTCACAATTTCAGCAAAAATCTGACGTTCTGCAATTCACTCAAAAATGGTGCCAAGCTGTTGCAAACGATCCCCTGAAAGGTTTTTCGGTGGAAACAGATGGTTTTTTATCATCGGAAACAGAATTAGCCCTCGACGTCTGAACAACTTTTTTTGAAAAAATCCCTAAGCCGCGCGGTCACAATTTCAGCAAAAATCTGACGTTCTGCAATTCACTCAAAAATGGTGCCAAGCTGTTGCAAACGATCCCCTGAAAGGTTTTTTGGTGGAAACAGATGGGTTTTTATCATCGGAAACAGAATTAGCCCTAACCCTAACCCTAACCCTAACCCTAACCCTAACCCTAAAAATCTGACGTTCTGCAATTCACTCAAAAATGGCGCCAAGCTGTTGCAAACGATCCCCTGAAAGGTTTTTCGGTGGAAACAGATGGGTTTTTATCATCGGAAACAGAATTAGCCCTCGACGTCGGAACAACTTTTTCTGAAAAAATCCCTAAGGCGCGCGGTCACAATTTCAGCAAAAATCTGACGTTCTGCAATTCACTCAAAAATGGTGCCAAGCTGTTGCAAAATATCCCCTGAAAGGTTTTTCGGTAGAAACAGATGGGGTTTTATCATCGGAAACAGAATTAGCCCTCGACGTCTGAACAACTTTTTTTGAAAAAATCCCTAAGCCGCGCGGTCACAATTTCAGCAAAAATCTGACGTTCTGCAATTCACTCAAAAATGGTGCCAAGCTGTTGCAAACGATCCCCTGAAAGGTTTTTCGGTGGAAACAGAAGGGTTTTTATCATCGGAAACAGAATTAGCCCTCGACGTCTGAACAACTTTTTTTGAAAAAATCCCTAAGCCGCGCGGTCACCATTTCAGCAAAAATCTGACGTTCTGCAATTCACTCAAAAATGGTGCCAAGCTGTTGCAAACGATCCCCTGAAAGGTTTTTCGGTGGAAACAGATGGGTTTTTATCATCGGAAACAGAATTAGCCCTAACCCTAACCCTAACCCTAACCCTAACCCTAACCCTAACCCTAACCCTAACCCTAACCCTAACCCTAACCCTATCCCTAAAAATCTGACGTTCTGCAATTCACTCAAAAATGGTGCCAAGCTGTTGCAAAATATCCCCTGAAAGGTTTTTCGGTAGAAACAGATGGGGTTTTATCATCGGAAACAGAATTAGCCCTCGACGTCTGAACAACTTTTTTTGAAAAAATCCCTAAGCCGCGCGGTCACAATTTCAGCAAAAATCTGACGTTCTGCAATTCACTCAAAAATGGTGCCAAGCTGTTGCAAACGATCCCCTGAAAGGTTTTTCGGTGGAAACAGAAGGGTTTTTATCATCGGAAACAGAATTAGCCCTCGACGTCTGAACAACTTTTTTTGAAAAAATCCCTAAGCCGCGCGGTCACAATTTCAGCAAAAATCTGACGTTCTGCAATTCACTCAAAAATGGTGCCAAGCTGTTGCAAACGATCCCCTGAAAGGTTTTTCGGTGGAAACAGATGGGTTTTTATCATCGGAAACAGAATTAGCCCTAACCCTAACCCTAACCCTAACCCTAACCCTAACCCTAACCCTAACCCTAACCCTATCCCTAAAAATCTGACGTTCTGCAATTCACTCAAAAATGGTGCCAAGCTGTTGCAAACGATCCCCTGAAATGTTTTTCGGTGGAAACAGATGGGTTTTTATCATCGGAAACAGAATTAGCCCTCGACGTCGGAACAACTTTTTTTGAAAAAATCCCTAAGCCGCGCGGTCACAATTTCAGCAAAAATCTAATGTTCTGCAATTCACTCAAAAATGGTGCCAAGCTGTTGCAAACGATCCCCTGAAAGGTTTTTCGGTGGAAACAGATGGGTTTTTATCATCGGAAACAGAATTAGCCCTCGACGTCGGAACAACTTTTTTTGAAAAAATCCCTAAGCCGCGCGGTCACAATTTCAGCAAAAATCTGACGTTCTGCAATTCACTCAAAAATGGTGCCAAGCTGTTGCAAACGATCCCCTGAAAGGTTTTTCGGTGGAAACAGATGGGTTTTTATCATCGGAAACAGAATTAGCCCTCGACGTCTGAACAACTTTTTCTGAAAAAATCCCTAAGCAGCGCGGTCACAATTTCAGCAAAAATCTGACGTTCTGCAATTCACTCGAAAATGGTGCCAAGCTGTTGCAAACGATCCCCTGAAAGGTTTTTCGGTGGAAACAGAAGGGTTTTTATCATCGGAAACAGAATTAGCCGTCGACGTCTGAACAACTTTTTTTGAAAAAACCCCTAAGCCACGCGGTCACAATTTCAGCAAAAATCTGACGTTCTGCAATTCACTCAAAAATGGTGCCAAGCTGTTGCAAACGATCCCCTGAAAGGTTTTTCGGTGGAAACAGATGGGTTTTTATCATCGGAAACAGAATTAGCCCTAACCATAACCCTAACCCTAACCCTAACCCTAACCCTAACCCTAACCCTAACCCTAACCCTAACCCTGAAAATCTGACGTTCTGCAATTCACTCAAAAATGGCGCCAAGCTGTTGCAAACGATCCCCTGAAAGGTTTCTCGGTGGAAACAGATGGGTTTTTATCATCGGAAACAGAATTAGCCCTCGACGTCTCAAGAACTTTTTTTGAAAAAATCCCTAAGCCGCGCAGTCACAATTTCAGGAAAAATCTGACGTTCTGCACTTCACTCAAAAATGGTGCCAAGCTGTTGCAAACGATCCCCTGAAAGGTTTTTCGGTGGAAACAGATGGGTTTTTATCATCGGAAACAGAATTAGCCCTAACCCAAACCCTAACCCTAACCCTAACCCTAACCCTAACCCTAACCCTAACCCTAACCCTAACCCTAACCCTAAAAATCTGACGTTCTGCAATTCACTCAAAAATGGTGCCAAGCTGTTGCAAACGATCCCCTGAAAGGTTTTTCGGTGGAAACAGATGGGTTTTTATCATCGGAAACAGAATTAGCCCTCGACGTCTGAACAACTTTTTTTGAAAAAACCCCTAAGCCGCGCGGTCCAAAAATCTGACGTTCTGCAATTCAGTCAAAAATGGTGCCAAGCTGTTGCAAACGATCCCCTGAAAGGTTTTTCGGTGGAAATAGATGGGTTTTTATCATCGGAAACAGAATTAGCCCTCGACGTCTGAACAACTTTTTTTGAAAAAATCCCTAAGCCGCGCGGTCACAATTTCAGCAAAAATCTGACGTTCTGCAATTCACTCAAAAATGGTGCCAAGCTGTTGCAAACGTTCCCCTGAAAGGTTTTTCGGTGGAAACAGATGGGTTTTTATCATCGGAAACAGAATTAGCCCTCGACGTCTGAACAACTTTTTCTGAAAAAATCCCTAAGCCGCGCGGTCACAATTTCAGCAAAAATCTGACGTTCTGCAATTCACTCGAAAATGGTGCCAAGCTGTTGCAAAATATCCCCTGAAAGGTTTTTCGGTAGAAACAGATGGGTTTTTATCATCGGAAACAGAATTAGCCCTCGACGTCGGAACAACTTTTTCTGAAAAAATCCCTAAGCCGCGCGGTCACAATTTCAGCAAAAATCTGACGTTCTGCAATTCACTAAAAAGTGGTGCCAAGCTGTTGCAAAATATCCCCTGAAAGGTTTTTCGGTAGAAACAGATGGGGTTTTATCATCGGAAACAGAATTAGCCCTCGACGTCTGAACAACTTTTTCTGAAAAAATCCCTAAGCCGCGCGGTCACAATTTCAGCAAAAATCTGACGTTCTGCAATTCACTCGAAAATGGTGCCAAGCTGTTGCAAAATATCCCCTGAAAGGTTTTTCGGTAGAAACAGATGGTTTTTTATCATCGGAAACAGAATTAGCCCTCGACGTCTGAACAACTTTTTTTGAAAAAATCCCTAAGCCGCGCGGTCACAATTTCAGCAAAAATCTGACGTTCTGCAATTCACTCAAAAATGGTGCCAAGCTGTTGCAAACGATCCCCTGAAAGCTTTTTCGGTGGAAACAGATGGGTTTTTATCATCGAAAACAGAATTAGCCCTAATCCTAACCCTAATCCTAACCCTAACCCTAACCCTAACCCTAACCCTAACCCTAACCCTAACCCTAACCCTAACCCAAAAATCTGACGTTCTGCAATTCACTCAAAAATGGTGCCAAGCTGTTGCAAACGATCCCCTGAAAGGTTTTTCGGTGGAAACAGATGGGTTTTTATCATCGGAAACAGAATTAGCCCTCGACGTCGGAACAACTTTTTCTGAAAAAATCCCTAAGGCGCGCGGTCACAATTTCAGCAAAAATCTGACGTTCTGCAATTCACTCAAAAATGGTGCCAAGCTGTTGCAAAATATCCCCTGAAAGGTTTTTCGGTAGAAACAGATGGGGTTTTATCATCGGAAACAGAATTAGCCCTCGACGTCTGAACAACTTTTTTTGAAAAAAATCCCTAAGCCGCGCGGTCACAATTTCAGCAAAAATCTGACGTTCTGCAATTCACTCAAAAATGGTGCCAAGCTGTTGCAAACGATCCCCTGAAAGGTTTTTCGGTGGAAACAGAAGGGTTTTTATCATCGGAAACAGAATTAGCCCTCGACGTCTGAACAACTTTTTTTGAAAAAATCCCTAAGCCGCGCGGTCACAATTTCAGCAAAAATCTGACGTTCTGCAATTCACTCAAAAATGGTGCCAAGCTGTTGCAAACGATCCCCTGAAAGGTTTTTCGGTGGAAACAGATGGGTTTTTATCATCGGAAACAGAATTAGCCCTAACCCTAACCCTAACCCTAACCCTAACCCTAACCCTAACCCTAACCCTAACCCTAACCCTAACCCTAACCCTATCCCTAAAAATCTGACGTTCTGCAATTCACTCAAAAATGGTGCCAAGCTGTTGCAAACGATCCCCTGAAATGTTTTTCGGTGGAAACAGATGGGTTTTTATCATTGGAAACAGAATTAGCCCTCGACGTCGGAACAACTTTTTTTGAAAAAATCCCTAAGCCGCGCGGTCACAATTTCAGCAAAAATCTAATGTTCTGCAATTCACTCAAAAATGGTGCCAAGCTGTTGCAAACGATCCCCTGAAAGGTTTTTCGGTGGAAACAGATGGGTTTTTATCATCGGAAACAGAATTAGCCCTCGACGTCGGAACAACTTTTTTTGAAAAAATCCCTAAGCCGCGCGGTCACAATTTCAGCAAAAATCTGACGTTCTGCAATTCACTCAAAAATGGTGCCAAGCTGTTGCAAACGATCCCCTGAAAGGTTTTTCGGTGGAAACAGATGGGTTTTTATCATCGGAAACAGAATTAGCCCTCGACGTCTGAACAACTTTTTCTGAAAAAATCCCTAAGCCGCGCGGTCACAATTTCAGCAAAAATCTGACGTTCTGCAATTCACTCGAAAATGGTGCCAAGCTGTTGCAAACGATCCCCTGAAAGGTTTTTCGGTGGAAACAGAAGGGTTTTTATCATCGGAAACAGAATTAGCCGTCGACGTCTGAACAACTTTTTTTGAAAAAACCCCTAAGCCGCGCGGTCACAATTTCAGCAAAAATCTGACGTTCTGCAATTCACTCAAAAATGGTGCCAAGCTGTTGCAAACGATCCCCTGAAAGGTTTTTCGGTGGAAACAGATGGGTTTTTATCATCGGAAACAGAATTAGCCCTAACCATAACCCTAACCCTAACCTTAACCCTAACCCTAACCCTAACCCTAACCCTAACCCTAACCCTGAAAATCTGACGTTCTGCAATTCACTCAAAAATGGCGCCAAGCTGTTGCAAACGATCCCCTGAAAGGTTTCTCGGTGGAAACAGATGGGTTTTTATCATCGGAAACAGAATTAGCCCTCGACGTCTCAAGAACTTTTTTTGAAAAAATCCCTAAGCCGCGCAGTCACAATTTCAGGAAAAATCTGACGTTCTGCACTTCACTCAAAAATGGTGCCAAGCTGTTGCAAACGATCCCCTGAAAGGTTTTTCGGTGGAAACAGATGGGTTTTTATCATCGGAAACAGAATTAGCCCTAACCCAAACCCTAACCCTAACCCTAACCCTAACCCTAACCCTAACCCTAACCCTAACCCTAACCCTAAAAATCTGACGTTCTGCAATTCACTCAAAAATGGTGCCAAGCTGTTGCAAACGATCCCCTGAAAGGTTTTTCGGTGGAAACAGATGGGTTTTTATCATCGGAAACAGAATTAGCCCTCGACGTCTGAACAACTTTTTTTGAAAAAACCCCTAAGCCGCGCGGTCCAAAAATCTGACGTTCTGCAATTCAGTCAAAAATGGTGCCAAGCTGTTGCAAACGATCCCCTGAAAGGTTTTTCGGTGGAAATAGATGGGTTTTTATCATCGGAAACAGAATTAGCCCTCGACGTCTGAACAACTTTTTTTGAAAAAATCCCTAAGCCGCGCGGTCACAATTTCAGCAAAAATCTGACGTTCTGCAATTCACTCAAAAATGGTGCCAAGCTGTTGCAAACGTTCCCCTGAAAGGTTTTTCGGTGGAAACAGATGGGTTTTTATCATCGGAAACAGAATTAGCCCTCGACGTCTGAACAACTTTTTCTGAAAAAATCCCTAAGCCGCGCGGTCACAATTTCAGCAAAAATCTGACGTTCTGCAATTCACTCGAAAATGGTGCCAAGCTGTTGCAAAATATCCCCTGAAAGGTTTTTCGGTAGAAACAGATGGGTTTTTATCATCGGAAACAGAATTAGCCCTCGACGTCGGAACAACTTTTTCTGAAAAAATCCCTAAGCCGCGCGGTCACAATTTCAGCAAAAATCTGACGTTCTGCAATTCACTCAAAAGTGGTGCCAAGCTGTTGCAAAATATCCCCTGAAAGGTTTTTCGGTAGAAACAGATGGGGTTTTATCATCGGAAACAGAATTAGCCCTCGACGTCTGAACAACTTTTTTTGAAAAAATCCCTAAGCCGCGCGGTCACAATTTCAGCAAAAATCTGACGTTCTGCAATTCACTCAAAAATGGTGCCAAGCTGTTGCAAACGTTCCCCTGAAAGGTTTTTCGGTGGAAACAGATGGGTTTTTATCATCGGAAACAGAATTAGCCCTCGACGTCTGAACAACTTTTTCTGAAAAAATCCCTAAGCCGCGCGGTCACAATTTCAGCAAAAATCTGACGTTCTGCAATTCACTCGAAAATGGTGCCAAGCTGTTGCAAAATATCCCCTGAAAGGTTTTTCGGTAGAAACAGATGGTTTTTTATCATCGGAAACAGAATTAGCCCTCGACGTCTGAACAACTTTTTTTGAAAAAATCCCTAAGCCGCGCGGTCACAATTTCAGCAAAAATCTGACGTTCTGCAATTCACTCAAAAATGGTGCCAAGCTGTTGCAAACGATCCCCTGAAAGCTTTTTCGGTGGAAACAGATGGGTTTTTATCATCGAAAACAGAATTAGCCCTAACCCTAACCCTAATCCTAACCCTAACCCTAACCCTAACCCTAACCCTAACCCTAACCCTAACCCTAACCCAAAAATCTGACGTTCTGCAATTCACTCAAAAATGGTGCCAAGCTGTTGCAAACGATCCCCTGAAAGGTTTTTCGGTTGAAACAGATGGGTTTTTATCATCGGAAACAGAATTAGCCCCCGACGTCTGAACAACTTTTTTTGAAAAAATCCCTAAGCCGCGCGGTCACAATTTCAGCAAAAATCTGACGTTCTGCAATTCACTCAAAAATGCTGCGAAGCTGTTGCAAACGATCCCCTGAAAGGTTTTTCGGTGGAAACAGAAGGGTTTTTATCATCGGAAACAGAATTAGCCCTCGACGTCTGAACAACTTTTTTTGAAAAAAACCCTAAGCCGCGCGGTCACAATTTCAGCAAAAATCTGACGTTCTGCAATTCACTCAAAAATGGTGCCAAGCTGTTGCAAACGATCCCCTGAAAGGTTTTTCGGTGGAAACAGATGGGTTTTTATCATCGGAAACAGAATTAGCCCTAACCCTAACCCTAACCCTAACCCTAACCCTAAACCTATCCCTAAAAATCTGACGTTCTGCAATTCACTCAAAAATGGTGACAAGCTGTTGCAAACGATCCCCTGAAAGGTTTTTCGGTAGAAACAGATGGTTTTTTATCATCGGAAACAGAATTAGCCCTCGACGTCTGAACAACTTTTTTTGAAAAAATCCCTAAGCCGCGCGGTCACAATTTCAGCAAAAATCTGACGTTCTGCAATTCACTCAAAAATGGTGCCAAGCTGTTGCAAACGATCCCCTGAAAGCTTTTTCGGTGGAAACAGATGGGTTTTTATCATCGAAAACAGAATTAGCCCTAACCCTAACCCTAATCCTAACCCTAACCCTAACCCTAACCCTAACCCTAACCCTAACCCTAACCCTAACCCTAACCCTAACCCAAAAATCTGACGTTCTGCAATTCACTCAAAAATGGTGCCAAGCTGTTGCAAACGATCCCCTGAAAGGTTTTTCGGTTGAAACAGATGGGTTTTTATCATCGGAAACAGAATTAGCCCCCGACGTCTGAACAACTTTTTTTGAAAAAATCCCTAAGCCGCGCGGGCACAATTTCAGCAAAAATCTGACGTTCTGCAATTCACTCAAAAATGGTGCCAAGCTGTTGCAAACGATCCCCTGAAAGGTTTTTTGGTGGAAACAGATGGGTTTTTATCATCGGAAACAGAATTAGCCCTCGACGTCTGAACAACTTTTTTTGAAAAAAACCCTAAGCCGCGCGGTCACAATTTCAGCAAAAATCTGACGTTCTGCAATTCACTCAAAAATGGTGCCAAGCTGTTGCAAACGATCCCCTGAAAGGTTTTTCGGTGGAAACAGATGGGTTTTTATCATCGGAAACAGAATTAGCCCTAAACCTAACCCTAACCCTAACCCTAACCCTAACCCTAACCCTAACCCTAACCCTAACCCTAAACCTATCCCTAAAAATCTGACGTTCTGCAATTCACTCAAAAATGGTGCCAAGCTGTTGCAAACGATCCCCTGAAAGGTTTTTCGGTGGAAACAGATGGGTTTTTATCATCGGAAACAGAATTAGCCCTAACCCAAACCCTAACCCTAACCCTAACCCTAACCCTAACCCTAACCCTAAAAATCTGACGTTCTGCAATTCACTCAAAAATGGTGCCAAGCTGTTGCAAACGATCCCCTGAAAGGTTTTTCGGTGGAAACAGATGGGTTTTTATCATCGGAAACAGAATTAGCCCTCGACGTCTGAACAACTTTTTTTGAAAAAACCCCTAAGCCGCGCGGTCCAAAAATCTGACGTTCTGCAATTCAGTCAAAAATGGTGCCAAGCTGTTGCAAACGATCCCCTGAAAGGTTTTTCGGTGGAAATAGATGGGTTTTTATCATCGGAAACAGAATTAGCCCTCGACGTCTGAACAACTTTTTTTGAAAAAATCCCTAAGCCGCGCGGTCACAATTTCAGCAAAAATCTGACGTTCTGCACTTCACTCAAAAATGGTGCCAAGCTGTTGCAAACGTTCCCCTGAAAGGTTTTTCGGTGGAAACAGATGGGTTTTTATCATCGGAAACAGAATTAGCCCTCGACGTCTGAACAACTTTTTCTGAAAAAATCCCTAAGCCGCGCGGTCACAATTTCAGCAAAAATCTGACGTTCTGCAATTCACTCGAAAATGGTGCCAAGCTGTTGCAAAATATCCCCTGAAAGGTTTTTCGGTAGAAACAGATGGGTTTTTATCATCGGAAACAGAATTAGCCCTCGACGTCGGAACAACTTTTTCTGAAAAAATCCCTAAGCCGCGCGGTCACAATTTCAGCAAAAATCTGACGTTCTGCAATTCACTCAAAAGTGGTGCCAAGCTGTTGCAAAATATCCCCTGAAAGGTTTTTCGGTAGAAACAGATGGGGTTTTATCATCGGAAACAGAATTAGCCCTCGACGTCTGAACAACTTTTTTTGAAAAAATCCCTAAGCCGCGCGGTCACAATTTCAGCAAAAATCTGACGTTCTGCAATTCACTCAAAAATGGTGCCAAGCTGTTGCAAACGTTCCCCTGAAAGGTTTTTCGGTGGAAACAGATGGGTTTTTATCATCGGAAACAGAATTAGCCCTCGACGTCTGAACAACTTTTTCTGAAAAAATCCCTAAGCCGCGCGGTCACAATTTCAGCAAAAATCTGACGTTCTGCAATTCACTCAAAAATGGTGCCAAGCTGCTGCAAACGATCCCCTGAAAGGTTTTTCGGTGGAAACAGATGGGTTTTTATCATCGGAAACAGAATTAGCCCTAACCCTAACCCTAATCCTAACCCTAACCCTAACCCTAACCCTAACCCTAACCCTAACCCAAAAATCTGACGTTCTGCAATTCACTCAAAAATGGTGCCAAGCTGTTGCAAACGATCCCCTGAAAGGTTTTTCGGTTGAAACAGATGGGTTTTTATCATCGGAAACAGAATTAGCCCCCGACGTCTGAACAACTTTTTTTGAAAAAATCCCTAAGCCGCGCGGTCACAATTTCAGCAAAAATCTGACGTTCTGCAATTCACTCAAAAATGGTGCCAAGCTGTTGCAAACGATCCCCTGAAAGGTTTTTCGGTGGAAACAGAAGGGTTTTTATCATCGGAAACAGAATTAGCCCTCGACGTCTGAACAACTTTTTTTGAAAAAAACCCTAAGCCGCGCGGTCACAATTTCAGCAAAAATCTGACGTTCTGCAATTCACTCAAAAATGGTGCCAAGCTGTTGCAAACGATCCCCTGAAAGGTTTTTCGGTGGAAACAGATGGGTTTTTATCATCGGAAACAGAATTAGCCCTAACCCTAACCCTAACCCTAACCCTAACCCTAACCCTAACCCTAACCCTAACCCTAACCCTAACCCTAAACCTATCCCTAAAAATCTGACGTTCTGCAATTCACTCAAAAATGGTGACAAGCTGTTGCAAACGATCCCCTGAAAGCTTTTTCGGTGGAAACAGATGGGTTTTTATCATCGAAAACAGAATTAGCCCTAACCCTAACCCTAACCCTAACCCTAACCCTAACCCTAACCCTAACCCTAACCCTAACCCTAACCCAAAAATCTGACGTTCTGCAATTCACTCAAAAATGGTGCCAAGCTGTTGCAAACGATCCCCTGAAAGGTTTTTCGGTTGAAACAGATGGGTTTTTATCATCGGAAACAGAATTAGCCCCCGACGTCTGAACAACTTTTTTTGAAAAAATCCCTAAGCCGCGCGGTCACAATTTCAGCAAAAATCTGACGTTCTGCAATTCACTCAAAAATGGTGCCAAGCTGTTGCAAACGATCCCCTGAAAGGTTTTTCGGTGGAAACAGAAGGGTTTTTATCATCGGAAACAGAATTAGCCCTCGACGTCTGAACAACTTTTTTTGAAAAAAACCCTAAGCCGCGCGGTCACAATTTCAGCAAAAATCTGACGTTCTGCAATTCACTCAAAAATGGTGCCAAGCTGTTGCAAACGATCCCCTGAAAGGTTTTTCGGTGGAAACAGATGGGTTTTTATCATCGGAAACAGAATTAGCCCTAACCCTAACCCTAACCCTAACCCTAACCCTAACCCTAACCCTAACCCTAACCCTAACCCTAACCCTAACCCTAAACCTATCCCTAAAAATCTGACGTTCTGCAATTCACTCAAAAATGGTGACAAGCTGTTGCAAACGATCCCCTGAAATGTTTTTCGGTGGAAACAGATGGGTTTTTATCATCGGAAACAGAATTAGCCCTCGACGTCGGAACAACTTTTTTTGAAAAAATCCCTAAGCCGCGCGGTCACAATTTCAGCAAAAATCTAATGTACTGCAATTCACTCAAAAATGGTGCCAAGCTGTTGCAAACGATCCCCTGAAAGGTTTTTCGGTGGAAACAGATGGGTTTTTATCATCGGAAACAGAATTAGCCCTCGACGTCTGAACAACTTTTTTTTGAAAAAATCCCTAATCCGCGCGGTCACAATTTCAGCAAAAATCTGACGTTCCGCACTTCACTCAAAAATGGCGCCAAGCTGTTGCAAACGATCCCCTGAAAGGTTTTTCGGTGGAAACAGATGGGTTTTTATCATCGGAAACAGAATTAGCCCTAACCCTAACCCTAACCCTAACCCTAACCCTAACCCTAACCCTAACCCTAACCCTAACCCTATCCCTAAAAATCTGACGTTCTGCAATTCACTCAAAAATGGTGCCAAGCTGTTGCAAACGATCCCCTGAAAGGTTTTTCGGTGGAAACAGATGGGTTTTTATCATCGGAAACAGAATTAGCCTTCGACGTCGGAACAACTTTTTTTGAAAAAATCCCTAAGCCGCGCGGTCACAATTTCAGCAAAAATCTAATGTTCTGCAATTCACTCAAAAATGGTGCCAAGCTGTTGCAAACGATCCCCTGAAAGGTTTTTCGGGGGAAACAGATGGGTTTTTATCATCGAAAAACAGAATTAGCCCTCGACGTCTGAACAACTTTTTTTTGAAAAAATCCCTAATCCGCGCGGTCACAATTTCAGCAAAAATCTGACGTTCTGCAATTCACTCAAAAATGGTGCCAAGCTGTTGCAAACGATTCCCTGAAAGGTTTTTCGGTGGAAACAGATGGGTTTTTATCATCGGAAATAGAATTAGCCCTCGACGTCTGAACAACTTTTTTTGAAAAAATCCCTAAGCCGCGCGGTCACAATTTCAGCAAAAATCTGACGTTCTGCACTTCACTCAAAAATGGTGCCAAGCTGTTGCAAACGATCCCCTGAAAGGTTTTTCGGTGGAAACAGATGGGTTTTTATCATCGGAAACAGAATTAGCCCTCGACGTCGGAACAACTTTTTCTGAAAAAATCCCTAAGCCGCGCGGTCACAATTTCAGCAAAAATCTGACGTTCTGCAATTCACTCAAAAATGGTGCCAGGCTGTTGCAAAATATCCCCTGAAAGGTTTTTCGGTAGAAACAGATGGGTTTTTATCATCGGAAACAGAATTAGCCCTCGACGTCTGAACAACTTTTTTTGAAAAAATCCCTAAGCCGCGCGGTCACAATTTCAGCAAAAATCTGACGTTCTGCAATTCACTCAAAAATGGTGCCAAGCTGTTGCAAAATATCCCCTGAAAGGTTTTTCGGTGGAAACAGATGGGTTTTTATCATCGGAAACAGAATTAGCCCTCGACGTCTGAGCAACTTTTTTTGAAAAAATCTCTAAGCCGCGCGGTCACAATTTCAGCAAAAATCTGACGTTCTGCAATTCACTCAAAAATGGTGCCAAGCTGTTGCAAACGATCCCCTGAAAGGTTTTTTGGTGGAAACAGATGGGTTTTTATCATCGAAAACAGAATTAGCCCTAACCCTAACCCTTACCCTAACCCTAACCCTAACCCTAACCCTAAAAATCTGACGTTCTGCAATTCACTCAAAAATGGTGCCAAGCTGTTGCAAACGATCCCCTGAAAGGTTTTTCGGTTGAAACAGATGGGTTTTTATCATCGGAAACAGAATTAGCCCTAACCCTAACCCTAACCCTAACCCTAACCCTAACCGTAACCCTAACCCTAACCCTAACCCTGAAAATCTGACATTCTGCAATTCACTCAAAAATGGCGCCAAGCTGTTGCAAACGATCCCCTGAAAGGTTTCTCGGTGGAAACAGATGGGTTTTTATCATCGGAAACAGAATTAGCCCTCGACGTCTCAAGAACTTTTTTTGAAAAAATCCCTAAGCCGCGCAGTCACAATTTCAGGAAAAATCTGACGTTCTGCACTTCACTCAAAAATGGTGCCAAGCTGTTGCAAACGATCCCCTGAAAGGTTTTTCGGTGGAAACAGATGGGTTTTTATCATCGGAAACAGAATTAGCCCTAACCCAAACTCTAACCCTAACCCTAACCTTAACCCTAACCCTAACCCTAACCCTAACCCTAACCCTAAACCTAACCCTAACTCTAACCCTAACCCTAACCCTAACCCTAAAAATCTGACGTTCTGCAATTCACTCAAAAATGGTGCCAAGCTGTTGCAAACGATCCCCTGAAAGGTTTTTCGGTGGATACAGATGGGTTTTTATCATCGGAAACAGAATTAGCCCTCGACGTCTGAACAACATTTTTTGAAAAAACCCCTAAGCCGCGCGGTCACGATTTCAGGAAAAATCTGACATTCTGCAATTCACTCAAAAATGGCGCCAAGCTGTTGCAAACGATCCCCTGAAAGGTTTCTCGGTGGAAACAGATGGGTTTTTATCATCGAAAACAGAATTAGCCCTAACCCAAACCCTAACCCTAACCCTAACCCTAACCCTAACCCTAACCCTAACCCTAACCCTAACCCTGAAAATCTGACATTCTGCAATTCACTCAAAAATGGCGCCAAGCTGTTGCAAACGATCCCCTGAAAGGTTTTTCGGTGGAAACAGAAGGGTTTTTATCATCGGAAACAGAATTAGCCCTCGACGTCTCAAGAACTTTTTTTGAAAAAATCCCTAAGCCGCGCAGTCACAATTTCAGAAAAATCTGACGTTCTGCACTTCACTCAAAAATGGTGCCAAGCTGTTGCAAACGATCCCCTGAAAGGTTTTTCGGTGGAAACAGATGGGTTTTTATCATCGGAAACAGAATTAGCCCTAACCCAAACCCTAACCCTAACCCTAACCCTAACCCTAACCCTAACCCTAACCCTAACCCTAAACCTAACCCTAACTGTAACCCTAACCCTAACCCTAAAAATCTGACGTTCTGCAATTCACTCAAAAATGGTGCCAAGCTGTTGCAAACGATCCCCTGAAAGGTTTCTCGGTGGAAACAGATGGGTTTTTATCATCGGAAACAGAATTAGCCCTCGACGTCTCAAGAACTTTTTTTGAAAAAATCCCTAAGCCGCGCGGTCACAGTTTCAGCAAAAATCTGACGTTCTGCAATTCACTCAAAAATGGTGCCAAGCTGTTGCAAACGATCCCCTGAAAGGTTTTTCGGTGGAAACAGATGGGTTTTTATCATCGGAAACAGAATTAGCCCTCGACGTCTGAACAACTTTTTTTGAAAAAACCCCTAAGCCGCGCGGTCACAATTTCAGCAAAAATCTGACGTTCTGCAATTCACTCAAAAATGGTGCCAAGCTGTTGCAAACGATCCCCTGAAAGGTTTTTCGGTGGAAACAGATGGGTTTTTATGATCGGAAACAGAGTTTGCCCTCGACGTCGGAACAACTTTTTTTGAAAAAATCCCTAAGCCGCGCGGTCACAATTTCAGCAAAAATCTAATGTTCTGCAATTCACTCAAAAATGGTGCCAAGCTGTTGCAAACGATCCCCTGAAAGGTTTTTCGGTGGAAACAGATGGGTTTTTATCATCGGAAACAGAATTAGACCTCGACGTCTGAACAACTTTTTTTTGAAAAAATCCCTAATCCGCGCGGTCACAATTTCAGCAAAAATCTGACGTTCTGCAATTCACTCAAAAATGGTGCCAAGCTGTTGCAAACGATCCCCTGAAAGGTTTTTCAGTGGAAACAGATGGGTTTTTATCATCGGAAATAGAATTAGCCCTCGACGTCTGAACAACTTTTTTTGAAAAAATCCCTAAGCCGCGCGGTCACAATTTCAGCAAAAATCTGACGTTCTGCACTTCACTCAAAAATGGTGCCAAGCTGTTGCAATCGATCCCCTGAAAGGTTTTTCGGTGG